>NC_064888.1:32108372-32415039 GCF_929443795.1 Astur gentilis
CCAGCCGTGCCATAATCCCTCTTTTGCTCCAGGTCTCTTGAATGTTCACTCATCTTTCAGCAGTGATGTAAAGGTTTTGTCTCCTTAATGTCTACATGTGACAGGATTCACTTTTGTTTTCCTATTTACTTCACATTAGCCCAAACCACTTTCAGGTTTAATGATCCTATATTACATATTTCCTGCAAATCGTTTCTCCTCAAAATTTTCAACATGATTACAGGCCTTTCTTCTTGTAGTAATTATGGCTGAGACAAATGCATGTTTTACATTCCTTCCTGCCAAAAAATGACCACTGCTGCTTCATTTTTCTACCAACGACCACAGCAAGACTTCACTTTACCAAGATTAAGTTGTACCTTTGCTCTTCACTAAGATATTCACTCGCATTCCCCAACATTATTGCCTTGAACACCGTACATTGATGCAGCCGGTGCGAGTTCCCAGTAAATGCCGAGGGAGCTATAAACCCCCATCTTTCTACATGTACAGCCCTGTGCTATGAAGGAGATGGATATGTTTCAGCTTTCTGCAGGGAAGCGACAGAGGAGCAGCAGGACGCTGGTCAGCAGCTGGGGGACACGCCGCTAAGGCAATGAGTGAATCTTTTAATGAGATTAGCACACAGAGGAGAAAAGAGGCAAGCAACTGCTAGAATTACAGAGAAATCCCTGCACCAGGAGAAACCATTCACCGGGATGTTGCTGAGGACAACAAAAAAGTACAAGAGAGCAGTGTTTTGCAGGTGAACAGGCTAGATTTAGACCAGCACAAAGCACAATCAATCAATTTTTGTGCTAGCAGCAGTGCCAGAAAAGTGCAGAGCGTAACTGAACTTGGTTTGCTTGTTTTATAGACTTTTAACAGGCTTTTCAGAGCATCTGGCAGAAAGGAATATGGCAAATTTTAACACTATTCATCATTCTTAAGGAACTGATCAAGCTTATAGCAAGCTGATGGGTGGGCCATCAGAGTGAGGGAGTTACTTCATGATAACACATTGCACACAACTGTTTTACCTCATGATCTTTTAAATATATACTAAGTATCTAGAATGTAGACACACTGCAACTGTAAATATACTAAATATCTGAGGCCACAAGGAACCTAGTCCCAAGAACAGGACTAGGTCATGACTCTTCTGGATCCAGTAAAGGCAGCAGAGGTGATGTGATGTCGTAAGAGATGAAGATGAGCTCTCTGAATATTAGCAGTATTGAGCGTGGGATGCATCGTCAATCACTCTCTTTTACACCAACAGAGAATAGAAACCATTACATTGTATAGTTTCTACAGCAAAGCATAAGAAGAGGGAAATTCAACATACCTGGATGATATTAAGAAGAAAGCTAAGACTTTTTTGAAGAGGAAATAAAGGCATAATGGGAGCACCTCTGCAGTTTCTATTGCATAAACACACTCATTTATGCTATGCAAAGCTAATATAAATAGGTGGCCAGATGCTACAGCTAATATAAATGAGTGGGAAAATCTGACCTAATGTTGTTTTATACCTACACTGGACTCTGTTTACGTTGCTGTAAATGACAACACACACACCAAGCAACTGGAAAACTGAGAACAGTATTTTGGGTTGGAGTATAAAGCTGTGATGTGTGCTGCCCCAGCACTGCTCCTTTCATTTACATTGGAGTTCTGCTGCTTACTCCAGTGGGGATGGAATTAGCACGGTTCAAAACTCCTGCTCTTGCGTTTTTGCTAAACCATAGGAAAATTTCCCACAGTACGAAACTTTCAATACATGAATAAGTCTACATCCTTCACCTTGTCTTCAATCCTAGTATGCTTCCACCAAAATTATTTTTATTACCTCTATTCAAACAAAATGCCTGCTCCCATTGAGAACTCCTATTTTGTAACATAAATGCCCATTAATATGTGCCTAATTTGTGAAAAGGGGAAGTGTAAAATGTGACAAAATACTTTCAAAGAAGCACGGGGAGTATTTCTGGATAATAAAGACATTTTTTACGAGCCGAGAACAGCATAACAAGGGCTAGTGACAAGAAGTTTAAAATCAGATCGGTTGAGGTTAGAAGTTAGACATTATGTGGAGATCTGCCAGCTTCTAGGAAAAGCAGTTAGGTGCTGGCTAGTTTGTACTTTATGAAGTTTTTCAAAACAAAACCAGCCCTTACTGGAAATTAATTTGGAATCAAATGTGTGTTACCGGTTTCAGTACAACAGTAAGTGGGTGAAACTCTGCAACAGGAGGCACACAGAATCTAACTCACAGATTCACCAGAGTAAGATCAAAAGAGATCTCTATGTTTTCTCATTGAAATATCTCAGGCCACCCAATTATCCAGCCCTGAGTCCAATAACTTGTATTTGACTAAAGCATACTTTGTCTTAGATTAAAGCTTGTCTCCTTAAAAAAGCTTTCAGACTTTGCTGTAAAATCTGAAGAGACTTCATCTCTATCCCTTTCCTTGTACTTTGTTCTGGTGGTTAATCACCATTACCATGTATTCTGAAAAGCTTCTTTTGAGTCTTAATTCAGCTTCAGCCTTTGCTTCTTGTGGTGCATCTCTCCTCCAGGCAAAAGAGGTTCTTAATACCTCCCTTTTTTTTTTTTTCTCTTTGTGAATGCAGTTTATAAAAAGCACAACCAAATTTCCACCTACCACCACCACCACCACCACCACCACCACACACACACACGAGCAGAGATAGCTTTTAATCAGCTGCAGCTTGTACCCATATTGCCTGAATTCTTACAGCACCTAAACCTGGAGCTTTTCTTATTTTTTTTATTTATTTATTTTTTTTAAATTCACTGCAGATTTACAAATGGAGCTGCTGGTGCACTCATCACAGCCATCAGTATTTGTAATCATTAATATCCTTGTCTAAATAAAATATGCTTTGCCGCCTTCTCTAAATTTTTCTTCAAACTTCCCAACTTTGGTTCTTGCTTAACCTTTGTCTATGGTGATGAAGGATCATCTTTGTAATAAGACTTCTCTTCCTCTTGCAAATACTTCTGTTCATCCCACTAGCAAAGGAGAATGTTAAATTTTATTCTCCGATTCTTTCACTACATAATGTTTTCCTACCATATTATCATTAATGCCCTAAAATTTAGCAAATAACTTCTTTAATTGTGGGCAATTATATTCCTGTCTTTTCAGTGTTTATTGCCTGAAAACCTTCTATAGCTCTTCCACCAGTATTCCTGGGAGCCATATGAGTTTAGCTAAACAGACTAACTACTGTAGCTGCTATTTCATCTACCAGTAGCTACCAGTTCATCCTATTTGCTTTTTTTTTTAAAATATCAGTGCAACATTAGAACTCTTTGCCTTCTGCAGTTTCCCTAGCCAGCTAAAGTTAATTACACACTAAGATCAGGTAGACAGATGCTCCTCTGTTATCTTTTTTTTTTTTTAAGCTCTTAGACTCTGTTATCGTACAGAAAATATTCTCTACAAGAAATTGCATAACATCCTCATTTATTTATGGATTGGAAAATTCTACATCTTTGTGTGATAAGTTCATCACCTGCATCTTTCCAGCTACAGGACAAAAGTAGTCTTTGAAAAAAATCTGCTTCCTCTGCACCAAAAAGAGTTTCATTATCTTTCGCTACCAATGAGAGGAATATAGTTTGCAGGGATCTTGGTTCCTAATATAACTGACAAGGAAGAAGTCTGTAGGACTTACAAGCATGGATTTTTCTCTAATATTTGTAGCCTCCTGTTATTTTTTTCTGCACATCACAATTTCCCAGGGTTATTGATTGCCATCTGTTTCCCTTTTTCAATGTTAACTATAAATTGCTTTGAAAAAAATTAACTGCCTCCCTTGCACATTAAACTAGAATCAGGCTTTAGCCAGTCATTGTTTTTTCCTGATTTGTTGATTCCTAAAATTAAAAAAAGCTCTCAATTTTCCTCCTCATTCTCCTTCAAATGGTTCAGCTAGTGATTTTCCTTTCATTCAGTGAAGCTGTGCTTTCCTTTGCAGCACTGTGTATCTGCCTGTCTTTTTGCAAGTGTAATCATTGCTGTTTGCTCATGTGGGTGTAAAGGGGTCAAGAGTACTGGTCTCTAGCCAACCACCAGCTTCCAGTCCAATGAGTCATTCACCTTCATCCATCACAGTGAAACCCAGGATAAAATTATTTTGTTCCTTGCAACAGTTCTGATGATATTAGAAAATGGTTCTGACTTTTTTGTCAAATGATGTCATGGCAGAGGGGTGTGAGGGTTCCCGTGTGCAACTCCGAGGTGAAGCCACAATGTTTCTTTCCACCCAAACACAAAATCATGTCCATCTGCTGAGGGGCTCCCCCAGACTGTCACAAAATGGAGTCGTTTGGGCCACTTAAAGAATCACCTCCAAAGGTATTAGCAAAAATTATTTAATAGGAACCTATAAAAGTGCAACTTCACAGAATTTGATGGCAAGGTTCACTCTTACTTAATACACGGATGAAAGGTACACAGGAAAATCAAGTTAGACTCAAACTAAAATTATGTATACAGTAACTGATGATGCAAAAGGTTAAGAGAGAAACATTACAAAGGAAAACTGGGTTAGAGTTGATTTATCATGCTTGGTACAGAGATCAGGAATGTAAAAAGGTAGGGGAGACCCTCCCATTGAGTCATGAGGCTCAGAGAATACCCCCTTGCTTTCTAAACTCCTGATGGAGCTTAGGTGCAGCTGGATCAAATCCTAGTCCCAGATTTGGTCAATGGTTTATGTCTAAAGGGATTATAATAGCAGCCTAAAATTCATTCACAGTTGAATAAAAATCACAACAATTATTTAAGTATAAATCTGAAAAGCGAGATTTGTAATATACTTGCCATAGACTATTCAGGTTAGTACACAGACACATGCACAAAGACACTAAGAGATATACATATAAGCAAGTAAAAGAGGTATACCTGTTAAAAATTCCTCTCGAGTTCAGTGAAAATATTCATGTCAAATGCTTTGGCACCTTTCTTAATGGGCAAAGGGTTGAGCGTCAAGGACCGAAGGGTATCAGCCCATTGGCCTTTGGTGACAGACCTCCAATTTTCGCAAACTGAAGAGTATGTGAGCTCTGAGAGGCATCCCACTCAGAGAGAGATGCTGGTCGCAGCCCGCTGCAGTCCAGGAGAGCTCAAAGGGTCTCACTTAGTACCACTGTTTATAGGTTCATGAGATGATTGGCTTTAGTTATCAGCAAATCACTGGAATTCCAGTAACACTGGTACCATTTTCACGAGCTACTATTCAGATCAGGAAGGCTCCAAGGCTGTCAGGGAATAACAAAAACCAGGTAAGGGATGCTCCAAGGCTGTCAGGGGAAGACTAATATTCCTGCTGCCATTGCCCACCTCCACCAGGCAACAGGAGTCCTTGGTACGGTCAGTGCTGCTCCCTGCCTTAGCCATGCAAGAGCTCCTGGTACAGTCAAGGGACGCTTTATGGCCCAACTCATTACACAAATGCTAAGGCCTAACGGGAATTCCTGAGATCGTAGAGTGGCCCAGGGAGGGGGCAGGAACTGCACCACCACCCAGACTTGACTTACGCTGGGGCAAACCTGTGATCCCCTAGTACTGGGTCTTGGAGATGTGGACAGAAAGCGACTGGGAAGCTTTCATTTGTGTCTTCAGGCTGTAGAAAGAGGTGATTACCAAAGACTGAGTAAAAAAAAAGATGCATTAAAAAAATAATGTGGGAACATCAAAAGATACATACTGGCTCTACTCTGCTTAATGACACACAGGCCTGTTAAGTATTAATCTTTCACTGTCATTTCCGATCGACAACCTAAAAACAAGCTGCACCTTGTTATATGCTCAGTTTTCTTTATTTAAATTGATTTTCTTTTACCGCTTTAATTATGATTCACTTTGATCAAACCCCAATAAAATCAAAATCCTTAAGTGAGAATTACACAGGCTTTTGGGTTTGTTTTTTCTGTTTTACTAAAATCTTTAATCGTTGTTTTTTTAACATCTTTCCTAAAAGAAAAGATGCAAAGAACACTGTGTCTAATAAATTCAGAATGACATCAATTGATCTCCACATATTGATGTCACCAATTTGCCCATGAATGCCATGGATGAAATCTTAGTTCCATTAAGGATCATTAGTTTCTTGAATGCATTCATTATTCAAAACCACTTGCTAGTTATTTTCTGCAAATAATTCCACCTCTGGAGCATTTGGGGGGTGTGTGTCTTCTTTACTCACTTAACATTAAAATGTCCTTCCTGCCTTTGATAAGGCAAAACTTCCATTGACTTGAGCAGAGATTAATTCTCTCTTCTGAATACCTACTCTCAGACTAGCATCTCTACAGCTTTTCGACACTTAGAATGAGTTGTGAGTTAATGGGGGCTATCCCATTTTAGGACTTACACTGATTAACAGGAGATTAATTTTGTTTCATTAATCACTCAGCTCTGATTTGGTAAAATCAGAAAATCTCTACCACTGCCACTCACACTTTGAGGATTAATTTTTCAAAATACTTCCCTTTTAATCATAGATTCTATTCTCAAACAGACAATATTATAGTTCTATTACTTCAGAAGCTTCAGTAGCTGAGAATTTCAGTAGCTGCATTTCTGACCTTTATATAAAAATTATCTCTATCATGTAGCTATATTTTTCAAATTATTTCCCTTGGATCATAAAGGAAATGTCAATATTTTTCCATTTAGCTAGTGGGTCATATTCTTTTCTGATTTATAAAAGAAAGAATTAAGTAACTTTGTTACTTAGTAGTTACACTCAGCATTGAAGCTGGCATAAGAGAGAGCAGAATTGAGATAGGTGAATTTCTTTGGAAAAAGATTTATTGCACTTTGCAGTTCGTTGGTGTTCTACCCTTATCATTTTCCTGAAACTGGTTATTTTTGTTTTATAACAAACAAGACAAAACAAAACAAAAAACACCACAAAATGGTAAGACTTTTAAAATTAAAAATAAAAAAAGAATAAACATAACATTTCTGTGTCTCGTTGTGTGGATGCGATTTAAAAGAACAGACAGATGTTTACAAAACATCAACCTAGCTGCAGTCATTTTCTTCCTAGATTAGACGTACAAAAAGAGTCAGAAGATGAATTTGTTCCTTGATTAATGTTTCTGGAGTTATACCAGTGTAAATTTTGCACTCCTATCTCATTTGAAAATAAAAACTTCATAAATTTCTGCTGAATGCACACTGACTAAGCATGAGTTATAAAAGCTAAAATAGTCTAAATTTGTCATTTGAATTTCTTCAGTCTGTGAGGGTGCTGTACAGGGCCAACCACACAGATCTGGAGTAGCCTGAGGATGCTCTCAATTCTATGAGCTGTGGTTAACCTTCAGTTTTCCGTGGAGCAATGAGCAACAGATAAAGAGGAGCAAAGTATCCTCTGTGGGTTATGGCATGGTTAACCTTCAAGCTGCACCAACCTGTCTTACCCAGACAGGGCTGTATTTAATGGCAGGTAGGCCTATAAATCTAATGCGAAGGGAAACACGCATTTCAACACAGCTTGAGTTCAGATTTGATCTCTTTTGTTCAGCAAGGCACTACATGTTATCAAGACTGGGTTTGAGTGAATAATGCCTGTTCAGATCACTGGTGAAAATAAAACAGGCAAAAAATGTTTCCTCACCCTCAAAATATTTGGATTTTGGTGCTTGTTTATTTGTATCTTGAGGAAGGCAGGAGGTTGATTGTTTTGCTTTGTTTTAATCGTCCACAAACTGAAAAAAATGGGGACGGAGGAAAACTGGGTCTTACAAACCATTTAGTTTGAAAGGTCCCACTACGAAACATTCTCTTTCTACTTTGAAAAACTGCAATTATTTGGTTGGGGTTTTTTCAAGTAAAAGCTAAGGCAATTGTCATTCAGTGATCTCGAAGGTTTGGGGCTGGGGGGGAGACCTTTTGTTTCTTTTCCTTTAAAAACATAAAAAGGAATAATTCCGGCAGGTGGGGAGGTGTTTTGAACCAAACCACTCATGAATATCGGTGTGGAATTGCACACAGAAAAAGGAGCAGTGTTGCTGAAACGATGTTTTCCTCCAAAAAATGAGGGGAGAGTGTTGCTTGGCCAGACTTGCTCAGCCCTCAGAGGCTCTCAAGGGCACACACAGACTCTAGTGGATAAATTCTGCAGAGCCAAGAGGTCCGGAGGGCCAAAACTCTGACACCCCGTGTACCCTGTCCCCATTGCATGGCCCGAGGTGGTCCCACCCTCCCACCCACCCCACACCTTTGCTGCCATCAGGCTGAGAGCCAGCCCAAGCCACATCAAGAGGTCTGTCCACACAGGGAAAGTGAGCACCGTGCCAGGGGATTGCCCTGTCTCCCCTTCCCCAGAGCGCATTTATTCCTGTCCTTCCAATCCATGGACGCGTCATGAAAACCCGCATGAAATCCCTTAATAAACCTCCCATAATTCAGAGGCTTATCATGGCTTTTCAGAAGCTTTTGAAGTTCCCCCGTTACTGATTTTCATATCAAGAGCCCAAATGAGGCTGCTCCTTTACAAATTTGACCAAAATCAGGTTGTTTAAAGGAAAGAGAAGCTTATAAGGAAATAATCAAGCAAGAAGCAAAGTCAAATTCAGCTCAAGACTGCAGACATTTAAGTCCTGCCATAGCATTTGGGAACCACTTCGTCAAATTCAACAAGTTTGGGATAAATGTGAGCAAGGAGTCTCTAAAAAAAAAAGCTGTAGCAATGTTGTTTTTCTTACTGCCCCATCTTAGTTTCTGAAATATGAATTCAAAGCCAAATTGAGAGGAAAGAAGAGGATTTTTCACAAAAGACTTCATCAATCAAAACTGAGTTGGAAGACCTTCTTCTGCTTTATTGTCTTTCATCTCAAAGCCTTACAAACATTTAGTCCTAGCAGAACTTTTCATAACCTTGAACTTATTCTGTTAGAAATAGAAACCTAGTAAAATATCCCAAACAAATTAAATGCAACCAATTTTTTGACATGCAAAATGGATTTCAGTTTTGCCCTACTGTGGTCTTATGTTTCATTATTATTAAAAATGTCAGCAGTATTTTGCCTGCTGGGAGCATATTTTTTTTCCTCTTTTTCAATCTTACTCAAAGTCTGTTACTGTGTATTTTACTGTTCATGTCAGCAGAGGCTTGCAGGGTGGTGGGGGATGAGGTCTTTTCAACAAAGTGGTGCTTTTTGCTGAATGTTTCTTTATGGGTGTGAGTCACAGAGGGGCTTGCTGTGAGATGAGCACCTGCCACTTCCAATGAGCTGCTTTGAACGAGATCTTCCAGTATAACAAATATATATAAATAAAAATAAGTCTAAATAGCTAGAATGCAGCATAGCTCCTTCTAAACCCATATCCTGATCATTTGCAAAAGTCCAAATCCTAATTCCTTTGAAGTCCATGGGTGCCTCTTTATTGACATTAGCAATAGGCAAATGAAGGACAACTTTTGCCTGATGCTGGGGATCCAGACAGAGGTGCCTGTGGTACAGAAAAGGTGGTTGACTCTTGTTTCAGGAAAGGAAAAGAAAATTAATTTAATATTTGTCTAGAAGTCATGGACATTTTCTTGGCTCTCAAAGAGGCCTATCTTTCCTTACTTTTTTTCCTAAATTAAAGACTCAAGAAGAAAGTAATGCCTTAACACAAAGAGGAAGGTTGTCTTTATGCAACCTGTGACTGAAGAGAAAGAAGTATTTACTGTGCTTTCTTTATGTTAACAAAGTACATCATTTGACACACAGACTTGCTTTGTATGCTTGGTAACAAATTGCATGGAATTGTCACTGTTCCCTGGGTCTATAAAAATCTCTCCTAGATGTCAATTTTGTTGTATTCCAAAATTAAGAAGTTAAGGGCCATATATTATTTGACCATTGTTTAAATTTAATTGATTTTTTACATGTTCTCACCTCATAGTCATTTACTAGAAAGCAAACACAAATAAGCATGAACAAAACAAAGTACCGTTTTATATTCTAGCAAATATTTACCATGAAAACAGTTGAACTGTTTACCCATCTTTAGAGTCAAACATCACCGGCTTGGATCTGCTATTCCACAATCCAAGTTATATCTATCCTAAGCAAAAATGACCTTCGGTGGAGTCACACGGCTAAGCCTCCCGATTAAGCCACCTGCTATATCAGTTACAATCCTAAACTACGAAATGCAAATTCTTGTACCAGTAGCGTGTTTCCTCTTATCTCCGTGAGTTACTGTACTGTAGGCAATGTTCATTCTAACATAATAAATCTGCACTGAGTTGGAATTTAATGTACTCCACTGCCCCTATGTACTGTAGGTATAAATATCCTGGAGTCCTTGTGCTACAACCTGCAGAATGCACAGCGTTGGTGTTACACAGCTACTATGCTAAAACAGTTTTTAATGCAGAAATAATATCCTAAATTAACTGTGGTGTGAACATTATAAAACATGAAGGACTGACTTCACTGCTAACACCTCTTCATTGGCTAAATATATTTAACTTGTTTTCTGTACAAGGTGCCTCATTCAGCAACTGTTGTGATTTTTACGAGTGTTACTATTGGTGGAGGGAAGGAGCATATGTTGGGATATCTCTCAGAAGAGCTTGGATCTGTCCTGAGCCACTCCAGCATCCTGGCAGTCCCAACAGGTCAGTAAGAGCTGTCTCCCTGGCAGCCTCAGAGCCTGTAACCTAAGATTTACTTGACTTTTGTTCTTCCACTGTGGCTGAGGAACAGCCCCTTCTGTACTCAGTGACAGAAGCATCCCAGCTGGCCACCTTTTGTCTCACCAGCCTAAAAGATCAGCTCCCTTCTTAGAACTTGCCAACTGGATTGGTGTTTGGTGCAGGTCACAGCATGAACTCCACTTTGGACCCAGAAGTGAATCTACTTCAGCCATTCTGCCCCCATTCACCTGTGAATGCTACACTGGTAGGATTAATAGAAGGAGACTTAAATCAGGTGGAAATTGTCTGAATTTCTGTATGGCTGGAAAAATTCTGAGACCAGAATTCTTGGAATCTGCTATGGTTCTATGAAAATGGAATCAAGTGTCTCAATGGAGACAGTGAAACGTATTAGTGTGATCCACCAAACAGTATGATTCCATAATTCCCTCAAATTCAGGAGCAGAATCCCCTTTTTACACTGATGAAGAAACTTGGACAGGCAGCATAGAAGAGACCAGAGGCAATCAGTAAGCAATGTCAGCCTTGGGCCAAAGGACACTGTCACCTGTGTGAGATCTTCTGGTTCAAACAAAAAGAAGCAAAATATTGAGATAATGAAACTCATTTCACACTGGTCACTAAACGTACCTTAAGGGGATGGGAAAATCATTTTTCTGGAGCTGAAAGTGGGAGTTTTTACATTTCCACTCAAATTAAGGAGATTTTTTAAATTACACTTTAACTTCACGGTTGAATTTTCCTGCATAACAAGTACCGCTGGGATTCCCCTGCACTGACATTGAAGGATGCCCCATTCATTCACAGTCAAAACAGGATGATTCAACTTTGTACAGTTTGAATGTCAGAACTCCCTGTGCAGATGCAACTCATTTTAGCAAGAGAGCCCCTTTGTCAGTAGAGCTTATGTCACTTTGGGAAGTGGTTTTACTACCAGGAAAAGAATTATTTTGGCTACACAAGTTGTATCTCCACTACCAGAACTTTGCCACTATAAATATACTAACTAGACCTTTGTAGTGGAGAGTGGTCCTCAGTGAGCCATTCATTGAGAGAGAGAGACTTTGGAGACAAGTAAGCTTCCAAAACTGATTAGTGACCACCAACACAATAAGTCTGTAGATCTGCCTGTTTTCCATATCCATCCATCACCTACATTAATTATACTATCCCTGATCTTGCAACTGAACATCAGAGGCAGAAAACACTCTGGAACAATTAAGTTTTATTTTCCTCTTTAATTGCCTGCCTATAAAGAGGATAAATTCCTTTGTGTCATAAGGAAATAGAGGCTGCACTTGGAATAGGATGTGAGTTTATGTAGCCGTGGGTTGAATGAGGCATGGTTTGGGGAGAAATCTGTCTCGTGAAGGGCTGTTGTGAGTCAGTCTCTGGAATTTCCCGCATCTAAGAAATGTCTTTGGATGAGAGACAGTTTGGTCACACACAGTTGGCATAATAGAGCGGGTTGTTCTGTCTCATACAGACTTGTGTATAAACCCACACTCACACACATTCCACTCCTCAGTTTACCAAAAATTTAAATGTGAGACACAACATTATCTATTTAAAAACTGAGAAACAAGGGGAATAAAAAATCCATTCAGGACATGAACTTAAATTGCCACAGGGTCCTTTCTGCTAAGGAAAACAGCTTTTCCAGTAAACTGAAGCTGATGATTTAGCAATTGCCGGGGAAATGGCCTTTCAACAGTGAAAACTGTGTGATGCGAAGGCCATTTTGAGCAGGGCTGCCCATAAGTAGCACTGACTAGTAATGATCCTGTTTTCTGTGTGTCTGTCAAACAGTCCAACAAGCACACTCAGCCTTCCTTAACCCAGGGGATGGTTTCAGGTCTACAAGCTATCCCCAAGCTATCCCCCAAGGTGAGCAGGGAATGTTTTTCTGCCCCATCTTTGAGGCCAAAGCCTCTTTTTGGCAAGCTGCCTCCACCTGAAGATGAACCCTTCTCCAGCCATCTTCCCCAAGGGATTCACAATTCCCTGCAGCTCATTTTCCTCCCAGCTGTATCCTGATTTGTCTGCAACCCAGACAAATTGGAGCTGTATAAACCCCATCACATATCTGTTTTGTATTAGATTAGTGGTAGGCAGCCTTTAGCAAATTAAAGAAAACCTCAGACTCCTTCCTTTCAAACTCCAGAAATTTGGCAATGTGCCTCACACCTTAAAATGACATGAGTAAGATGCATTACAAGGGAGAAACACTGGAAGAAGAAGTAAACTCCCTCCACCCTGCTGTTAATCAAGAGTAGGTAATATTTCCAGGTCTGGCACTGGCAGGTCTTTGGATATCTCCATAACAGAGGCAGTTTCAGCTTTCCAGTTCTCATGAAAATCCCTAAACCTATTCAGTTCAAGAAAACAAAGTCCTTAAAATCCATGCTTTAAATCTCCACATGTCTCATCTTTGACAAAAGGTATGTGGATATGTCTTGGAAAGGAAATGCAGAAATCTCTGTAAGATTAGACTGAACACTAAAAAGAAACATGATCTCTGGCAAGAGGAGGGAGGAATACCTCATGAACTGGTTCATCAAGTGCATGAACTTCTTTCCTGTGAGACTTTCAGCCAAGTTTCTTATGCTGCTATTCAGATGCTTTACAGACAATTAAATAAAAAGCTGAGAGACCCTGTCTATCTAGATTACAACATGGTTTGCTAACATGACGTCTGGGTACTGTTGAGATCTGGGTCACTGCAATCATGAATTGAAAACAAAGCCAGAAACCCTACACACACATTCGTAAGACAGAGTCTACCTGAATTCAGAGTAGTTGCGCTGTCTGTTTACATTCCCTATTCATTTTAGCAGGAAGCATTTCTTCTCAGTGCCTTAATTTGTTACAGACTGCTGACCACTGACTGCTTCCCATTCCAACAGTCAGTTAAGAGAAAGGCTAATTATTCCATGTGTCTGCTCTGAAAGACATCCACTTTCCTCTTCTCTTGAAGGTCCTTCAGAAAGCGGTCACAGTGACCAATCCCTTGAGCAATGGGTTCACTATTCCTACCACTGTTTACCCTGAAAGTACTTCCTCTGTTTTCATCCGGGGCGCTCATTTTCTCATACTTAAGTTGTTCATAAATCATCTGTGTGTCTACAAGCCCTCAGAAAGCTTGAGCGCTTGTGCCTCTCTCACTGAAGGCCTTACCTACCCTGCAGATCCTCTATCACGGCCAGTGTAGCACCGGGTGACGAAACACTACATGTCCCTAAATCCAGGCTCACCTGTCAATTGTGTTACATGTTTTGGAGTCAGAAGGAAACATCTTTTGTCTTGCCAGCTGGCATCAGTTGTCATGGCAGTTCACTGGCAGATTGTAAAAGTGAATCCTCTTTGTGACTTTACTTCAGCATAGACCCTTATTTTCCAAAAGATTCAGGAAAGGGTATACAGCTGCTTTGCAGCTTGGCAGGGTGAAGTATTGCATTTCACAGTACACTCTGCACAGTCCTTTGGGCCCACAGGCAGCCTGTGTCTCCGTACTTGATGAGTGTGAAGACAAGTTCAGTGAAAGCCTGATTCTACTTCCTCATGGCTGAACTCACCCAGCACAATGCACAGCACCTCAGCAGTTTAATAGCTGCTGCCTCACCGCATACAGATTGCAATCCCCGCCAGATGTTCGTTATATTGCCTTGATAGACAATATATCAGGTAAGGTTCATTTATGACAGGTTTACTGTGAACTTCATCAGCCCCAAATGCTACAGCTCTAACAAGGGAAATTAAGGTCCTGCTGCAATCTCGTTCTCCCAGATCATTGTTAAAATGAAAGGGTGGACTGCTGCGGTTCAGTAGTGATTTCTGTCTGAACTTAAACATTGGTACTTGTCAACATGGTAATGTTGGGAAAAAAAGGATGGGCATCGCTGTAAGAAAAATATGGACTGAAGGAGAGAAAAATAGCAGATATACAGGAGTAATTTGTCAGATGCAAAAATCAAAATGACTTTTCAAGGAATTTATGCCTGCTCAAACAAGAAGCTAGTAACAGACTGGAATGTAGCCCAGCATATAAATTCAATAACCAAATCAGACTCCATAGGGACCTCACAGAGTGTGTGTTAACCTCTACTGCACCAAAATTTGTACCGTCTTCAGTCTACATGCAAGAATCGCCCCTTTCTGGCTTTCTCCCACAGAGCTTAAGCTCAGTGCATTCGTATCTAAATGACTTTGAACCCAGTCCTGCAGCAGGTGGTGTGTCTCCAGGCAAGTACTGGGAGCCCTGAGTTCCTCTTGAAACGTCAGCACCTTGGAACAAAGTCCTAGCCAGAGTGAAAAACATGATCCCTTTCATACACACCTGTGGGATCTACCGGGAAAAATGCAATTATCCAAATTGAAAGAGGCCTAGGGTACAGAGATGACTCGTCACTACCTGAGCTGGTGGTCTCTGACATGTCAGCTGCTCTTGGCAACTTTATCGTGTTCAAAGACACCATAGTGCACCCTATCCTCTTGGAATGATGGTGAGACTGTTAGGGGGCCAAACCATATTCCTCAGTATCTCACATCAGAAGCTCCTTTTACTGAAAATCAGAGCTGGGTCAAACTCTCAATATCTACAGGAGGGTAGGTTTGGCATGGTGGAGGTTAACAGACAGGCTGACTCCAGATAAACTTATTATCCACATAAATGTCCAATCTTTTTTCTGAATCTTACTAAGCTCTTGGCCTTAAAAGCTTCCTGTGCGATTTGGGTTGATTCTGTTATTATCAGAATCAATTTGCTCATTACCAAAAGATCATCTCATTGAACTAAATACATTAAGGGCCAGATTCTTGGCTGGTATGAATTAATCTTCCTTCAAGCCAGCAGAACTGCAATTTTACACCCCTACAAAGTGAATATAAACTGCTACTAAATCAGAATGTTTGCAATTTGCAGACTAATGGAAAACCAGGCCCAGTAGCTATGTAATTTCTTTCACATTATCTCCCCATAACTGGTGATCTAGCCTGAGTAAAACCAGAACTGATCCAATGATTTGGAATTTGGCAGGGCTGAAGGATTTGCTTTGTTACTGTTTGCAATGGCATCAAAATTGGTTTTCCCAAACATTTTACAATATATCAGTCATCTTTTACATTTATTTTGCCAGGTGTTGTGGTTTAACCTGGCAGGCAGCTAAACACCACACAGTCACTCGCTCACCCCCCCACCCCAGTGGGACGGGGGAGAGAATTGGGAAGAAAAAAGTAAAATTTGTGGGTTGAGGTAAAGACAGTTTAATAGGACTGAAAAGGAAGGTGAAATAGTAATAATAACAATAACAATGATAATAATAATAATAATAGAGTTAGAATATACAAAACAAGTGATGCACAAAGCAATTGCTTACCACCTGCTGACCGATGCCCAGCCAGTTCCCAAGCAGCAGCCCCTGGCCAGCTTTCCTCCTAGTTTATATACTGAACATGGCATCATATGGTCTGGAATATCCCTTTGACCAGTTTGGGATTAGCATTCCCAGCTGTGTCCCCTCCCAACTTCTTGTGCCCCCCAGCCTACTCACTGGTGGGGGGGGCGGGGTGAGAAGCTGAAAAGTCTTTGACTTACTGTAAAAGCTGCTTAGCAACAACTAAAATGTCAGTGTATTATCAACATTATTCTCATCCTAAATCCAAAACACAGCACTATACCATCTACTAGGAAAGAAATTAACTCTATTCCAGCCAAAACCAGGACATGGGAGAAAGACAAGAGGAGTTCAGAACTGTAAAAACATTTAATAACTCACAAGGGGGCAAATAAAACATTGGTTTTGCTCAAGATTGCATAGAAGTAAGCAGGAACAACAAAACTGTGCTGTCTGTTATGCTCTTGGTGACTTCACTTGAAGTTGCTTACCATGCCAAGACTGGATGCAGAAATCACTGGGAGGGCAGAGAGCTTTACCATGTTACTTGGGACAAATATCAATTACCCTGCTTATTATTCTGCATACTGTAAAACTCCTGAGCCTGGAGACAGAGCGTGACAGTATTTCCAGAACATACATCTTCTCAAGGATTTTGGAACTGTAAGGAAATTTCTTAGGGAAAGGTTAGTTAAAAATTATTCATGTTAGCAGAAATGAAAGAATTCCAAGGACTATCAAATCAAAAAACCTGGAGATGACCAAAATGATGAGTTCTTCCATTTCTAAATCTCAGTTTGAAGGCAGTGTAAGACTTTTGAATGTCTCTCATAAAGAGCATAGTTCATTGGAATATATTCTTGTTCCTTGAAGCAGTTCAGGGATGTGTCCCCTCTCCCTATAGCTGAATGGGACTTGGGTCAGGGAGTCCTTGATTCACTCATCTTCGGAGCCTGAAAGATGGCTGAGCCCAGCCGAGCATGTTTCCACTGCGTATCATGAATATAAAGGAGCCTGAAACTTTCTCTTTGATTTATTTGTTCTTATGCCTGAAAACACTGAGTAAATGTGTGTATCTATGAGTGCATGTGTGTGTGCAAGGACTAGGTCAGGGTGTAAAAATGTGGACAGAAAACCGTGTAGCAATTATTCAGCATTAAATAGCACATTTTTCTCACCATGGCACTTCTTCGGCAACAAGCTATTTTTAAAGAATGTGGGTAAAAATGAAAGCTCCCATGGTGAAGCTAGCAAAATGCCTTGATATGAAGTCGGTGGCTGTCCCATCGAACAACCCAAATGATTGGCATGAGGTGTAAAATTCTAGATAAAGGACAGAAAAAAGGCTGAGAATAACAGAGATGCTCCTGCCTACAATGCCATTGAAGGCTGGATGTACACCATGTAGTCAATGGAATAACTAAAAATAATCAGCAAAAAAGGTGCTACTACTTGAAAGAAGTTCAAAAGAGATTAAATTAAGTTTTTAACCCTTTAAAATGGCATTATCCCTCAGCCAAATGAAAGCTGAAAAAAGGTCTACAAATGTCAACAGTATTAAGGAGACAATTATTTCAGACTTGCAGCCTTGAAATCAGTGGATTTCTTGGTGAGTTGCAAATAAAGATGTCATAACATGTAAACAGATTTCATGTCTTACCTGGAAAATATGCACAGAATTTTCAGAGCCAGTATAGATCTCTAATGAGAACCCCATGTACAGTGGAAGTCCTCATGTTTTTAAAATGGTATTAGTATTAGTCTAGATTAAGTTCAGATAATGAAGGTTAACTCCTGCTTATTTAGTCACTACAGATTTTAGCTACTTCTCACCATGTATATGAATTTAGGGCAAGGTTTTGGTAGCGGGGGGGGTTACAGGGGTGGCTTCTGTAAGAAGCTGCTGGAAGCTTCCCCTGTGTTCGAGAGAGCCCATACCAGCCGGCTCTAAGACGGACCCGCTGCTGGCCAAGGCCAAGCCAACCAGCGATAGTGGTAACGCCTCAGTGATGACATTTTTAAGAAGGAAAAAAGTTGGGACGGAGAGAAACAGCCGCCAGAGTGAGGAGTGAGAACATGTGGGAGAAACAAGCCTGCAGACCCCCAGGTCAGTGCAGAAGGAGGGGGAGGAGATGCTCCAGGCGCTGGAGCAGAGATTCCCCTGCAGCCCGTGGGGAAGACCCTGGTGAAGCAGGCTGTCCCCCTGCAGTCCAGGGAGGTCCACGGGGGAGCAGATCTCCACCTGCAGCCCAGGGAGGACCCCACGCCGGAGCAGGTGGGTTCCCGAAGGAGGCTGTGACCCCGTGGGAAGCCCGCGCTGGAGCAGGCTCCTGGCAGGACTTGCGGATCTGTGGAGAGAGGAGCCCATGGAGCAGGTTTTCCGGCAGGACTTGTGACCCTGTGGGGGACCCACGCTAGAGCAGTCTGTGCCTGAAGGACTGCAGCCCGTGGAAAGGACCCACGCTGGAGCAGTTTGTGAAGAACTGCAGCCCGTGGGAATGGCCCGCGTTAGAGGAGTTCGTGGAGGACTGTCTCCTGTGGGAGGGACCCCACGCTGGAGCAGGAGAATAGTGTGATGAGCCCTCACCCTGAGGATGAAGCAGCAGAAAATAATGTGTGATGACCGTAAACCCCCATCCCCATCCCCCTGCGCTGCTGGGGGTGGTTGGTAGAGAAATCCAGGAGTGGAGTTGTGCCTGGGAAGAAGGGAGGGGTGGAGGGAAGGTGTTCTGAGATTTGGTTTTATTTCTCATTACCTTACTCTGGTTGATTTGTAATAAATTGAGTTAATTTTCCCCAAACTGAGTCTGGTTTGCCTGTGACGGTAATTGGTGAATGATCTCTCCTGTCCTGACCTCAACCTGCAAGCTTTTTGTTATATTTTTCTCTCCCCAGTCCAGCTGAGGAGGGGGGGTGATAGAATGGCTTTGGTGGGCAGCTGGCGTCCAGCCAGGGTCAACCCATCACACTATGCAGCACAAGTCCAGCTGATGGAAAAGTCAGATGAACCCCCTGAATTGTTCTATGTCTTAATGATGCCACATGTAAAGACAAAATAACAAAATGCATCAGTATCAGTTTTAAACTAATAATGGGATTTCTGTCAGGGATGTAGTCAGCTTTGGCTAGTTGTAAACATCGGCTTTGAGGTAAGTTGTTGTGTAAGGGGATTAACTCAGTTTATTCAAACGAAGTACACATGTCTCTGTGTGTGTCTGTGTCCATGTATGTCTATTGTCCTAAAAGCAGATTCATTACCCAGTGTGCAATAGACCAATCTCACACACTTACTTGCTTTATTCTGCACAGGGTGCTCAGTGGACTTTCCACAAATCAAACACACCAGATTCATCAGGTGTGTCCCTTTTATACAGTAACAATTGCATCTAATTTATTAAACTACTCCTACCTAGTACATATTCAAACCATCTAATGCATCTGCATAGGATTATGTAACCATGACACATCAGATGCCTTCTCCACATGCACAGGGGTCTTGGGTGGTCTTCAGTGGTCATTTGGGGAGGTATCCCTTCCTCGCTTTGACCACTAAGTCCCTCTGTATCAGGTCAATGGTTCATTTTCCTGCCAAGAGGGACGCATCATCAGTCAGGAAGAATAGAAAGGATCAGAATGGTCTTGGCTACTTTTCTAGGCATTATTAAAATTGTTTGAAGTTGAAAATTATTAACTAACTTAATTTAAAACAGGATTTTCTATATCTGACATCATGTCTGTGTTTATTCATAGATCCATACCTGTTAAAACTTACTTGGCCGTCATCAGAAGTTAGCTACTGGGTTTGTTCTTTGCTTTGTTTTTAGAGCTTTTGTTTTTGTTTGCTTTGTTCTTGAGGCTTCAGCTGTGGTTGCCTGTGGTTTTGGATCAAACTTTAGTTCTGTATATATCAAAAAAAAAAGTCCTTACCCAACAGGTACTCTGAGGCTGATTGATTGATTGGCTGTGTCACAAGTCTTCTCCACTGTGCAAGGGCAAAACATTAAATATATCCAAAATTTTCAGTTTAGAATAGATGAGAAAGCTGATTTTCAAGCCTCAGTTTCTCACATAGATCTTCAAATCCAGCAATTAGAAACCAAATGCCACAAATCCCATATCAGTTAATGGGAAGTGAAAGTACAACACCCACACCACTAAATACCTTAAGTACAGACTCCAAACACTTGCACTACAGTTTTGCTGGACAATAAAGTAAAAATTGTTCTTTGTCTCCAGGCAAAAAATCCCGTTGTGTTTCCCTGCATGCAGGACTCTTTTCTCTGCCTCGTCTCCTAGTCCTGCAGTTAAGGGACAAGGAAGGCATTTCGATTTGAGTGTAGAAAGTCCTCTTTGGCCAGCAGAGATGGGGATGACAATGTCTTGGGGGGGATGAAGGAAGCAAACATTGTCATTCTTCAGGAGGATAATAGCTTCCAGTACTACGTATTTATGGAGGATTTGGAGAACAAGGGTGGAATGACTCAGTAGGTTCCTGAGAACTAGATTTCCCCAACTCTCTTCATTCCAACATTTAGGAGCCTATACAAAGCCCTGGCAGGAGAACATCTCTCTGCCCATATTCACACAGCCTAGGTTAAGCCCTGTCTGATGTAGCAGAAGGAGAGGCAGGGAAAAGTCCTCCAGAGATTTCCTTCTCCACCTAAAGTAAAGGGGACAGATTCCTGTGCCGCATCCATCTGGGCCTCAAGGGCAATAGCAAAGAAAAGCCCGAATTAGGAGAAGAAAAATGAGACACAAAAAAGAAAAGGTCTGGTTCTTTGAAGGATCATACATCCCCCCCAAAACTCAAGGAAACTGTCACTGTATGTACACAAGTACAAGTGGTTATTCCTTTTACCTCGTGTGTCTTCATAAGCAAAACATCTGGCACTTCTTTGGTGCAAATAACTTCCAATATAACTTGCATTTGTCCTTTTTCCCTGTACATATAATATCTAACTGGCTTATTCACTGGGGCTTCCATAAATTTTCATCAATGAGTTGTCTTTTTCCACACTTAACTTCTTTTGTTCGTTCTCTCTTTTTACTTTTCCCTTCTCCTCCACCCCCGCACCTTTTTGTATGCAGAGGCTTTCTTTGAAGTCTCAGTATTAAAAGACCCTATGCTTTCTTTGTACTTACAGTGTCAAAGCTCAGATCCCTCTCCTTTTTATTGGCATTGTCTGTACATCCTCAGAGAGTGGGATGTTTTTATCTGCCTTTGTTATCAAATCCAGTAGCAAATGCACTGAGTGAAACTGGAAAGAAATTGAATCTTTTTGCACACGCATGTGCCCACGTGCACATGCACATCTAGACCTGCAGCAGTGTAATCCTCACTGGCCCGCTGGTGGTACGGCCAAGGTATCATCGATTACAATAGCCTTCATATTGTAATATCGCTGTGATGTTCATCACATGTATCTGGAACATATCCACTAAGGTATGAGTCATGGAAATTCTGCACACACAGAGCTAAACTTCACAGAGAGCTCAGAGCTGAGTCTGAAATGCCTTCACGTGCCCAGTAGAGTCCATTGCAGTAAAGGAGTTCAATTCCTAGCAGCTGCCACATTGCCCCTTTCATGGCCTCATTCCCAAAAGAGTTCCCAGCCAGGTGTGAAAGTCTGACTCCCTTTTCTAATGTCCAAACTCTTTCCTCACACTCGTAGTTTTTGGTAAGTCTAGCCCTCACCTGATGCTAGCCAGGGCTATACTTTCGAGCAGTCTGACAAAAGGAAACTCTCCCTGGGACCAAGAGGGGAGGGAAAGGAACCTCCAGGGATGAGTCAGTGAGATGTGCCCTATGCAACACACACAGAACCACTTTCCAGCATTTGAACTTCATGAATGCAAATCGTCTTAAAAAATCCGTGAAGGAAAGAGCATGTAAAACTGCCCTTGTTCTTTCTCCTTCTTTCCTTTCACTTTATCCTGTCAGCACTGCATATATCAAACTGGAGCTCTGGGTTTTAACTAGGCTTTACTGTTTCATTCTGCTTCATGAATTTTTCAGTGTTTACACTTATGCTTAATATAATAAGATTGATAATGCAGCTGCCTGATAGATTCTCATCCAGGCCTCTCAGCTAGAGATGTTTATTTTTTCTCCCTAATTTCTGTAATATCCAAAAGTTCATTTTCACCTTTTGCATCTAGATGCTGTTTTTCATCTTTCGGATATCCATCGCCCAAAATAATGTGTTCAAGGTAACAACATTTACCCGGTGGATATATATGACTGGAGCTTAGCATGCTGCCTACGCTGCTGCAGCCTGGTAGCTTCTTCCCACCCATAGGTACGTTGGTGGAGCAGGCAGAGGACCTTGCCATGAAGAGCTCTGTGAGCCGCAGTGCCGCTGCAGTGTGCCGACTGTGTTGTTCCAACAGAGGGGGATGGCGTCATCCACATACTCAAAGTCCCACTAACTTTCCTAGTGAGCAAAAGAAAAAAAACTAGCAGAAAAGAAAAAAAAGAAAAAAAAAGGGCAGAAAAGAGGGGGATTAGTAAATAAATAAGTGATTTACAACCCAGAAGATTGCATGTTTTGCCTCTTTCAGCTTTGCAATCCAAAAGCAACGGTCAATGAAAATGACTGGCAGCAAAATTAAAACAATATATAAAAGGGAATAAGTCTTTTATGAAGCATGTGTTGATTTTGCTGCCATGGGAAATCAATGAGATGCACAGTTTAGTGGGATTAGAAAGAGGAAGCGGATGTTCACATAATGAAAGTGCAGAATAAGCAGCAGGAGGGAAAATGTTAGATGCAGTATTTTAGGGTTCAGCATCCTTTCAGACCCCTCCCCACCACTGCCATACACCCCCCCTCTTCCTTCCTTCCTTCCTTCCTCTCTTTCTCTTTCTTCTTTCTTCCTTTCCTCTTTCTTTCTTTCTCTTTCCTTCTTCCTTTCTTTCTTTTTCCTTCTTTTTTCTCTTTCTTTCTTTTTCTTTCTTTCCTTATTTCTTTCTTTCTTTCTTTCTTTCTTTCTTTCCAGATAGACTGGAGTGAGCAAGACATTGTTTAGGTTGCAGTTAAAGACTTTGGTAATGAGACAGAGCAAAGAGAAATTCTGTCTCAACAGGAAACTTTCCTCAGATACCTTTGTTGAAACATGTAATTCTTTTTCTGGAAGCATTACAGATTTGCACCTTGGCCTCATATAATTGGGGGGGGTGGGGGTGGGGGGACATACGACACAGGACCAACCAACCAACCCAGCATTAAAAAATTTGCATTTTGTTCAAAGAGAATATTTCAGATGGTATAACTAAATCTCATTACTTGTAATTTCTTGCTGGTTTGTGATCAGACAAGCCCTACCTGGTTCTTAAAAAAAAAAAACACAATAAAATCAATTCAAATCATAGCTCATTGCTGAGATATTCTTAATGACCCAGCTCTGGAACTGGCAAAAGTACTACACACTTGCCCAGCCCTAAGTATCTTGGCAATCTCCTATATGTCATCATGACTAGTCATTCGCTGAATGTTAAATACGTGCTTAAGTGAAATGCTGCCCAAGGGCCCTTTAAGTAAGGAGATTTCAGCTGTCTTTTTTCAAGGAAGCTCATGACTTTTGCATGGTCACTATTCCTGTGAGCCATCCCAATTAAAAATAACACAGATGGAGCACTTGGATCCGGGATCCTTTCAATCATTTATGGATCAAACAGCACTTCTTCTTCTTTCCAACAACACACCTGTCACAGCAATACTCTCGGTGTCTGAGAACCAATTGTTTTAACTTTGCTGGGCTCAAAAACTGCGGGGGGGGGTTCTGCTGACTTAGTCATTATCACTTCAAAAAGTATGTTGTTCCTTGGTTTAAATGATCTGATGGAGACCAAGGTTCTAAAAAAGTTAAACAATACTAAGCTTGCTTTAGTAATGTCATTAAAGCCTTAAAAATTTTCAAGGGAAGACAGGGGGATTCATTGACTGTAAAGAACCAGTAAAAAATCCTGAATAAAGATCCAGAATTATGGTTTGTTCACTAGAGCTGATATGACACTGGATGCACTCTTTCCTTCTCTGGTTATCTTGGTCAGGGCTTCTGGCCCCACAGTGTAAAGCTGAAGGCACTGAAAAGCATGTTGTGGCCATTGGTACTTGCACTACACGTCCTGCATTGCATGGTGCTACAAGGTTCATCAATGGTAAGACAAAATGCCCCCTGAATCCTTTTCTAAGTCAGTCCCACAGCCACTAAACTCACATGCCTCTTCCTGGGGCTGTGAACAACTGTTCTTCCTCTGGAGAAGAGAAGGTGGTCCACGAACTGATTGCAAACAACAAACAGAAAAAAGATAAATATGTCGCCATGCACCACGCAAGCAAAAGATGGAAGGAAATGAAACATATGGAGAAACAAAGCTTGCTTTTTCTTTGGTTGCAAAGGAAAGCCTGTGGCTCAGATGTTTAAGATATCTCATGTTTTTACTCGATTTTATTTAGGGGTTGGGAGGTTTTATTTTTGTTCTTCAAAAATTCTGATAGGCTGTATATCATTAATACAGCATCAGATGACTTTGCTTCTCAATGTCATGCCTGTGTCAGAGACTGAATTAAAGAACTCAGGAAAACTGCAGGCAAAATACTTCATGATCCTTAGATAAGTATTGATGTGTACATAAACATTTTGTCTCCATGCTGCTTAAAGAAAAAAAACAAACCCTGATTAAAATAAGCAAGTGTTTTAATTACAAATTTTATCTCTGTATTTATTCTTGTCACAGTGAGCTTGTAAAAGCAGCTTAAGATATGCTTTTAAAGATTGTATCTGAGTGCTGATATTTTCTAATATGTTTGAGGATAATTGAAGCTGTCACCTATTATTATTAATCACACCCTTGGGTAAACATTTTGACAATACAATTGCAGGGCCAATTAAAAAACATAAAAAGTTGCAACTCTGACACTTTCCTGTCACTGCTGTTAATGATGGCATCAGTGCTAATCTTGTCATTTGAGTCTCCAAATATTTAGTGTTTGCTTAAGACTCTCTGCAACAAGAAAGCTTACTCTCCTACTGGGGTGAGAAATGTTGAAAGAAAGAAAAAGAATATTTTAAAGCTGTCTTGATGTACAAAGATTTGTTATTGGGAAGTTTTTTGAAAGTTTCCCATCCTGATAGGATATTTTTTAAGTACTGGGCTTTTGTGGGAGAAAAGTAAACTTCTTCTTAATATTCAGAGTTTTTCTTAGACCCTGACTTTATATCTTCTTTCTTTTCATAATTTAGCCTTATTTTTAAAGAAGGGCCAGTTGCATGAGTCAATTGATACTCTCTGGAAGACTGCAAACCATTCCAGGTAGGAACAGGGGTTACCTGTACTCTGAGTATGGCAATAAGCAATGAGTCTTCTTGTCATAAAGAATTTAAGGTTGTAAATATAACTCCCGTACCAGACCAGGGTAAAAAAAGCAAAATCTTGGGAGGCTGGGGTTTCGGGGGTTTGCTGGTTCCTGTTGGTTTTTTTTTGGTGTGCCAGACAGTCAAGGGAAAGAATCAATTCTGAGAAATCAGAATTTTGTGGTATCAGTAATATATTTCACAGTATTTTTACTTACAACAATGCTAGAGTTTGTGATAACTGAGCTGGAACATTAAACAGAAGTTCACTCTGATATAACAACATTGTTTGCAAGATTGGAACAGGACATGTTGGCAATAAAAATATCTATGTTCCAAAAAATCCTCAGGGAGGAATTCACCTGAACTGTTTCATCTGAGCAACCATGAGTTCGAGTGTGCCAGTGCTTCCTAGCAAAAAGCGAATCCTCCTCACCACCCCTGTCCGCACATTTATACCTCCTGTAACTCGTGGGAATCCCGCTCAGGGCCACCACCACCACCGTGCCTGACACTGTGACACAGCCTGCATTGCTAGGAAAGAACAAGCTCAGCTTTCAGATCCGCAGCCCAGTCGGACATCAGACTTTCTCCACAACACAGGGGCCATCCGCTAAAGGAGGCAGTGGCCATGCCACGCTCTGCTCGTCCCTGGCTGGGGCACGCTGGGGAGCCTTGCAGGCATGCAGACCACAGCTGAGTAAACTGTAATGCAACTCTGCTGTTCCTCAGTGAACAGATTATATCCCACTAATGCTCTGCCTAGTCCTCACGTCTCCAGTTACACATTGTTCTCTCCTACCTTGGCCCCAGAAACTGAGGGCCGGGTACCTGCCATGGAAATGCAGTGCTGGGGTGAGGGAAAGGGACGCATTCAGCGCACTCCTGCTGGGCATCGTCCTTCCCCTGGGCTGGGCAGACAAAGCCCCTCCAAGCTCCTTCCCCTACTCTGCTGCCACTTCTTTCCTTTTCTTTCCTTTCTTCTTTTCTTTCCTCTTTCCTTCCTTTCTTATTTTCTTCCCTCTTTCCTTGTTGTCATTTATTTACCTGTTTCCTTTTTTTGTTCTTTTTCTCTGATTCTGTATGTCTTGGTTCTGGTTTCCCCGCAGACCCTGGTAGCACATTGCCCATGGGGTACTCGCAGAGATGGGAAGCCCAAATACCATTCCTCCTCCTGAGAGTGCCTGGGGCTGCAGCAGCAGAGCTTGGCCTGTGAACTGTTTAGTAGGACAAGCAGCCCCGAGTGGTCAAAAAAGCACTCTGGCAGTCATTGAGGCTAGAAGGGCAAGTGATTGCCTTTCTCCTAAGCCCTTTTACTGCCCTCCACAGAGTGGTGGGATCATGCTCCTGCAGGGGCAAGGCAGAGGTGATCTGCATATGGAGCTCTCCTCACTCCCTTCCTCCTCAGAGTTTCACCACTGTGGGAGAAGTCCGAACCGCAGAGTTAATTTTACCTGCAGCATTTTGCAGCCAACTTAGAAAGGACGTTAGTCTCATCATTACACCGACTTCTGGTTCAAGGATGAAGGTTAGGCTCTGGCCCAATGAAGATGAGCTGTAGGACTGTTTACTGTGGGTCATGTCTTAATGGCACAGTTCTCAAGCTCACCAGACGAAACCAGCCCTAGCCTTGTTGTGTACTGCACAGGAACACTGTTGGCTTCTCCAGTGCAAGACCTGGCCCAGCCCATGGTGGACCACGCCGATCCAGAAACACTTTTCAGTTAGCGGCTCCCAGGTGTCAGCTCCACTTCAGCTCTCAGAGGCAGAGGTGATGCCGTGACCTCCTCAGCCATGGCTTTCCCCACCCAGCACTCTCCTGAACACTCTGCAGTAATTCCCCCATTGTCAACACCCAGGTACAAACGTGCAAAATTCAGACCAGGCAGACCTAGCCTTTTCTTGGAAATGTTTTCTTGCCCCTGTGCCTCCGTTCACTAAAAGCAGGCAGGTTTCCAACCTGTCCTCTACCTGATTTCTATACTGCTTCACCCTCCCTCATCTCTTCCCCTTTCTGATATTAAAGAAGACCACAGCACTTTCTTTTGTAGGAAGCTGTAGTTAAAAGTTACGGTTGCCTTCTCAGTGTGTGTTTCTGCTAGAAAGACTTAACTGCTCTCTGGGGCCAGTTTTTTGCACTGGTGCATATGTATTACTTGTAGCATGAGCAGACCTGGCCAAGCATAGCCTTCCCTGCTGTTAGCTTTCTGTTTGCATTATGACTTCATTTACTGCTGAAATTAAACCTGTGTGTATATGTATGTGTGTGAGTTGTGATTTCCCTGGGAATATTAGCAGGGGCTTAAATTCAAGTGTAACTGTGGAAAGCATTAACGATTCAGTCCTGCCTCAGAACTCCTTTTTCCTTTTCCTTCACAACCCCTTATCAAGTTCAAGTAGTAATCACAGGCAACATCTCTTCCTTCACCCGCACTGTGCTAGCCCCAAATCACTGCAGGCCTGTCCCAAAGTCAGTTGAAAGACACCCAAGGATGTGCACATCCTCTTGTTTGGGACTGCCTACGAAAGACGGAAACTGAGATGAGTACATGCTGCTGCTGCTACGACACTCAAAGGAGACATGGCAGCAGCCAGCTTTGGCCTGAAGGCAAGATGCAAATGCAGAGCACAGGGAGCATCAGAGATGGTCCATGTCCTGCAACTCTTCCAATCTGCAAGAGGCAAAGCCTAATGAGCAGGTGTAATAGAGACGGTGCACAGAGCTGATGTGATGTAAAGGAACAGTTATGATTCCCACTGCTTAAAAACAGCAGAAAGAAAATGCAAAGCATCAGCTGAATAATAATGGGGAATCCTGAGGATTTAAGCCAACATTTTTAAGCCAAAAAGCTATGTGGAGGCTGCTCTGCACCTCCGTGATGTCAGCTTTGCACACTTTCCCCTGGCGCTACTGAGCCTTGCTGCCATGAGGTCCTCGCTTGCTGGGGTGGCTGGGCTTCAGGTCAGACCTACACTTCCTAAGACTGTCCCCTCCTGTGATGGCAAAAAAGCAATTATCATAGAATTATAAATTGGTTTGGGTTGAAAGGGACCTTTAAAGATCATCTAGTCCAACCCCCCTGCAATGAGCAGGGACATCTTCAACTAGATCAGGTTGCTCATTACTCTAGGTATGGACAGATGGATACATGGCCTGACTGTGAGTCCTTCACATCAGACACCAGGAGACATGTTCTTGGAAGGCTTTTAAGTTAACAGTGGGAATGGATTTGGCTGATACACAGCATGGTACAAATTACAAAACCTCTATTCCAAAAGACCCTGCTGAAATCAATGTTAGAGTGAAGATCAGCTTACCCTTCTCCCTCCAGGCAATGCAAGGCCTTGCAACACCCAGGAACTCATTTTTGTGCAGGTCCCCTTGCTCCATATATTGCAAAGAAAACAGGGCTGCCTGACCCAGGGGCTGTGAAGCCCAGCCTGAATTTGAGGCACCTAAAAGCTAAAGGCTCAATGATATTTCTTTGCAGTCTCTTCAAGTGGGAATGAAATTACTTCCCTCCTCCTCTCTATTTAAAGGAATTAATGATATTTTCTGTCTTGCCTATCTAGAGAGACCAAATAATTGGAAGAGAATTGATCTTTTGAAGTAACAACGTCAGCACAGCTTTCTTTCTCCCCCACCCCTTCTGCTCAGTTCCTACTTTGGCAGAAGGAAGGTTTATGAAGGAAACTAGTTTCACCATTTGCATACACCAATATATTTAGCTGGTGGCTGTGCAGGTCCAATTAACTCAACTAACAATATGGGTGAAATGAGGTTATTGGATTATACTTGTAGCCAATTAGAGTTGCCATGGTTGAATTACTCCCTTTCTTAACCTTATTTAAAGTTAAGAAAACATGTTGATGGTGAGACTAGATGGTTTTGCTCCCTCTGGCTCCAAGGATAAAATATTTCTATTTCCCCCAGAGATGCCTTAGAATCAAGGACAGTCTGCATATGTTGATGGGTACATTTTATGGTCAGGCATGGCTAAATTTGTGCATTTCATCAGATCAGGACTGATGTTTAAAGGCAAACTAACCCCATTTGTTGGGCTTCTCTGGAATTCTTCCAGGGAAAACAAAACTGGAGGATGCACCTACTGCACCCCGGTTCCAAATGGGCTCTCCGTGCATGGGACCTGAAATAGAGCTAGTATGAATTTCAGCTCCTCAGCATCAAAGGCTCAGTGGATCCCCTCCTACTGCAATGCAAACATGGCTTATTGTTTTCTTAACAGAGTACTTTTTTTTTTTTTTTCCCCTCCTGTAAATGGTAAAGGCCATTTGGGTTCACAAATCCATTTCTCTCTTGCAAGGAGATTTTCCTGATAAAATTAAAGTCCATCCCATTTTCGAGTGCTTGCAAACAAGAACTAAAGGCAAACTCTCTGTATCAAGTCCTGGGTATATCTGATCCATTTTTCTGACAAGTACTTTGTATTGCTCCACAAAACTTCCCCAACATCATAGCAGTATTTCATGGGTTCTGCTTAGAAAAGCCCACAGAAGATGAGAGCCACAAAAGAAAGCTTTCTCCTGAGGGAAGCTGGAAGCTTTTGGTCCTGTGCAGTGGTGGTGGTGATTTCACAGAATAAATTTGCAATTCAGAGAGGGGAAACAAATTTTTGGATCAGAGGAACTGGTTTACTAGATGAAAAAACAAACTTTGTGTTGGATTTTTATGTAGAGTTTTGAGAAATTTGTGAATAATTTTAGAGAAAAGTTAATTAAAGTTGTTTCAAAAAGGAAAACTCCGGTGTGTCTTGAAACAGACCAAACATCTACCTTTTTAACAACACAAGCAAGTTTTTCGTGTCTTTCAGAATGAGTAAATTAGCTGAAACGGTCATAAATGGAGGAAAATATTCATTTCTTTCAAACTGTATTTCACTCCTGTTCAGGAAACACTGGCACTTTTTTTCCCCAAAACATATTTTCACTCAGATCTGTTTCAGAGGCTGTGTATAAAGTTGTGACAGGAGAGACATGATTGTTCACCCTGACCAGTAGCTTGCCACGAAGATGATCTCTCTTCCAGCATTGTGCCTATCCTGACCAGCCAAAACCTGAGTCCGGGAGCTGCCAGGGTTGAGCCTGCAGAGGGAATTCGTGCCATTTACCACTGGGTTTCCCTTAGACAAGACTTTCCTCCTCTGCCTGCCGGCAGAAAGGACAGACCTTGGGCTGGGCTGCTGCACATTCAGAGGTTAGAAAGGTACTCGATATCCTAGATCAGCCCAGCGGTGACAACCCCGCCATGGTCTCTCCTTGCCGGCGGGACGCCAGAGCTGCTTGCCCATGAATCAGCCCATTCAGGTTCGGCGCCTTTCTGCCAGTGATGGACAGGGGCCACCGGCAAGGCCACGTTCTCCTCCTCTCCACCACACACGGCCGTTGTCCTCCGCAGATGCTAATGGACTGGGAAGCTTCCTGGGGGACAAGCCCTCTCATTGTCCCCGGGAAGTGCTTTCACTTGTCTTTCTCTTTCAGCTGGAACTGACTACGCACCATTCACTTCCCAGACATAATGCTGCCCTTTGTGGCCGTCTCCAACATGGTTTGGGGAATGCTGTAATGGGGACAGGCCCAGAGCATGAAAGGAAGGGATTGTGTTAGCCGAAGTGCCTGGTTTTTTGGAGAAGGCCAGGGGGGCCAAGAAGGCGCTGGTCCTTAATGAGCTTGACTGGTTGCCTCCTCTCACCTCCCTCCCCCTCCAAAGCCTTACTCTCTTCTTCCAACCCCCAGTTTAAATATAAGGGGAGTTTTACTCCTGTGCCTAATACATCTCCTGCATGCTTCTGAGCTTCAGAGTTTGTATGTCCAAACTATGTCCAGACTATGATCTCTATTGTAAACTGAGCAGCCTGTTAAGCCACCAATGTTCTGAGCAAAAATGGCTTTCAGGGGCTGATGAAGGGACAAAAAGCTCTCTCCTCCTAATGTTTGAAGTGCTCACTGCTCCTGGAGCTGCCAGAACCACTCCTGTGAGGGGGGCTGCCCTGTCTATGAAGTTGATGGAGTCCCTGTTATGTCCTCCAAGCAAGGAGATGGTACCACAACACATGCTGACCTCCCAGTGGATCCAGACAGAACATGCTGTAAAAAAAAAGGCCTCTGTACACAGATAATGAATAAGAATGTTGTTCCCTGGGACTACTTCTGCTCTCTTGATAAGTGAAATGGCTCCAGTGTGATTCAGGGCAGGGAAGAGCATGATCAACCATCCATCTGCAGTACTGACACACAGCACATTAACTGGCTAATTTCTCACTGCGTTTTCCTAGATGTTATCTAAAGAGAACAGCAAGGACACCAGAGAACCCCTTTATTAACTGTTTTAATAAACAACAGTTCATTAATGACTCACAGGAATGGCTCCTGCAGGAGAATAAACACCGTGGAAAATAATACAGCTTTTCCTAAAACCTGACTTGATTCAACACAGCTTCGTGAGCACATGGTATGGCCATGTGTCCAAAGTCAGGTATACTTTATGAAGGTGTTCTGGTTTTGTGAAACCCAGCAATAATAACCCCTGTGCTTTAAGTGTTAAGGTGATCACTCTCTGGGGGGGAAAGAGATGTGACCTCGCTGAGCAGCAGGGCGAGCTGTACTGGTGTCTTCTTCTGCACTGCACTGCATTGGCAACGAGCATGGAGAGGGCACTGCACTCACCTTTGAGCTGCTGTGGGACACGCACTGTTTCCACAGCAAAACCATCAGGTTTTGGCAGGACTGGGAGTTAATACCTGGGCTTTCTGTCTAGAATCACATTCTCCCTGGCCTAAAGCAGAAAATAAATCATGTTACCTTCTGCATCTGGTTTTCTTCTGGTCTATTCTCTAACTTCCTGGAGTTAGAAAGCTGACGTCTTCTGATGGGTCCCACTTTACTCCCCACTCCCAATATTTACGGTGAAAGGGTTGGAATTTGCACCAAAACATCCAAACTGCAGTTATGAATTGCCACCTTCTCCTTGGTTCCACACAGTGCGAGCTGACATTTGTTTTCTCTGCTATGCCAATATATGAGTGAAGTGCAGCTCACAGATATCTTTGTGCTGGAACAAACAAAGCACATCCCAGACCGTGTTCATAACAGCTTAGGACATCCCCAAAGCATCTTAGTAAGCTGCTGGTCTATTTGTATTTGTTTGGTTGTCTATTTTTTAAAAGGTCACTTCTTAAATCTGAACGTTTTCCCTCTTCTCTGTGTAAGCGCAGACAACGATTCATGCAGGATTGTGCTGGGACTCCCTTCCCAGGCAGGTTTTGCGATGCTGCACCTTAAAGAGCTTTGCTTGTTCTTCCTTCCCACTGTGAGCCATGCCATCAGCATTGACATCTGTCTAGTAGGCTTGACAAACTCCTGGTCTTCAGGAGAAGGCCAAGGGGGCATTCCTCACCCTGGGGAGGTTATTTTGAACACTGAAGTGCTTGCTGAATGATGGTTTAGCCCAGCACTCCTCAGCCTATTTGCTGCCATCACCTTGGGTTTTGATTCAAGTAGCTTAGTTTAATGATCCAAGTGACCTAAGCCTCTTGCTAAAGGAGATTAAGATGATGTCTGGGGACACCAAGATATGAATGCGAGGAAAATGCAAGCTTGATAATTTGGGCATGCTTTATTTTTCCCTCCGTTCAAATAGAAAAAGACCATCTGGAGCATCAGATATCCATCGTGCAAGTGATAAATCTGAACCCATCTGAACAATTCTTTCAGGAAGGGACATGAGGAAGGGACATGAACAACGAGGCTTGGAGTAGTGCACTACTCCCCAGCTACAGCTTCCCATGTGCTCCTGTAAAGGCTGCAGCCCTGAAGGTCCTTCTCTTAGACACTACAATTAAGAAAAGGAAGGTGAAAGGAACTTCATTCCTCTGTTTTCCTCACATCCCCAGCCTGACTTCTTAAAAGGAAGCCTGAAGGAGGCAGCATGCTCTTCCAGCTGACCCTGGGGAGGAGACTTGCTCAAGAAGGCTGCGGTGATGTCTCCTGCCTTTATGCTGTGCCGAAACAATTCCTGCTTTGAGGTTCTTGAAAGCATGGGAACTGACTCCAGTTTTAATCTCTGCCCAGAGGAAAACACAGTACGAAAGTCACAGAGTTGGAACAGTCTGTGAGAGAGCAGAGAGCGGCAGGTACATTTGAAGTCTCCTGTCATTGCTCTTGCTCGGCACATGGTACAGGCTGCTGTGTGCCATCTCCAAACTCACCTGATGGGCGTGAAGGTCCTTTTAATTACAATGGCACATATGTTCTTTTATCAGATGATCCCAGAAGCGAAACACTTCACACTTGAACTGCCACCTGGTTTTTCAGTAGTGTCAGAAATACCTGGTAAAAATCAGATAGGAGAGTGACTGGAAGTGGGCACATAGAAAATAGGCATCTGGGCCTGCTTTTCTAAGCATGGCCTACTGTGAGTTGTGTCCCAATTTTAGTCCTGCACAGCATCAAGCTACTGAAGTATTCAATGGGTCGATGGTGGGATAATAGGAAGTTAGGGGTGGTGAAAATTTAATATCCCCCTGCAAGATTAAATGGATCTATTTATTTCTTGCTGTGATTTATAATGCTCCGTTATGTTGGCACTCACACATCATAGGCAAAAAAAAAAAAGAAAGAGATTAATAACAAGAGAAGACTAAGAAATAAAACATTTCAGTGGACTTTCAAATGCCTCCTTTATATGAAGTTGCATTATCCAAGGAGTGACTTACTGAACACAGAAATTTTTTAGCCTTAGATACCCTTTGTTTTGGATGTGTGATGCTGTACTCTTGAAGTGTGTCATCCAAACTGCTTTTCATGCAACAGTAACAAGGGTGATGAAAGGCTGGAATCTGATATCTCCCTGGATCCTGCATGGACATAACATTTATCAGTATTTTGCTGGTCTTCCCAGAATCCGAACTGATTTTGCATATGCGAAACAGAGTGCAGGTCAGGAACTTTCTTAACCACCACATCCCAATGAGCTGCTGCAGGTAAACTTTTGTATTCTGAGGTGAATCTGGTCTTGAGTGATGTAGCTCCACTCACACCTGTGAAGCTGTTATGTTTTTTGTCCCAGAGATAGCAAGATGGAATTCACAGCCGAAATACATGACCCTTAATCTTTGTGTGGGAAAATTACATATGGACAACTGAATTCAAAATAATAATCAACTTCTATGTAAATAGAAGGAAAATTGAAGCTGTAATGTCAGGCTTTTTAAAGGATATCAGACCTGAGCTTTCTTCTTCCTTCAATATGTATAGAGTACATGTGCCTCCCCAAGTTTTGAAATGTTTTACCATTAAATTAGTATCATTATCCTCAGGAGTTAAGTGCTATAAAATTGTAATTCTTTACATTGAAATCTGAGGCTCTGCAAGGTAAAATGACCTGCCTGAGGTTACTTGTGAGCCAACTGCATCAACAGAAATGAGTCTCTGTAGTCCCAAACCACCTTCTTTGTCAAAATGAACATGGGCTAATTTATGTGGGTTTTGAAGCATTCAACCCACTTCAGCTTCAGGTCTTTCTTTTTTTTTTTTTGTTGGATTTTTCAAAATGATGGGAATTTGCAAACCATAATGTAGTAGAAAGTAGAGGGGAAGGCAGTACTTTTTATGCCAACTATCAATTCAGTAGGATTGACACTTTATCCAGTACCAGGTGGTTTTTATTTAAATTGCTGAGTATGTGGCTGCTTGTTGGGCAGATGGGCGACCCATGTGTTTGTATGTGAGGGTAGGCAGTGTAAGTCTGTCTGTTCTTTGAATATTTCCTTCTCCGGAAAAGAAGGTGACACTTTAAAGGAAATCATGACTTTCTGAAAAGAGCCACAGGGCAACTTTAACTCCCACAGGACTCAAAGAGATCATAGGAACTGGAAAAGGGAAATGGCGTTTCTGGCACTTCCCACAGCAGATCTCTATTTTGAGGCTTCTTATTCCCACTCAGGTGTTCAAGAGCCAGGCTGGTATTTGCACAGCACTGCCTTTGACATAACTCTGCCAGACTCAGTCACACAAAAACATAACGTGCAATTTGTCAGCCTCCTACCAGCTAGTGTTCTCAGCGGTCAGGTAACACTGCTGCATTGCACACATCCAGCCCCTCATCCCCCTGCTGTAAAGAAAGGACTGGAAATGTTTAAAGTATTTTAAGTGGGAGTAGGTAAGGAGAAAAGTGGATAAAATTCAGGGCATGGTTATGCTGCAGTCATGGTGAGAATCATTGTAATATGGACATACCTGATGTAGCTTTAAATTACTAGGCATCTGTAACTGTGATAGACCAGAGCTCAGCAAGGGCTGTGAAGGCTTTTGTAAAATCAGAGCAGTATCTATGTAGATGCTACTAGCACCTTGAAAACTAATGCTGGTATGTCTAGAGTGACTGCAGAAAAAGATCAAGTCTGAAAGAGGAAAAGGTCTGAGTCTGAAGGAGGAAGATGCAATATAGAATCATAGAATTGTTTAGGTTGGAAAAGACCTTTAAGATCATCAAGTCCAACCGTTAACCTAACACTACCAAGTCCACCACTAAACCATGTCCCTAAGCACCACATCTACATGCTGAAGTGCAGGTAATATATTTCAGGCAAGCTGAAATTAGGTGATGCTCATTCCAGGAAAAGTTATTTGGGAGCTGGTTAGAGCTAAGATACAGAGAACAGACCACAGAGACCAATCTTGTAATGGGTGACAGATAGATGAAGTGACTCAGGACAGCCTCCACATCGAGCTAGAGATCATCTCTAGCCAGTTGCTATTGATCCATCCTCTGGGTTACTCAATTCCTCCAAGATGACCCACAATTACTTAAACGGGATCATTTACAGCATCAAAAGTGGAGTGGAAAAAGAGCATCAGAATCTGACCCTGGTATTCACATCATAATTAGGAAATTATTGTCCAGCCCATGAAGGAGGTTGAAACTGTCACATTTTCTTTGGGAAAGGGGGCATGCACTCATGTGCAGCTCATAGGTAAGCTCACATACTTTGAAATTCGCAATGCCAGGGCATGGAAAGTAAATGCCCTGAAGTTTGCTGTTGATAAATGATTGTGCTTCTGAAATGGTAATACAAACGCACTGAGTCGTGAAATGCAGCTAATATAATTAATCTTGCAATATTGTAAATCTGTTGGAGACAGATAACATGAGAATTTTGCTCTACTGTTTCACACTACAGCAAAAACCAATAAAGTGGTGTTTAGAAGGAAGCCTGGAGCCTAAATATTTCCAGGTGACTTTGGTGATTTAAAAAAAATATCTGTTTACATAACCTTCCACAAAAAACATACATTATGCATAACACAGGCTTGCTCCACCCTAGAACTGCTACAAGAACTACCTGAAGAATAAAGATATACTCTAAATTATGTTCATTTCTTAAAGAAAAGTTAAGCAATTGTATGAACTTGGGAGATTTGGGGGTTTGGGCATCTGTTTGTTTGGGTTTTGAGCCATTGCTGTTAGAACATTCATAACAGCAACTATTCTCCAGTTATGGATCTCAAAATCAATGACCACTCTTTATATAAACTGGATTTAGGGATATCTCAGTCTATTTCACAGTCAGTAAGTTCCCTTATTTCCTGCATTGCAAATTACCTTTCTGCAACTCCTTTTGCTGATAGCCAAGAGGGACATCCAGCTATGAGCATAAAGGTTGGACAGCTTTCACCTTCCCAGCCTTTGATAAAACTTGCTCAGATCAGAGACAAACCAGTATGAAGGAAACATAACACTGGCATCACAAAGGAAACATGCTAGAAAAGCCTGTTGTAAAGTGATCTTAAAGTTCAAATCAGCTACAAGATGGAATAAACGAACTATGAATCATGCATGCAGATGCTTCATAAGGCATTTTGAAGGACACATGTCCTGGCTATGAAGGGACAAGACAGGTCCACACCAGGCATGCAGAGCTCTTAGTAACCTAGAAGGCAACCAGTCGCCTGCACCAGCTGGGGTATGCCCCACACGGACTGGTCTGGGACTCTGAGCAAGGAGATCTTCTCTGCACCAAGGTCTTGCTTTGGGTCTGCCCCAATTTGGGAAAATTCTCAGCCCCTCTGTGCCACTTCTGATTCCCAATGCCACCTCCTTTGCATTGCAGAGCAGGTGAAGGTTGACTGCTTAGCATACCTGGATTTCAGCATCTAAAATACATTTTGTGTTGGGGGACAGGGTGACAAAATGGTAGTTGTTGTACAAGCTCCAGGAGGCTGGGCATGACAGACTAATTAACACTTTTGAAATGTCCAACAGCAGGTTGGCCAAAATAATGTCATATAAAAAAGGTGGCTGAAACCCAGAACTATTGGGTTAAATTCTTATTGACAAATATTTTTGCTTGAAAAGCTTTCAGCTAGTTGGCGCAAAGTAAGCTAATCAGATTGCACAAACACAATGACGCTACTTGCGAGCTACTACATCTTAAAGCCCCAGACCCAAAGGCACTAAGAATCTCTCTGATGAAATATCACTTTTCTGGACTCTGTAAAAGAGGAGGATCACCCTTATAATGGTCTATATATTCATACACGCTCACAGCTCAGCCTCGCAAACACCTTTTTGTAAGCAGCAAAACACACTGTGTGAAAGGGAAACACCGTGGTTATTGGCGTAACTTTCAAATGACCAAGTCATGATCAAGAGACAGTCCTGCTCAAGGCCTTGTTCCAGACTATTTCTAGCTCTTACCTGAAAACTCAGGGCTGATTCTCAGCACAAGTCTGTTATTTCCACAGACCCTGAGCTTGTGTGTTGGGCATAAGCTTTAAACAGGCTTGAGGTCTGCATGTGTTGATGAAATTGTTCTCATACACTCCCTGTAGCTCGAGATTTAGCTATCTGTGTAAACAAAGACCTCAGTGAGTCAGGGAGGCTGAACTGACTAGTTGTGACTTTTTGCCTTTTATATTAGGTTTAAATTTTGTTTCTAAGATGTCAGGAACTGTGTTGCAGCCTCTGATGCAACAGGGGTTGTCTGCTGTCTTGAATCCCATCACACTGGATTGATTGGCCTGAGTTGCCCTCCTGAGTCACATGAATGAATCTTGACTTCTGAAACTGAAGTTTCCAGGTCTTGTAAGAGAAAGCAGACAGCTTCTCCTCCAGCTGGTTTTGTTCTTCAAAGAGGGTTCTTGGGTATCCAGGTTGGGTAACATCTTCCAATAATGACACAACTCTTACTTAAAAATCTCTCCCATCACATTTCCTCCTTTTTAGTCTCATGAGGTCTTGGGTCTCAGCTCTACAAATAATACAGGTAATTTCTTAAACCTAGTGACCCACATTCTTCAAGAAACAGGTGCCAAATAAAATATTCTCTAGTTTAACCCAGGGCATGTCTCTCCAGCATGAAAATATTCCTGAAGCAGCATGACCTGGCTGGACACTGCTCTCCCTACCCTGACTATATGCATAGAAAGACAATTGTGAGCAGAAACAAGAAAAAGGGAACTGGACTTCAGGTTGGATCCATGCCACTTCAGTTCTTGGCTCTTGCTTTCAGTTTCTTTGTGCCTGGTAAAAGCTGAGCAGCCTCATTTTGGGATAGACAACAGAATTCAGAGTACTGCCAAAATGAGCTGCATTACCAATCCCAACCTGTGTTATCTTCATGCCTGCTGGAACAAACGCAGCCTTTTCTTAGCACCATGGTTGGTACTCAGCAGGAGAGTGAAGGGCAGGTAACTCATTTGGAAAATTCACCATGCAATCATTCTGCGAGAGCAGCAGTGTGTAGTTTCCCCATTTCTCCTTTTTTTTGGCTTTGGTTGGTGGTTTTTTTTACTGTGTTCTTTAATTGGATACATTCCTGAGTACTTTTTGGAGACTGTGAATGAATGCCGGGATGGACATGTCTGCATCTATGGAGGCAAAAGTAAATGCCTACAAATTTCAGGAAGAAAAAATTTACTAGCCTAAGAGGAAAAAAGCACTGCTTTAACATTTCATTAAATGTATGACTCCAAGCATTCAATGAGAAATGCAAAGCTAATAATAACTATAATTAACATCTCTCAACATTGACTGGCATCTTCACTCTGAAGGATGGCACCACTCCTCCCAGTACTGAGTACACCCATGGGACATTACCATGGTAAGCAAATAATTAGCCTGGGAGCTTCTCAGAGCTCCCAAGGAAAGGCAGCAGTGGCAATCTTCTGCCACTGCAAACCTGCCTCGGTTCCCTGCACTTATGCTCTCTCTTGCTTGTCCCCTCTCTGGTAGCCTGGTGGTCAAGTCTAGCTGTGTAGCTGGCTTCTCTGGTATTTCTCTTCTGATTTTCAGTTATGTCTCTGCCTGGGAGTAAAGCAGGGAAGTTAAGAAACTTGGGTCCATGGAAGCATCCAGACCTAACTTTGCTCCACCTCCCATTTTCTGACCATGTTACCTTTTCAAGGACCTGGAATCCAGTGACCTGGAATCCAGTGACCTGGAATCCAGTTTCCAGGCCCCTTTTCTCTGTAACTGGACTCTAGCTGCCACTGCCTCTCCTATCACTTCACCTTGCACTCTGACCTATACAACTACTCACCAATTCAGTCTTCCTCCCAAAAGTCTCTTAGAGGTGATAGTGCAGAGGCAGCTCCGTGTCTACAAGGGTTCTGGATCCCCAAAGAAAGGATCTCCATGACCTCCTTTGTAGCTACTGCCGTATTGCCAAGCTGCCTTCCTCTCAGGTGCTGAACTTCCCTTGTAACTCAGGGCAGTGCTAGCAGAGCGGAGTATTTGATCCCCATTGCCCTTGAAGGAGCTGATCACACTTGAGAGAAGGCTTTGTAGCTAAACCAGATTAGAGTTCATATAGGAAAGAAAAATGTCAAGTCTGTTTCTCCTGCGATCGCCACTGTCATCTTTTAATCTGGCCACATCCTGAGTTTTTGGAGCATGAACAGCCGCCAGGAGAAATGTTATCAGTGTCATTAGGCCCAGCAAAAACAAAAGTATCTCAGCATGTTTTGTTGTCGATCTTGCTTGTATCACATGGAAAGCACACTTCCTGTTGTCATTTTTCTTCCCTGGCAATCTGATATCTTCAAGGAAGAAAATCAAGTCTGAACAGTGAAAATTCCAGGACAAACATTTTGTTCAGCAGTTGCCTTTTGATCTAAGCTGCTGATACTTACAGAAGCAGCATTAATCAGAATTGTTTAGGGAAATAAAACCTGAACTCCTCATTCAAGCCCCAGTTCTGCTTGTCTTTACTCACACAGAGCTGCACTGTGCTCTATAATTAGTCCCACAACAACACGTTATGCTCCTCTATTTCCTGCAGTGCTCAGTAACACGGTAGTATCACAGGACATGGTTGCCACTCGGTGCAGTCAGGGGGGTACAATTCACCATCCAGCTTTTGATGTGGTCCAATGTCAGCCAAACTTGAGAAAGGCTAATGCAAAATGAGGTTGGTTTGGGTCAACCCCTCCCTCTCAACACCTCCGTGTCCTCTGGGGTCAATTCTCACCATTTTGCCCGTGCTCCCCTCCGAATGCTGTGTCCTAATTAACTTCAGTACGAGGATCCGACCAGCAGGAAGCTTCTTCTAACAACTGCTAAAAAGTATATGAGAAGCTTTCCATTTTCATCCTGCCTGCATTGCTGTAAAATGGTGACAGAGCTTCCTAGCAGATGCTGAAGCATTTTGAGCCTTTCTCGAGCAGCAGCAGCAGCAGCTGAGATGCAGCTCACCAGCAGCTGAATACTCAACAGCTCACCTTTGCTTCTCACCTCAGCAGTCTCCAAAGAAGTGCTTGCAGTGTCAGTGCTTTTTGTGATGCACAGATTTTGGATGGTGGCTGTTGCAAGCAGTAAACATTTGCTCTTTGACTTCCTTTCTCTAATTGCAGATAATTCGTGGCAAAAAGGTGCATCCTCGGATACAGAAACTGAGGAATTGGGATGCCTAAAATGGAGATTACACCTGCCTGCTTTTTATATTTACCTTGCATTTGGGCCTTACCAATTCATCCAGATAAAATAAGGGAAGCTAACAAAATACCCTGACTTCAGGTCACTCCTTTTCTTTTGAGATAAGAAACCAACCTGAAGGGCCTCCGTGTGAGCAGCAATTTAGCAGTAGGACAGCAAAATAGTTTTGCAGAAAAAAGGGCTTGTTCATTTTGCTAAGAATTTTTGGAACAATTTCTTCTTCTGTTATGAAACCTGACAGGGAACTTCTTTTAACCTGTCACTCAGTCAAAAACTGTAGCTGCAAGATGTGGTTATTTATCTTTATTGGAAAGTTGAGAACTTTGGGGGAAAAAGTTCCCCAAAAGCATCCCCAGAAGCAGACTCTATAGATGAATTTTCAGTTCATGACAGCAGGAATTGTTTCACCGGGAGCTTATTGAAAAAAAAAAAAAAAAAAAAAGCAAGCCTCATTATGAATCTGGGTCCAGAGAGAGAGCAATCATGTTGAAAGCAAATGCTGCAATTTAATATATGCAGAATATGGGACTTTATTCCACACTCAGAAAAGGGAAAGTGCTGCTAATGAAAGTATATTAAAAAAGGAGCTAAAAAGGGTACAAAAGGACCCTTTTTACATATGTCTAGAATGTGTCTCATCTCTATTGAAATCCCCTGTTAAGAGGAGCAGCAGTCCTCTCCTTCATTTTCTGCTCTGACCTGCAAGTGCTTCAGAGTGGTCCATTCTTCTGGTGCTTTAATGACAGAGAAAAAGTTAGCAGTGAAGAGCCAGCCTGGTTAACAAAGGCAGCAATTTCCCCTTTTTGGCACGGCTGCTTGCCGGTGGATGCTCAGGAAGAAAAGCATGGAGGACGTCTCGCAACCATTTCAATCCAACCCCAGTTCTGTATTTAGAGCCAGAACTTTGGGGAAAAACTGTTGGATTAGCAACAGCGTCATTTAGACTGTGGGGTGCGGTCCTGGAGCGTGGGACACCATCCCTGCCTTTCCCCTGCGGGGATGGGGGGACTTCAGCACATCCCCAGGGCCAACAGCCGGGGCCATGGCACAGAGTCCATCAGCCCTGTAGCTTCAGCGCTGCGAAGGAAAGCAAGGTGAAATATTGGCTGCTTTGCCAGAAATCTGCAAACATGCCCTGGTGCTCCAGGACAGTCCTCCCAAATACACTGATATGGTCTCCCCAGGACATGGAAGACAGGGAAAGGCCACGAAGTTATACATGCCTACAGGATACCCAGACCTTTTGGGGGCTAAGAAAAATACCCAAGGACATCTCAAATAGCACTGGATAACTGAAATAGCCTTTCTAGTGGAAACTGCTAAAAATTAAAAAGTAACAATCAACATGTTGAATTGTCATGATCAATACACTCACCCAGTGGGAGGTGTTCAGATGGTACAGTAGGAGATTCACATATTTCTAAAATAATTATGTTTATTACTTAGTAGCTGAGAAGTAGGCAAGATCTGAGGAGCTGCTAAGATTTCTAAGTCTGGATCCAGAAATGTATGTTGAGGCCCAAGTTTGCACACATGGCAACAGCTGCCTCAATCATCACAATAAATGCATCCCTGATCACTCAAGCTGCACAATGAAGTGTATCCTGGTCACATCACTTCATGTATACTATAAGATATATCATAGGAAATCGATGTTATCACGGTATGCCTATGGACCATCTGGGCTGGATGATGTGATCCTCTAAAAAGAAGTATTATTCATGCCCATACCAAAAGTCATCACCGGCCTCCAAAACATTATGACCTAGATTGAAAATACTAATAGTTTAGAAGGAAAAGCAGATAACAACTTCTAGACAGCAATGAACAGAAAGTGGGTGGGACACATAGAAACTGGGGTCCTGGGGTTAAAGGAAAAAAATGGTAGGGTGGGAATTGGACTTTGACGTTCTGTTTATAAATGGACCAAGAATTCAATTTTAAATTCATAAACAATTTTGAAAGTTGTAGAATAATTTTATTTGAGGATTAATTAAACCATTCATTCTGAGCCAATAAATATTTCATTTTAATGTTGATAATTTAAAGGAAAATATGAAAAGAAACAAGATCTGTACCAAAATTTTTTACTATTTCATGTTAAAATGTTGGAAAGCAACTACTGATTTGAATGTATTTCAGGATTCTTGTTTTTTCCTCCAATCATAAACAGCTGTGGGAAAGCAACATAAATTTGTTCATTGTGTCTATGCCATGAAATCTGCATTCTCTGCTTTGTTCTGAAATTCTAAGTGTGAAAAATAAGTTTCATTTAGATAATAAAGACTGCTGCCTTGTAAAGGCCAAATTATATTTTAAGATATATACACACACAGCTTCAGCTGCTTGTTTTTCTATGTGTATGCTGGTAATGCTTTTGTTGCTATAGATTAATTTTTTTAAAAAATCTTCCAATTGAAGATTAGTTAGATTCAAACTATGTCAGAAGATGAGGTATTTCAGCTGGTAGAGAACACAAGGCAGAAAATGATTATAATTTTAAACAGAAGAAAGAATGGAATAGCAAGGCTTTCAACTTAAGAGAAAAATCTGCCTGCTGCAAGCAAATCTTTTTAGAAATAATTGCCTAGTGTTTTAAATCTGCAAAGTGTTTAATAGTGTTTTTAAATCTGCAAAATCGCTGTCTTGCTATTGAGCAGAGACAATGCCAAGTTGAAACAGAAATGTGTAAAGGAAAGAAAAGCATTTGGATCATTTTATTTCTATACCTACACCTGGACACATTGAAGCTGTATGTGTCTCTTGGATAGTGCTGCCAGCCAGAGGGCTTTGCCCACTGCAAAGGCATCTATTGCTCCAGCAGTGCACTAGCCAGAGCTTGGAGCTGCTGGCCTGCTTTTTTGGATGGGAATCTGTTGGTGACTGTGAATCTCCTCTTTGCCTGCCTCAGTGAGCCAGAAGTGTTAATCGCAGTGGCAGGATTCAGAGATCCCAACCATATTATAATCACTGCCTCATTTGCAAGGCATGTGCACAGTGGGCATCGGGGCTTACTGGGTCCCTAACAGAAAAACAGGGGTTGTACTTAGGGTATCCCAGCCCAGTAACCTGCCTTTGACATTGGCTAGTAGCAGACATTTAGGGAACTGGTGTGCCAAACAAGTTAAAGGATACCACTTCCCAAAAATCTTTTTCAAGTTCTAGCAATCCAGTTTTGAGATTTTCTGAGCAGGAATTTGCCTCAAGGTTATGAAGAATTAATGATGAACTGATCTCCAGGAGTATTTATCACACTCTGGAAATATTCCTTCCATGGATCTTCCCACTGCTAAAACAAACCCCACACTTTTGCTTCATCTTTGGCACATTTTCCACCACCATTTCACCACTGCCTTCAGGTGGTATTTACCACAAACCAACATCACAGCCTTCTCCAGATGAGTTTTCAGCTGTACCCCCATGGCTTAAACTGATTGGTTAAGGCTGTCCCACTCTTTTCCATTCAATGATATCCCACATTATTCATTCACTATCAAATTAGCATGTCTGAAAGAGTGACTGACTACTGGAATCCTGCAGAGATCTCTAGTGGCATTTGGAATATCCCATGAATTTCAGTAGTACAGTTTGGGGTTGGATCTAACCAGTCTGAGTTGTGAAGAAAAGGCAGCCTGTTTCCATATATCTGAATGCATAAGCCACACTGGGCAGGACTAACGAGCACCCACAGTCCCCTCAACCCAACTGATGCATGCATTACTTTGCAAAACCCAATAGCAGTTATTCTTTGTTATTATCCTGACACAGAGGAGAAGCTGTGTATAATGTGGTAAGGGATCAAGAGAGAAAATGAGCCACAGCCAGACAGTTGAGCCCATAAATGCGTCCAAACAGCAAGGCGGTGGAAGAGGCAAAGTGACAGCTGTAACAGCTACAGTGTGGCTGTGCCTGTATAATCCACTTCCATCAAACTAGTTATTGAACAAACACATAGCAGGGAACATAACAAGATTTTGACAGGTTAGCTAGTACGTCTGCTTTTGACAGTTAATAAGTAACTCACAATTAATAAAGCAACTGACGTCATCTGCCTGGACTTGTGCAAAGCACTTGACACTGTCCTGCATGACATCCTAGTCTCTTGGGTGGAGTGACATGGATTTGACAGACGGACCACTCAGTGCATAAGGAATTGGCGGGATGGTTGCACTCAAAGTGTTGCAGTCAATGGCTCGACATCCGAGCGGAGACCAGTGATGACCCGTGCAACCTCATGAAGTTCAACAAGGCCAAGTGCAAGGTCCTGCACATGGGTCAGGGCAGTCCCAAGTACAAATACAGGCTGGGAGGAGAATGGGTTGAGAGAAGGTCTGAGGAGAAGGACTCAGGGGTGTTGATTGACAAGAAGCTCAACGTGACCCGATAATGTGCATTTGCAGCCCGGAAAGCCAACCGTCTCCTGGGCTGCATCAAAAGAAACGTGCCCAGCAGGTCAAGGGAGGCAATTCTCCCCCTCTGCTCCACTCTCGTGAGACCCCAACTGGAGCACTGCGTTCAGCTCTGGTGCCCCCAACATAAGAAGGACACGGACCTGTTGGAGCAAGTCCAGAGGAGCGTCATGAAGATGATCAGGGGGCTGGAGCCCCTCTTCTACGAAGACAGGCTGAGAGACTTGGGGTTGTTCAGCCTGGAGAAAAGAAGTCTCTGGGGAGATCTTATAGCAGCCTGCCAGTACCTAAAGGGGCCTACAGGAAAGATGGGGAGGGACTTTTTACAAGGGCACGTAGTGATAGGACAAGAGGTAATGGCTTTAAACTGAAAGAGGGTACATTTAGATTAGATGTAAGGAAGAAGTTCTTTAGTGTGAGAGTGGTGAGGCACTCTCACAGGAGTGTTGGAACTAGATGATCTTTAAGGTCCTTTCCAACCCAAACCATTCTATGATTCTATGAAATAATTGATACTGTCCCAAACACATAGGAAAGCTGCAGTTAACAGTGGAAACTGTATTATTTCATGTATCTCTAACAGACATGAATGCAAGAGTGTAAAACTGCATGTTTTATTTATACTTTTATTATATAACAACTCTAAGACTGTTTAGTAATCCCCTCTTTCCCTACTCTGTATGGAGCGCTGTCCAGTTGATTAGCTGAGATTTATTCACTTCACTCATGTGTTTTATTGTTATTTTTAGTTCAGAATCAAAGCTGGAATTGTTAATTCCACCAAAGGAGTGCCAGAATTCATCTTACCATGACAACACTTGCTTTTATCCAAACAGCTGCTGAAAGGGAGAACTATTTTCTCCACAAAGACAAACCTTGCATAGTACACGTTTATTCAGGAGTCACGCAATGAGTAATGGAGTGCTATTTCCATGGTTTTCACAATAAATGAGGAAAATGGACAACATATCCCTGCATAGAGGCAGATCTGCTCCTCAAAACTGAGCTGAGAAGTTACATTTCAAAGTCCTGAAGTGCTGAATTGACCTCCCAATTTAAGCATACAAATAGTCAAACAGGTGTCAGCACAGCTCAGATATACTTTGGGATCCCTCCCAGCCTGCAGGCAGGGCTGCAGGCAAGTACCAAAAAGACACACAAGTGAGAAACAGGTTTCTCAGCATCTTTAACAAAAGCAACTTAAGGGATTCTAAGCTTCCTCCTCTGAAATAAACACCTATTTCCATAGACTGAGCTCCAGATATGAGGTACTTTGAAGTAATGAACAGCAACCAGGCAGGAGAACATTGTTTCAGGGAGCTTTGAGTCTGAAAGAGATGATATCCCTCAGCTCAGGACAGTGACCAGGGGGACAGCCCAGCCCAAACACATGGGTTAGGTGGGATGGGGTATACTGTACCACACCACCCCATCCCCATGGACACTGGTACTCATATTACACCTCTCTGAGCCAAGGGAGGAGCCCTTATACCCTTAAAAAAAATTCTTCAGTTTGGTCCCTACTGCTTTCCTGGAGCTTAGGATACTGGAGGGAAATGTATGAGCTGAAGTGAAAATAAAACAAGAAACGGTGTCGTCTTTGCAGTTAGATGCATGAAGATCATTAAAAGCAGGCGTGGGTGGTGAGATTTTTTTTTTTTCCCACAGCCATATCATGATTTTTTTTACGGGTAAGACTGAAAGCTGTTTAAAAAAAAATAAGAAAGAAAAAGAAAAAAAATAACAGAACAAGACAGGAATATCTTCTTTTTAATCTTCTGAGAGACAAGACTTTCCTTGTAAACCTGGTGGTTGTTGGTTCTGCCTTTCAGCAATTTGCAAAACCCATTTTAGCATCATTGTATGGTATCTGCACATACCATTTGAGAGATTGGGATTTTTAAGAGTATGCAGAGTCATCTTCTTTTCCCAGAACCGTTCTTGTAGCAGACACAATTTGAGGGAAGACCATTTATTACAAAAACAAATTGAAATGGCTGACCAAAAAGTTTCCTTGAAAAAAGAAAAACTTTGGAAGCTTAGGTAGGATTTGTGGCTGGGGAAGAAAACCTCACCATGCGCAGAAAGGCAGCTGCATGTTTCACCAGAGCAAAGCAATGGGAAGAAATGAGACTTCACAAGCTCTCATCAGTAATGCCTTCTCCTTTGTCTGGGTATTTTCCCTGTGTTTTGTTTGGGAATCAAATAAGGCATGATTACTCAATAAGCCGAAATGAGGCACCACATACTTAAAACCATCCCCCCCAATCTCTCCTTCTTCAGTGTCATTTTAACCAAGATGGACTTGCTGTTTTCACGTCACCTGTCCTTTGAACCATTGCTATCAACAGTGTGGGCCTGAGGGACTGTGGAGACCAAAGGAGAAGTGGAAGGTTTGCTGTGGGCCAGGACATCTGTGTCCTATTTTGAGTTCATAACTGAGCAAACCCAAAAGCAAGGGGAAGGCAGGGCCCTCTATTTCAGACCCTCCTGGCTCTGGCACTGCCTTTCTACGGTCCTGAGGCTCTTGGGCAGTTCCTGCCCTGTGCGAGGTCCACCAGTGTGCCATCACCAAGAGAGGAATGAATTCGATTTGGTATGCTGTCAGGTGTTGTTGATGGTTGGCCACAGCTGCACTAATAAAGCTGGAGGTTTTCTCTTCCCAGATCTCACTTGCCAAATCTTGTGCTTGGGTCATACTTCATTCTTGCGGTCATGGGGCAGTACTCTTCATCTCTTTAAGCAGGAAAAATAAAAGACCACATACCAAAAAAAAAAAAAAAAAAACCACACCACAAAAAACCCTATGGAAAAACTGTTCCCTTTAATGTAATCCTTAAATCTCTAAATACAGAAAGCATCAGAAAACAGCCAGAATTTATTATATTTAAACCTCATGAGTTTAAGTTATAGCTGCTGATTTTGATGGGACCTGACTCATAATTTTTTGAATATTTTGCATGAGCAGTGCCATAAAGTCACTTTCATAAAAAGAACGTGAAAAATATCAGAAGTACAAAGACAAGCCACATCTGAAATTTAACCAAGAAATCTGTCTTCATCAGGCCTGCAGTACTTTAAATCCGCAATGCCTCTGAATGGCTGAAAAGAACTGAATGGCTGTACATAAATTACCCTGAAAGCACTCTAAAATGTCAACACCCACCAGTGAAGAAACTAAATTCAATCTAATAACATAATCTGAACCAGCAATGCAGGTTAATGACCTTCTACTTCACTGTCTAATGGGGCACACATCTTACAAGAATAGATGGATTGTAGAACGTAACTACGTACACTGGAATTTTATAAATAAATTATTATAACGCTAATTGGGACTAAATTACCATGTTTTAAAGTCATCTAGTAATTAAACTTTCTAGTGGCTCAGTGCCTAGTTCTTTTCTGTTATGGAAAAATATTTTCTCTGATTACAGTACTGGCAAAACATTACTGACATAATTTCTGCCTAACTGTTTTGATCCCCAAAACAAACTCCCTCCCAATCCATTACCTTACATTGAAAATATCTGAAGGATTAAAGGAAGAGATTGAATGCTAACTCTTTAGGTCTTCACAGGGAGAGATGAATCACCCTGCTTTAATACAGCATTAAGATGTCCATTATAACATCATTCTTTCAAACACTTATCCTGTGTGGAATTTAAAATATGAAATTTGGTCCTATTTCTTACGTAGCACTACTGCAGCACTGCTGATGGCATGGGAGGGTCAGGGATGGTGTGGGCAGGTGCAGTGTAGGGTGTTTGGGCTCCGATGTCCTGCTCCACTCTGCCTTCACACTGTCAGGTCCCAGCTGTCTCCCATGTCTCCCAGAGCTCAGGAGAGCTCATGTCCAGCAAATGTGCTTCGAACAAGAGCAGCTGTGAGGCCCAGCTTTAACGTCTGGATATTATCACAGATTAGGTCACTTTGGTTACTTAGGTGAGATCTGCTTGCTGTTTTATTCTTCAGAGACCACATTAAAAAGGCCACTATGCAAAGCAAGATGTACAGCTCAGCCTGAGATCTGATGCTTTCTCCCAACACAGAGGTTATTCTGTTTAATCAACAGGACAGGATTTGGCGTTTATAAAATGAAGATTAGCGAAACCTAAGCCACATCAAAATATTACTACCTGTGACACCTAGATTATCCCCAATTATCCTCAGGAGTACTGTCCTCACCATGGCAGACCTAGCATCCCTCACACTCCAAGGTTTTTTCCACAGAGTTGTCTTTTCAGTGCCAGAACCTTTGTTGAAGCTGTGCACACAGTGATGTGCTCCAGAGAAAGTCCCCTCTGTTTTGTAAAAGCAAACATGACAAGGCCGAAGAAAGCACAAGAATAATTTAAAGTCCTTTACTCCTAAATACAGCATTAGGAAGTAAAGGAAGCACTCGGCTTTCTGAGCCAGCCTCCATGTACCAAGGGAAGGGGTCAGGAGGAGAATATCCTTCACTCCCAAAGGGCCTAGGTGGGATCACAACTTCATTTGGGGACATGCAAAGAGACAAAGCGAAGACTGTGTGATTACCGATACTTTGCAGGTGCAGATGTGAGCCTGGAGGAACGATTAATGCAGTTGCACAACAAAGCTGCGATCAGACTATTTTTCCCCCAATTAACACAGGCTACCTCAAAGTGTAAACTTTGTTGGTTTTTCTTAAAGCCTCGTCTGAATCTGGGCAATAAATCAGATACTATTTTTTGAAGCCTGAGTTGCTTCCAGGGCTGCAGTTCCCTTAGTGGCAGCCCCCTTGCCTCCCGCAGCCCTGTGGTGTGCCAGGGTAGCTCCCGTCCCAGCTCTGCTTCCCTCGCACCTACCTTCAGGAAAGCAGAGCTGACAGCAGACTGACCAGGAACGGCAATGAGATGTAATCCTTAAAACCCACAATGAGGATATTACAGCTTTTTGGTTCTGCAGGTCAACTGATGGGTCTAGCCTGAATAGCCCATTAACATGCCTTAAGCCTTTTTTTCTTTATTTCATTGCCATATTTTCTCTCACCTCAATTCCTAAGTCTTTAGACAACTTGGAATAGATCAGAAAAGCATCAAACACCACAAAGATTTATTTTATCAGGTTTCCCTTCAGTGTTTAGTACCTCGTGAAGGCACAAGCTTGATAAATGTCAGAGGGTTTATTCAGTAAAAGTGTCCAGAAGATTGGAGTTTTATCTGGATTTCTGGAGTATGCAAAATTGGATTGCCAGTCTCAGGAGAGTAATCTCATACGGGATTTTCTAATCCTTCTGTTGGCAATTCCAGCCTGCAAATGAATAGGAGTGGAAAGCTGTTCACCCAAAGCTATTTAAATCTTGAAAGCTTCAGCCTCTACCAGTGTGGCTATCTCTGAGAACAAACTGCTGGAACCACAAAGCATTCGCAGCACTTCGTGCACAAATATGACTGTTTCAAAAACACGATTACAGCTGGTTCGTTGCCCATCTCCACACAGGTGTTTCTTTTTCTAGTGGTGTACAAGGGGTTCCTGGGAACAGGGCACTGGGAAGGATGCTTTGCTTTGCACAGAAAGCTTTTCCAGCAGCAAGGTGCCCTGGTAGTTACCGACTTGGTTCTAATTCTGGCCCCACATTTATTCACACCCATTTGTACTGAAAACAAGACATTTCCCTTGAGCTAAAATAACACCTCTTCTTTGGCAGTGAATAAGCAGAAGTTTTGCAGAGATCCTTTAAGGCAGAAGGCAGCATTAGGGATCCATTTATTAGTCATTAGTTATTTGTGTTAAGTGGTTAAAAACCTCCTCTTCCCTTGCTACTGTATAATTCAACTCCTTTGAAATAATTAGCAAATTGTAATCTCCAAAAAGGTGTAATTCTGATTAAGTGAGGCTGTTTTTCTCCTACACAGTGCTAATCACTGCCTTTCACTCACGAACAGATACAACCACCTTGGATATCTAAGCCATACTGCAGCATCAGGCCCCAAATATGCAAGCAGGAAAAGCATTCACATGCTCTTCTTAATTTTTCCTGTATAGCAAGCTCCCTGCTCCATGGAAACTGTCAAACCCTTCCTCTCCTCCTCTCACCCAGGGACAAATAGCTTGCAAATCAATAGTCATTCCAGACATTGTAGTTTTAGTTAACAACCTATTTTATTAAATTCAGGAGCCTAGCATTGGAGCTGCTCTTTTTTTAATATAAATTATGAAAGCATTTTCTTTTTGGCTTGGGTTTTCAAATTAAAATGGAGATGCATTATTTTTTTCTCTGAGGTAAAACACAAGCCTTCACATTACAGCTTCTGCTTCTGTCAAGCTGCATGAGTAAGTCAGGAGAGGAGTGAAGGAGAGAGCTCTCCCAAGCCTACCAGAGAGGGACTGGAGTCTCAGGGGACAGGGGGGGCTTTCTCTAAAGCCCTACAGTTCTGAATTTGAATCTGAAGCCATTCAGGGCTGGATTTCAATAATTTGTAGGAAATTAGTATTTCTAAAAGTATAATCCACAGAAAACCAAAGAGAAAAAAATAAGTCTGGGAAGGTGCAGCACCATGTAATGAATGAGGAGACATCCACATAATCCTACATGGCAGGGGACTGGGGTTTTACTGTTTGTATTCACAAGGTCCTCAACATGATGAAGCTCTGGTGTCAGATACAGCATTGCTATAAGCCGTAGTTAGGATGATCAGAGGAGAAGAGTCATTTAAGATATATATCTCTCTCAGCCTCTTCCATCTCCTGTTCTCCCTACCATAAGAAGGTAGCTGAGTAATTCAGGTAGCTGGATAATTCAGCTACCTGGATTTTCCCAAATAGATAGCATTAAAACTTCGTCAGCACTCACTGAAATGAGCTCCCTTAAGCCGTGCTCGCTCATAACGATTGCACAGCACCTTTTGTGTAATCATGGCAGTATTTTTCTCTGAAGAAGGAAGAAAAATTTTAACACTATCAGAGATAGTTCCTGAAGATGAAATAAGGCAGCTTTCATACTACTGAATTCATGCTCCATGCCCATGTTGGTATATTGGATTAATGGGGCTTCAACAGAATGGCAGTATTTTACTTGACTGGAGGTTCATATCTTCGTATGCTCAGTTTCAGGGTCTGTTCTTCAACTCACTGTAATTATAATTGGCAGGGGGAAACGCTTTACAGATGACCCTCCTCCCTAAGTGACATTCCCACAAATAGACCTGAGCTCGGTGTAGTTTGCAGCACTTAGGCAGAGCTCTGGACTGTATCACAAAGTCCCCTTTAATAGGTTCGCCTCAGCAGATGTAAAGTCCTATTGAATCTTAAAGGAAAGATCATTTGAAAGGCCTATAGACATTTCACTGATTGCCTGTCACTGAGAGGCAGCCAGTAAAAGATTTGAGCGAAAGGGTCCCTAGGAGTCTCAAATCTGTAAATCTGGCAGGCTACATAGCCCCTGTATATTTAAAATTAGGCTAGTTTAAAGAATTCATCTCTCTTAGAAGGACGCTGTGCATATTATAGCATTCTCTGCTATGTTGCTGGTACCCTGTACTTTTTCCATGACAGAATCTATTCATTTAATCCTCTCCCCTCTGATTTAGAGCTTGATAACATATGGCAAGTCATCAAACAGAAATTATCGCTAATAGATAACTGCCAATCAATTTCCATTATGCCCAACAAGATGTGACTGAGCCTTTTTTTTACAAGACATATTGATTCGCAGAGCTGATTTCCCTGTCATTTCAAACATCTCCATGGGATATTTCTATTGAACTTGCTGTATGCATTTGCTGCAATGAACCAGAGGCTTATTTTCTCTCTGGCCTAAAGTTTATTTATTTTGCTTTTTGAGTTAATCTGAAGGCCGTGTATCAAAAGACCCTATCTGTTATATAAAAGGAAAGTCAAATCCCAAAGGATAAACAGAGGACGATGACACAGATTTAGTATTGAAATGGTTTAAGTTGACATCATTTCATAGCTTTCCATCCAAGCTGCAAGACATTTCTGTGGGACATGAGATTGTTTGCTTGCTGGAGTATGGTCAGGGCAAAATGTGGCCACAGCTACATGGGTTGTGGGTGCTTTCCCACCTGGTGCAAGAGTGCTCCAGAGGGGTTGGAGAGATACTGCTAACTACCTGTCCCCTGCTATTAGACTGAGTCCACACAAAATGCCCCTTGGGGTTGGGAGCTGGCATGAAGCTGATCATGTGCAAGGTATCTAAACATCTTCCTGACTAGGAATGGCTCTTGCCCTACTTCTTGGGTGCACAGCTGGTGCTGAAATAAGGGAGAACAGTCATAACATCCCTAAGTGGTCACGGTAAGAAGGAAATAGAGGAATACCCTGTCCATAGAGAGCATTTGGGACAGAAAAACTTGTAGGGTGTCCACCTTCCCTCACCAGGTTTCAGACAGAACTTCAGTATCTTGAGGGTGAACACAAAACAAGGGAGCAAGAGCTGCCATTATTGCCTGTGCTACAGAACGCTAATGTATTTGGTGTTGGAGAGTTATCTAGGAAAGTAGCCCAGCCCTTATCAGATGTTTAAAGAATCCAGGAGGGTGCTGCCATGGTGTGGCGGCCACATTTCTGCTTTACTTGAGGTGGCTGGGTCAGGGCATGAGTCAAGGCTAGGTTAGTGAGACCTCGGACTATGCCGAGTCCACTTTGTCAAAAGTGTAAGACTTTGCCTACCAAATCCAACACTAAATGACATTGAAGGTGAGGAGGAGGTGAAAATGAACTCTTCCAAGCTCTCAGCAGTAGAGAATTTCACCTTTGAAAAACAAAATGGATTTGATCATCCTCTCCAAGTAAACCTTACCTATGTGTTTTTAACGTGAGCAACACTGTCTCTAGCCCTTCTAAGATCTACTAACAGCATTTGACTCAGTGACTCTCCTAGGGAAGTGAATTTCACAGCCTGACTACTTTTTAATTCTTTGAAACCTGCAAGCCATTAATTTAATCAAATGAACCATTATTCTTCACTTCTGGGACTTAAAAGAGAGGACTGATCAGTTTTGCACCCTGTCCATCAATCTTGCAAAGGAAATTACTGTAAAATTTCAATTAAAGGCAGCGCACTGCTTGGGACTTCTTAGAGTGAGACTAGGGAAAACCATGGCAAATATGTAACATGGGGATGTGCTGGCTGGGCTGGGGGGATCCTCCATCGTTTAAATTAGTGGAAGCAAAACCATGTCCGTGGATGGTGCTTCTTCCTTGATTTCTACCATATTCTTTATTTCTGTCTGTCCAAGATTCTTCAGGAAAATCTCCCACACCAACAAAATTACTTCCAAAATACAGACATCAATCCAAAGACTGGAAATGCCTGAGAAACCAGACCCAAGAATATAGTGGGAGACTATATAAGAAGCCAATTAAAAAGGGAACTGAAGCAGTGCGTAGTAGATGAAAGTATGTTGGATGAGGATGATGCAATCTGCGAGTATGTGCAGCAGATGTCTGCTCTCAGGGGCACATGCCAGGACCTCTTATTCTGTACCTCTTTACCTAAAATTCCAGATTACATATCCAACAGGTAATTTATCCTGCAGTTTACTTCTTAAGTTAATTTGGAAAACACCTTTATTCTGCCACAGGTGAATCTTAAAATGCGTGTGCCCCACAAAGACTGAAACAGCTTTCAGGACTAAACAGTCCCAGATACAAAAGGCACTTTTGATAAAAGTTCAAGACCCAGAAATGCCAAGAATATATCTTCAGTGCTAGTTCTCAGGGAGCTGGAAAGAAGATGTGAAATGATTTGAAGAAAGAAATTAAATGCTCTGTTCCACTTCTGTAGCTGGGCTGAGTTTATATATGTATATATATGTACATGCACATATATTTCAGCATTGCAAACCCTAGAGGTGTTACAGGAAGAAAGATTGTGGTGGAAGAAAATTAGAAATGAAGTTACTAGGGAGGACAGTAAAAGAGTTGAAGTATTAAATGGAGACTTCAAAAATGTCCTTGCACAGGGATCCACTGAAAATATTGCATCTAAAATAATGCTAGTTGTGTCTCTGTTAATGTTAATAAATCTAGGATGAGTAAGGCAGCTGTTTAGTTTAAAAAGTAAGGCCAAACAGTAAAGTCACTAGGAAGAGAATGCAAATTAACATAAAGTAATAAATATGTTGTTAGGAAAAAGAATCCTTGCAATCTAGTGTACTTCTCCATAAGAATGATGGGAAAGCAAAATAAGAGGACAGGTTTATAATAGCATAGGCTGAGTCTGTGGGCTTGATGAATGCTTCTTTGGGTCCTTGTTCCCCACACATGATTTGAAGTGATTAAATTACATGACAAGCAAATCCTGGGGTCCAACATTTTCCTCTTTTCCAGAGCCCCACCATGAGATACAAGGTACAAGGCGGACCTGAAATCAATTTCTGCAGGAGGTGTAAAAGCCTGTGAGTAAGAATGAGGTGGAGACAGATGTTCTCTGAGTGGAAGCAACTGCAGCTCTTTTTTCATTAATTATCTCTTATACACTTTGAATGGTTAACAAAAACTCTTAGGATACTCCATAGCTGAGCGGCTTTGGGGGAATTGAGATAAGGATTTGTTCCTGGAGACACACAAAGACTCCTTAGTATTTCTACAGTAATGGGCAAGGTTTGCATAGAGGACTGGGTGTTTATTTTCATAGGAAAAGATTCTGAATACCCAAAAAATCTACTTGGTTTGCACATTCAAAAGAAAGACAGCTTTGAGTGTGAAGCCAGACAGTTGTAAGCAGTTTCCTCTGGTTTAAACAGCATTCATTTCAATTATCTCTTCTCACCTCTACCAAATAAAACACAGTAAAAACAATGCAGACATAATCTCTTTTTTCATATGCCTATGTACAGGAAGATGCTACTCATAGTGGTCTTTGGGCCCAAGTGATCAATTTTGGCTGGGGAAATCATATTTTCTTTTTGCTTTGTACTTGTTTGGGAACTACTGTGGGACAAAAGTGTGGGAGCCTACAAAAAAACAGCAGAGGTGTCCTTGAGAAGAGAGCATGTGTCTCACTCTCCAATTCACCTCCCCAGGTGACAGTGTTTGCTGGCACGTTGGCAGCAGCCGATGAAAGGCTGGACACCTGGCTGCCTCACAAACGGGCCTGGGAACAAGCAAGGAATTAGATCTGGGTTTGAGTTATGATTTGCTAGATCAGACTTTAAATTGTATGTGGTTTCCCAGATAGAAAGTGGTGGCGTCAGCTGCAATTCCAGAACCACGGTTAGGCTGTGATTTGTGCATTAAAATAGGACCAGACGTACTTTGTTTTATAATATTTAACCAGAGATTGAATGCAGCCCTTTGAGGACAAGAATGTATTGATTCTGGTAAGCTTTTTACTGTCTTGTTTTGAAATTTTTCCAAGAAACGAATTTCTGGGAGAAGAGACAGGTCCAAAATCCCAGCAAGCATCTCCCCCATGGATCTCAAACCACATACACAGCTACTTTCTTCTGTTGAATTTCACACAAAAACAACCAACGGGATATTCTTGTCATCATGATTGATCTACCTGAAGGAAAGGCAGCAGGTACCTCCCTTGTCCATTAACACTTTTTTCCCAGCTAGGTACCAGGCACTGGCTATGACTTAATCTAACACACACCTCATTGTTCACTTGATTTGGGCAACAACATCTGTTTGTATGACAATTGTCTTCACTGCAGTGATTTTATTTTATAGGAAATTACTTGGAGTGCCCATGTAAGTGGGATATTTTTAAATTGCAACTGCAGTGAATCACATCTCGCATCTTTCACTTTCTGAGGCTAAACACACCAGAATCTTCTTTTTCCTCTTGTAAAATAGACTCTGTGTTCCTGTGGTCACCTGTGCAGACCTCATCTGTCTGAGTTCTTCTCTCCTCCTTAGCACCTGGGATGCTCCAGATAAGGTTCCTTATAGGATTCTGTGCCAATCCTCTCAAAAAAAAAATTTGGAAAAGGTTTTAGGAAAACCTGGCCCAATAGGATTGTATTTGCATTTTTATAGGCACATCTTATTGCTAGCTTATAGAGCTCCTGTAATTAAGACATCCAGGCCTTTCTGTTACCCTCTTATTTCCAGCTGGTGACCTCCCTGACAGGTCCATTGAAAGAAGAAATACCTTTCATTAGTCCCTGTATGCATGACCTTGCAATCTGGGCAATTACATTTCATCCCATTATCTTATTCTAGCCTGCTTGTTCCAAAAAACCAATTCAGGCTTCCTCCACACTGGCAAAGCTTTTCATCTGTGTTTCACCAGCACAGACCCGCTCTTCATGCCAAGGCCACTACAGAAAATGTCAAATATGATCAGTCCCTAGAATGATCCTTGAAAAAACTTCACTCTAACCCAATTAGCTCCCCTTCCAGCAAAATTTTTCTCATCACTTTCTTTATCCACCTGCAATTCACCTACTCATCCTCTTCTTCTCTGGATTGCCTACTCATGTCCCATGCAGCCTTGAACCCAGCATTTTGCTGCAGTCCAGGCAGATTAGTTCCATTACATCTCTCTGGCTTAAAAAAAAATCAGGTTGGACAGACAGATCCCACTAGTCTGTAATACTCACCTCCGGTAAACCCAAGTTACCTTTTTGTGTTATTTTCCCATTTATCTCCACAACTTGTAATTATTCCTTCCTTCAGATTTGCCCTAATGCTCTCCATACCTTCAAGGTCAGAGTAACACCCTGCTGCCTGCTCCCTTCCCTCTCCCTGCCCACCCTCTTGTGGACACCATGTGTGTCAGTAGCTGCTTGTTTGGCACTGAAATACTCTCTTCCCTCAAAAGTCCATGAGTGCATTTTCTGTGCCAAAATCTGTCTTTTCTCTGAGAGAAAGAGTGCCAGATGTCCCAAAGCTCAGTCATATTGAGTTCTTCTGAATTCTTTCTTCCACCTCCGATGTAATGATTGCCATTTCCAATATGCTCGTTCTCTGAAGGAGCCCTAACCTTGCCTCCACATCTTGCATCTTGCAAAGAATTAAGTCAAAACAGCCACTATACTTGAAGCCATATCCCAGTTACCTCTAACCTTGCCCCTATTGTGTCATAACCGATGTCCTCATTCCTTGCTATCTTTTTATTTACAAGAACCTGTTACTCTAATGTGAGACTAAAGATTGTCAGATTCTGAAGAAAGTAACGTAGATTCTACAGTTTTTAAACAATCTGTGAATATGAGCTAAACCAGTCCACATTCATCTAAATTAATAATACTTAATTTCCTGGCACTTATGAATTTCGATGCTTAAGAATAGTTTGAGATATTAAATATCCTTCTTTAATTTATTTAAAGATACAAAATCTCTCCTCCAGAGGGGTAGAAGATCTTATTAGCCAGTATTTATAGAAGTTCTAGATAGGAAAGTTACCCCTTGGAACTTCCCTAATCCTGAGAGGGATTTAGGGGCTGAAGAAGCTTTCAGATGCATCCTGCATGTGCCATCAGTCAGAGTCAACTCTGCAGACTCTGCTTGGCCTATTAATTACCTCAGTCTCAATAACCAGAACGTCTTATGAAATAATAACGTGTTTCTCAAGCAAGCTGATATTTTTAACCATGTGTATGCCAGCCCACTGGCATATTACCATTTCTCAATAGAGCCAGAACTTCTGCAGCTTATCCAGCACTGATTTATCAGTGATCTTTTAAATCCAGTTTTGAGTCATTTTGTACCTGACAGAAAAACTGAGAGGTATCTAAAACTGAAAGGCCCACACCATGCTTTATTCATAACCAGCACAGAGGGAAAGGCCGATTCCTCAAACCCAATTTCAGTCAAATACGATTTATAAATAAAGAGTGGCCAAACAGGAGAATTGAGTGGGGGAGAGGGTTTAGAGGGAGGTGAGGGAGCAACATCTCCCCTGAGGGCTGAGATTTCATCTGCTCCTTTTGGCAGATATCTGACAACTGATAAACCCCAGGAAAATAGAGCTGACAGTAAGAAAGGGTGAACGCAGCTTGTTAAGCAGAAGACCAAATGACACTGCTGTAATTTGCCAGCATCTATTTAAAGAAGGAGTTACAAGGACTTTGCACAGTCCTTGACAGGGGACTCTGGGAGACTGTCATCCCTGGGTTTCCCTTCTGTTCTTTCTAGGAATACAGTTTCCAAATGTTGAGATTGAATTAAATTAAGGGTGTTGAAGGCAGGCAGGGATTAGCACTGTGAGATAAAGCTAGAGGCAGGGGAAAAGTGTCTTGAGGTGTGCTGTTGGGAAAAGAGCATCGGGGAAAAGCATAGGAGCATGTTAGGAAATTAAGACCTGATGTTCTACAGATAACCTTCCACTTCCCTTTCCACTAATACCCAATCCCAGAAATTCTGCCTGACAGTTGTTGGGGTTGGTCCCCAACCCACTGGAGTGCAACCTCCTGCAGCTAAAAGGGATTCTTTCAACCCCTTCTCCCCAAAATTAAACTTTTACCATTTTTTCCTTTTCCCTGTGAAAAATGAGAGTTTTGTACCCATACCTGTAGCAACTTGCATGCACTTTATTCCTAGGACAAGTGGATAATCTATCCTCATCTATGTTTGGGTCTATTTTCCTTTAGCTTATGGGAGAGCAGGACTTAGTGCAGCTCAGCCTAGACTAGTTCCTATTTTCGCTTAAGCAAGCTGGTGTCAGAGGGCAGGCTCCCAGGTGCCAGGCGTTAACATTCACCACCTGTGAAGGCAGCCCACAGCACGCACTGCTCCACATGTGCAGAGCAGTAAGCTCCTCTATTTTACACTTTTGAGTTGTTGAGTTCAATTTGGTCTCAAAAACAAAGAGAATACCAGGGGGGAAAGGGGAAGATCAGACACTGAATTGCATAGGTCTGAGTACCCCTGAGAATACAGTCCTAAATGACTTGATTATGTCATGCCCTGGTCACACCGTAATTTATGCTAATCCTGAAGCTGTAGTGGAAAGTACGGCATCATATGCCAGTGATTTGAAAGAAATTGTTTTAATTTTCTGTATTAACAAGTTGGCTTTTTTTCTTTCCTCATTCAGGCTCTGCAGGTGTTTGTTTTACAGCCAAACAGCTTAGAAAAGATAAGAACCAAATTCTTTTCCCTTTCTTTTCCTCCCTTCCTTCCCACCTAACACCGAGCTACTCAAAGCACCGAACTCTTCTTACAGCAAATCCAGCCCTCAGTTTGCAGAAATTTTTCTCCTCCTGTTCCCCCACACTATTAACAGCAAGGACAGCATTTTGCTGTGACTTTTAAGCTGTCTCCACAATGAAGCAATAGGTGAACCACCCCAAAACAGCTGAAAGGACTCTGGGTGTGGGAACAGGCCCTGGGCCATGCAGGCACAGACTTGACCACCCGGACACATAACTGTGAGACAAGAAGTTACTATGCATCAGCTGCATCAGTATACATCAGCTGAAAGTCTGTATTTCCCTCCAAATTTCACATTACGTGCAAGGTTTTGAAGTCTTTCTACCCTTACCCCCTGAAAAAGACTCAATATTTTTTTGCATAACAGCAAAAATTAGGCAGTGATTATATAAATAGTGGGAAGATAAGCCCATGGTTGTTTCACTGAATACGATGGCATTGAAAGTATTTAAACTAACGCTTATCTCTGCGCTTCTAAAAATGCTGGGAGTGGGATCAAAGTTCAAAACGATAAACTCTAGCAAGAAGAGGTCCTTGTCATATGTTTGTATAACACCTAGCAAAATGGAGGCCTAATTCTGCTTAATCCCCTAAGGTATACCATAAAAAGAAATACTTCATTTTTAAGCAAATATAAATCCACACAGGTAGAGTATGAATTGTCCAGTCCTACTGGTGTGGAAAACTACAAATTCCATATGAAATTGCTTAAAAGGTGAGACTATTGCAGGACCGAGCCCTAATTCATTTTGTATTCCTATTTATTGAAAATAAGTCCTACATAGAGCCTCCATAGTGTTTTTAAGGTGCTAATTATTAATTTTAGCTGTGTGCTTCTGAACAAGATGAGCATTGCCTTCCATTTTACAGACTGAAAAGCTGAGAAAGGGATGTGAACTGAGCTGCAGAAGGAGACATTGCTGAGAAGCAATGTAAATGGAATTGTTAGGGGGTTGCTGTGAACGACAGATCAGGACAAATTTTTAAACTCACTGTAGTAAGTGTAATGACTAACTTAATTTTTTGCATGTGAATTCCTTCCCTCTGGCTCATTATTCTTACAGCTGATGAGCTCAGATACTTCACGGTGCCCATGGTGGGTTGCTTTCAGACCTTGATCACAGCCAGGTTTCTTCAGTCCTGAGTGGCAAAACGTGACATCTTCAAAGCTCAGCCTCAGGGTAAAACAGTCTGCATTTATTATCTGCAGGCAGAAAATGACAAATTGAAGCTATACAATATGTTGGGAGAAGGGAGGGACAGATTTGATTTTTCCACACAACTCCACATGCCATCTCCCCTTGTGCCTTACTTTATTCCTGGTAGTCTTAATTCTGCCTGATCTCCCTTACCATGAGATCCTCTTCATCCTTTCCTGCCTCCAGGGCTTGCTGGTAAGTCAGTATGGTTCCCCATGGCATGTGGTTTGTCCCCACCATCTATTTTCTCCTGCCTCCCACCTTTTTACCTGTTGTTTTACTTTGTAGATAGTTGCTCATTCATTGATTCAAGGCCATTAATAGAACAGTGATCAAATAAAAAAACTCCAGGCATAAATATGACAAGAGAAAAAAGAAAAAGAAAGAAAGAAAAAAGGCTGTACAGAAATTTTCTGAAATTATATTATTCCAGTAGTACTGTACAGTTTTTGACCTTAAGCAAAGGAAAGTTGATGACTTTAATAGAGTGTTCCCATAAAGCTTTGTCTTTCTCTTTCCTCCTGAAAAAAAATACCCTAATCCTCCTAATATCTTTTTTCATTCTTTCTCTTTAAACAGGACACTCTGCTGCCCTATCAGAGCAATCAAACCTGTGATTCGCAGGGCTGGCTTCAAGCTACTAGCTTGGGCACTAAACAGCATTTAAAGGAAATTAATCTGAATTTTACTTCATAGAAAGGGCATATTTTTACTTTATTTTTAAATTAAAGAAGGAAAAGTAGAAAGAAGGGGGAGCAGAGGGGGATGAAGAAGGGTGGGGCTCATTATGAAGCTGCAGGGCAAAATTGGTTCACATTAGAAATGCTTCAGAGCTCAGCATTAACTTTATTCCTTCACAGTAAATAAGCTAGTGAGCAATAAGAAACGTGTAAGTACTGCCAGGGGGGTTGTAGATTGGTAGACACAGGGGTTTGTTTAATGTCTCCCTCTACGTGCATATTGTAGTTGATATTAAAAATTGGATATTAGAGTTTGCCTTGGACTACTCTATTTATTATTTGTGCTGTGATGGAGAATGAAATTCTGCATCCTGTGTTTTATGGGTGGTTAAGCTAGATAATCTAATCATCCCTCCTGGCCCTATGCTCCGCACAGCTGGAGGTTGCAATAAGGATTGGAAGGCTCCATCTTATTAAACACCAGAGCAAAGTCACCATTATTATTTCTTGCTTTGTAAGAATACATCAAGAGGAGGGCCCTGTTGAGTCAGATGATCAACAAACATAAAGTCAAGGTATGGTCTCTGCTGAGAAGTGTTTACAGCTTAAGGTGAGAGAAACAGGCCAGAGGGGAGGAAGGGGACAAATTCATATCTTCTCTGATTCCAGCCAATATAAGCCTGGATCCTGGCTTTATAAAAGTCCTTTCACTGAAGTTGTAGCCATTCACCAGACACAACTCTTCAATAGGCTCGAGATGGATGTCCTGTGCCCAAAGGGCTACTCCTGGACTTTGGGAGAAAGGGACCACACCAAAAACAAGGTTGGATGGACGTGAGTTAGTCTCTGCAGAGCCACCCAGGAGTCTCTGCTGCTTAGGGATCTACTGGCCAAAGCCCACCCCTCCTTTTCCTTGGATGTCCAAAGGTGGGAGATGTAGCCATCCCACTGGCTTGTCCTGCCTCTGTAGGGCTGGCTGGAGAAAATGGGCCACAGTGCAGAGGGGCTGATCCCTAGTCAAGATAGAAGTGAGACCCGTCTCAAAGGTTGGTTGCTGAACTGTGTTTCATTAGAGATCTGCAGATTGTCTTTTAGCTTGGCCTGTCTGAGCCCAGAGAAAATGGACAGGCTTAAACTTGGTTAAATGGCAGCTACAATGAGTGAAAATGCCAAATGGACACAAAATCTCTGGAGACAGGTAAAGTTCCCCAAAAAAGCAAGTGAATGCTGCTCAGAAAGCATAGTAGCCTTTACCGGGGCTTTGATGCATGCTATCTAGTTCTTCCTAGTGAATTTGTGATGCTGCCAGGTGATATAAGTGTTTTTTCTATGCCTCCATGTAAGTCTGTTTAGGACTGTGAAGGACTTAAAAACGAGATCCAGACACTGTCAGACTCTTAATTTGGGGATTTCAGATACTCATTCACAGTTTGTGTCCCTTATCCCATTTGAGACCTGTGATGGACAACTGAGAGCCATGATAACTGTCTCCTGTCCTGTAGCCTTGCCTGCAGCCCTTCCCAGCCTTTATTTCAGTTCTACTACCTAGGAAAAGCACATTATCTGTTGTGCACTGTGCTGTTCACATCTAAGTGGTGACCTTTTAAAGGAGTTAACAATTTTACTGAAGGAGAAAAAAAAGAAGGGAAAAATGGGGGGTTTTAGCTGATTCTATCATTTTTAAAAGTTTCACAAATGGAGATCTTATGTGCCATGTTATTAACACTTCGGAAGATGGAGAAGGGCTGATATTTGAGGAGGCTTTTCCTCTTTTCTCTACAATGGCAATGAACCCAAATTCCGGATTCTCATGCTGCTAAAGGTCAACCAGCTTTAGCAAAAAAACCCATGTGAATGGCCATATTGTCTGACACCATCTAGCACACAAGCCCTTAGGGAAAATTAAAACTGCACTATTATATATATGACGTTTCTCCTAAGCCTCCTGTGGCCTGCCTGTTTAAAAGTACAAAAAGCCATCTTTTCCAAGTATTTCTCTAGCCTTCCTTTGAACCCGTGTAAGTCTGCATCCAGAATATCCCCAGGAAATAAATTACACAGGTCTACCACAAATTTTGTGAAGAACCAGCATCTCTCACTCATTTTAAATCTGGCTCCCACTATTCTGGGAAGCTTTGGCTCTCAGTGTTTGGCCCCTTGCTCTTACTACAAAGTAGACGGCGAACACTAGATCCTTCTCCACAAATACACTTTCTGGATATTTATACCCACTTCTGCTACTACTTTTTCTTAATATACTTCTTAGTATTTTAGTTTTGGAAACTTCTGCTCTGGACTCTCCTCCCTAACTGCTTGCTAAGCTGTGCCTTAAAAGATTTCAGGCAGCTTTGATTCTGTCATTTCTCTCAGATATTGGCTCCCTTCCTCAAGGGTTGATTGTATGCTCATAACTTATTTTCCTTCCTCTTTTTTTAATTGTAATTATACTTCCCATAGGACAGCTGTTGTGTTTTATATAGGCAAAAACATCCTGAAAATTTAATGTCAGCATAGCAATGGGGAATTCAGAATCTAAACGCAACCATGCATTCATTTCCCTTCCACTGTTCATAAATTCTTACAATAACAAAAGCTTCCAAGTAAGTTGACTACCTTTAAGTCACCTCCTCTCAACTCTTCCTTTATTTTGTCATCAGTCAGGAATCATGTCCTGGTTTTCGGGGAAGAGAAAAGTCTTTTGTAGAGGGGGAAGGAAGGGGCACGCTGGCTAGATTTTCTCTTCTATTTTCTTTTAAATGTCCTTTATATTTGTGTGGCAGAAAGCAGACCTGGTGTATACAACAGGCCAGGACAAAATATGCAGTGCTATTCCTTTCCCTTTTCTCATTTGTGCAAAACCAGGAGGATGCTACATTATCTGAAAGGCAGAACAGACTTATCTGTCACTCGCAGAGCTTGGCTAATGTATGTTTCAGTTGTCCCAGGAATAGTGCCTCAGCGATATAAATGTAATAGAGGCAGTACAATTGCATGGCATTAAATCAAACATCAACTCCGACCTTTAGAGGTCAAAGAATCAAAAGCAGGGAGTTGCAGATGCTCCTTTTGAAGCTCCCTGGAGATTCCCTACAGCATGTCCAAGAAAAGCTCGTGATACTTTGAGCATGTTTGCAGGCTGCGGGGTGCTAAGGGCTTATCCTTGCTGGCTCTTGAGGGAGCTGCAGGATCCCCCTCAACCCAGCGTGACAGCACCCCTCTCCCAAGAGCCGCCCCCCTTGCTGCCCCCTCAAGTAGTGAGAAGTTTGTCCTTGCTGCAAAAGGGAGGAAGGAGGCTCCAGCTGCTGTGTTTTAGCCATGAAAGTCATGCAGCTGCTTTTGCTGGATGGTGTTTTTACCAGAGTCTTGTGGCATTTGGCAATAAGAAATAGTGGTGCCTTGAAGGAACCCTGAGAAGCAAGCTGGTGTTTTCAGAGCACATGCTGGAAAAGGGACTAACTTAGAAACAGAGGGGGAATCTGCAGTTCAGGCGAATCCCTGGCAGAGACAAGGGTTGAAAGCCCTGAGCTTGCTTTAACCATGGTATCAGTCTGTGTCCTGAAACAACATATGCTCTGCGGACAGCAGCAAATCTTGAAGTACACGAATATTGCCTCAGCAGATCTGAAACAATGGAGAGAAATGGAACAATGCCACCCAGGAAAGACTCCCCAGACGAGGGGAGATCTTGGGACTGAGTCGAAGCTTGACCAAGCAAAGACCAGTCATCCCACTAGCACATCAACACATGTCCCTGCTCCATCCCGCAGTGCTACTGAGCATCAATCTCAGGGGCCAAAAATGGATGCCATCTCCTGCCTGGAGCATGGCCCAGGAATCAGCAGAGGTGGACCCAGGGGTGACACGGCAAGGGACCAGGCCCGTCACTGCAAAGTCACCCCCATAAGGGCACAGCCATACCCAGGTGGTGTATTTATTTCTTAGTTTCTCCACTGCCAGTTTTCTGTCAGATCAAGAAGCTGAACTGGTGACATCCAGGACTGCTACAAGGGAAGAGTAGAAAGGTGTCACTGGAGCATGCTGATCCCTGTTGGCATTGGCCCACGTCATTCTAGCCAGTCATGAAACAGGCATCACAGAAGTATCAGAACAAACTGAAATGTGGGATTACCCATGAAGTTTTCTCATCCAAGTGCAAAGTTAATTAAGCCTGACCCTGCTTAGCTTGTTGAAATCAGAGGTTTTATTCCTGGAGGTGTCAGGTCTTTAGGCTAAACAGATTAACAGACAAGTAAGATATAAAATATCGCATGGCCCAGAAGGGCTAACACTCAGTTTGATGTTGACAGTGCCTTTCCAAAGCAAGTTAATTAAAGTAATAGTTTAGTTTTCTCCTTTTTATATGCATTTGTTCAAAGAAAATTATTACTTTGACTATTTCCCTGTTTTTTTGTTAATTATGCAACCTATTACAACAAGGAACTAATTAGGAAATATATCTGGGTTTGGAAACAAACTGCATCAATGCATTTTCACAAAGGGTTTTCATCTTCTTGAGACAAAGATCGCTTTCAGCTATAATTAAGGCTGATAAACCTGGTAAAGAGGAAATTAACAAAAATAGCAGCATGCTGAGCAGCTCAAAGAGCTTATGAAAATATACTTCTGAAAATTAAAAAAAAAATAATCAACACACAAGTGAATACTTCTCATGACATTCTTAATTATACCAAAAAGTCATGGATTTTTTTATCAAATTGAATATTCCCTCTTACTTTCTACAGTTTGATGTTTCATGCCATTTAATTGCTGCTGAGTAAGAGTGGAAGTCACTTTTCCACACACATTAAGGGAAGCAGCAATCAGCAATAAATTCCTAGAAAACAGCTTGTACAAATAGTTTCCTTAATCAAGAGAACTCAGAAGCACTGCCTGATTTACTGCTCCTTTTTTTAATGCATGTTTGGCTTTTGGGAATAGGTGTCAGCACCCCAGGGTCTTGTCCCAGGTTCTGTCCTTGATTTATTCTCAAGCTGTGTACAAACAAATCACTTGACCTCTTTCAACTCACTTTGTCTTCTTATAAAATGGACATATGAATTTCTTCATCCAAGTCCTGGGTTGACTCTGCCTATAGCAAATGTTTACAATGTTCTCTGAGTATCTAGTGTGAAAGGTGGGCTTTCGTACAAATGACAAGTATTGAAATATGAAGATGTTTCAGATACCAGCCAGATTCCCATGGAACCTCCCTGTTCAGTGTCCTTAAATAGTGAAGGATCTTGTGCCACATTTAGCACCAACTGTAAACTGTCCATGAAGAGTAATCACCTAAATTTAACTTGTAAACCTACAAGGTAAGTTCAGATTGAAAAGTCTCTGAAAACTAGCAAAAAAAAAAAGCTGAAAATACCATCAGACCAGATGTTATGTCTTAGACATGAGATCTTCAACATACCAGCAAGAGGCATTCTGTTCCAGCTGATGACAAAGTGAGATCCCATCAGCCATTGTCACCTTTCAGGTAAACACTTTCTGGAAGACCATTAACTTTTGCTAGAACATTGTCAGCCTCCACTCTCCAAAAACTTATGGACTGAATTTAAAAGGTTGCAGTCTTCATGTTGTCAATCCTGCCAGAGTACTGAATGTGACACATTGGAGTAAGCAAAGAGATCCTGTAAAGAAGCAAGACTAACGGGATGCAGAATTAATGGGATGCTGACAAGGCCCATATGCTTAACAGAGAACCTCACCTACTGAATCATTAATGGGAGTAACAAATGGCACTCCTACAGGGCCTCATCCCCTAGCTCCACAAGCCTGGGAGAATGTACAGATCTACCTCGAATTTGATAAAAAGGATAAATGCAAGGATCACCTTATTCATGATTGAGTTTGAAATTGGTATTAGCCTGCACCAGGAGACGTTGCTATCCAGAAAGATAGGAGCAGATGGCTTCTCCACTGATGCTATAGAGAAGATGGATTCCTTGTTATTTTCTTAAATAGCGACTGTTGTTGAGGGGAGGGTGTAGTCACACTGCCTTGGGAGCAATATGTTGAAATTCAAAATAACATTGCACTTCCCAGTTCCCTAATTTGCTCTGTGGAAGCTGTACCTTTAGACAAACTGGCCAACCCAGTTTGGGGGCCATGGAAACACCATTAGCTTCTCAGAAGGAAGATATGGTTATGCAAAGTGCACTCTGTCAGGTCGCCTAAAGACTGCCTCTGCCACTCAGTATTGTGGTAGAGGCTAGCGGCTTTGTGCAGCATGGGTCGGAGACCAGAGCTACACCCACTGTTGGTTTTGTCTCAGCTTTCCAAGACCACAAGAAATATTGCCTGGAAACACCAAGGGATTTAGGAGACAAAGAAACGACAGTGCTTTTCATCCTGAAAAGAATAGTCCAGAAAATTGTAGGTTTCTTGCTCTTCTAATAATGTATATCTGTCAACAAGAAGGTTATTAACCACCCCATTGAAACTCTTTTTCTCTGTCTATATTTAAAGGCTGCATGTGTTGATCAAAGGATGACATAATTAAATGTTCTTCAAACGCTCAAGCCACATTAGCTGAAAGCCTCATTTTGTTCTTCTTGGTTTTGCATTGTATTTCAAACAAATCATGAGCTGATTAATTATTTAGCAAGTACTAACCTCCCAACCATACCCTGCACACTAAGTGAATCTGATTCAAGCAAATGTCTTTTTGACAAATGGCTTCAGCCTGCCTTATTTATCGGCATGATGCAAATGGGGTTACTTTGACAATGTGGCATTGGTTACAGACTTTTCTTTGTGTTGATGGTCTTATGCTCCTGGCTGCTTGCAAAGATGTGGGGAGAAAGGATTTGTTCTGAAGAGAAAATATGTGATCTATATCAGTTTGGAAATACATGTCTTGACAGCACCCATCCCCAAAAAAGCAATAAGACATACAGTTTTGGCTGTGCTTTTGGTAGTGAAAGTCATCTGCTGACTCTAAGGCAAGAAAATCAAGAATATCATTGCAGTTAAGTGAGACTATTAAATTACCAACCACAAAATAACGTCTCAAATCATAAATCTCTTCCAGAGAGGTTCATGTGAAGCAAGACTTTATATAGTCCATGATAACATGAGAGTAGGTTAAATCCCACAAGCAAAGCCTTTCCTCCTCTTGGGCCAATGGAGACAGGCAGTCCCACTGTAGGAAGTCACTTCCTATAGCGAGAATCTGTCCTTTTCTCTCTTGTTCCTGGATTTTGCAATACTATCGCCTTGGCTGAGATGAAGACCACTTTGCCCACGGGACACAGCATTCACTGCTGTGGATGGGGTGCAACATGCCATCCAGCCATCCAGCTACAGAGCTGTTCTTACTCAAGCCTGAGGCAGGAGATGGTGATTGTGTCCTCCTCGCCCATCTTAGACCACAGCCAAGGGATATGGCATTACATCTGCAGCAAACGCCAGAGCTTCCTTCCCACCCTTCAGCCTTTTCCAACACCACCAACCCCAGCTGAAACCATTATACTCAGAGATTGGGGGGTTCCCGGTAAGAAAGAGCCACTGGCCTTGTGGGAGTCAAGGTCCCTGGCTATGGCAGTACAACTGCCTGTCATGCAATCTAATGGACTAGAAATACTCTACCTTTTGAGGTATCTCACACAATGTGGTCTTGGAATGGGAGTGACAGGTCTGAAGTTGTATTCATCTATGAGTTCCCATCCACACTGAATGAGGTAGGAACAGTGTACAGCACAGCTGTGACTGTTGTATCAGCACCAATTTACTTGGCAAGCAGGGTATGAACCACCTGCAGCAGACCACATTGCTCCTTCCTTGCTGTGTCCTCTCAGGCTTCCCCAGCAACTGAGGGGTGAATTTAGGATTATGGTACCTGAACAAAAACAACAGGGCAAACCTTTGCAAACAGGGCAAAAAAGAGCCTTTCCTTTCTGGAGGGGAGACAGACAAGCAATCTGGGGCTACCGATCACTTAAGGTGAATAGTTGAACCACCACATGTCTAGGAGCCTGCTTTCTATACCTTCCAAATACCCCCTGTGTGGACAGGTGTCTGTTTTGCATACGTAATGCAGAAAAAAAGGCTAATCCATGAGAAACTGAACAACCTGAATAATCTGTCTCATTCCAGTGGCCCCTGGGCATGTGGCAGTGGGAACTTTTTAACACTTTCTAAAATAAATCTGGTTTTAATTGAGTCCCAGACTCAATTCAAGTCAAGGGAAATTCATTTCTTCTTAATCAACTCTACTTGTTCTGCTTTTTCTCTTCCTTCTGCCTCACTGCCATCTTTGCACAGGTCTCCACTGATTTCTCAAAAGAGAAACTTACTTAAAAGTGTACAACCATCAGTCAGCCCGTGTCTCGCCATTCTTTCTCTCCTGTCTGGCCGTTAGCACAAGTTCAAACACAGCCTAAGCAGAGCTCGCCTTTTGCACCCTCCTTGACATCCCCTTTCTCAGTTGCTGAGAACCTCACTGCTGTGCTGCCCAGAACTTAAGCCAAGGACCTGAGCATCTTCTCACAGACCTTAGATTCTGGCAGTCTCTAAATCTTGCAGGTTCCTTCTGCATTAATTCCTCAAAGCTTTCGCTTTTCTCAGCCAGCACTATGAGTCAAGTCCATCTCTCCCTGCTTACATCAGCATTTGCCCCCAGCAAATACAACCCTTTCCTACACATTCAGAAGGCTTCCAGAAAGGAACTGCTTCAGCCCTGGCATGGAAAGCCAAGCACAGACCTTAGAAGGCTGGTTTGGTACCTAAGTTCGAGAGGTTTTTAAGCAATTCTTTTTACTGCCTACTGGAGAATGTCTGACTGCATGCAACAAGAAGTGGGCCATGCCCCAACTCCATACCACATGTATCTAACTGAAACAGTCCAGGCTCTGCTCTTCACCGACTACACAAGGAGGCAGGTCCAAGCAGCCTTGAGAAGGAGGCTGTTTGGATCACTCCTGACTGCAGGAGCCATAGGAGGACCCACAGCTGAAAGCCTGAACTTGTGCCCATGCTGACCCCAGCTGAGATTTCCTTCCTTGGTTTAGAGTCCTTTCCCTCTTGGGGGCAAGAAAATCTCATTTGGATGCACACTGTAAGAAAGCTGTTTATTTTGTCTTTATTGTAACCCAGTGCAGACCTCTTCCTCCAGCTGAACTAACAGTCGCAATCAGAAAAATAAAATAAAAAGAATGTATTTGATTTACCAGAAAAGAAAACATTTTAAAATTCTGTAACTTTGTCTTAAATATACAACCATGAGTCCCTGAACTTCTATTCTCTCCGTTCCCATCTGGAGGGTCACATTGTAGAATAAATGCACAAGGAAAATAAAAGTCTCTCTTAACCTCTCAGAACCCTAATTTTTTTAAAATACAAAAGGCTGGAAAGGGACGGGGCTTACTTTGTTGTCAAGATACCAGTATTTTACAAGACCACTATACACGATTTTACAAGAACTATTGCCCATATTCATTCTAAGAGAACTGTGACTAAAAATACAGAATCTCATTCATATCCATAGGTGAAAAGATTTCAAGGTTTAACAAGAAGCATCTCAGAAGCATGGAAACAAATTTGCTACCCTTTCTCAAAGTATTTTATTATTTTTATGAGCTACAATTGCCTCAGGATCTCACCGTGCAAGGTACTGTGCAAACATGGAGCAGGTTTCTGCTAGAAAAGATTACATTAAAGCAGGCTCCAAAAGGCGAAGTGTCAAAGGAGGGAAATAAGAGGGAAACTGAGGCACAGGGAAGGGTGGTTAGATATCCAAAAAGGAATCTTCAGCAAGTAGGCTGCAACTTGAGTCCAGAGTCCCTAAGAACCACTTGAGGACCAAAAACATGAGAGCATCCTTCCTCTGTCAGTCAGACAAGGCAAGGATGAGAAACCCTGCACCAGATTTCCCTAGTCCATGAAACCCATTTGGCCATTGTTCTGTTTGTCCATCCTGAGCTAAAGACATGAAAGATCAGACCACTGGGAATAACCGTCCAACCCCTTGTATGGAGGCTGAAGGGAGACCAGGCAAATTCTCCTGGGGGACTGCATGGGGCTAATGGTGGAATTCTTTTCCCAGGGTCAGAAAGATGTTAAACTGTACCTCAACGAGGCAGTTTACTGGACCAAGAATCTCTCCAGTTAGTGGAGATGTGCTCATTTTCTGCCTCTGGCCTTGGGATCACCTCGGGATGCCTTCTGCACATCATTTTTCCCACATCATTTTTCCTACGTTACTTGTTTAGGTATTTTGATGACTGCTGGTGAAAACTGTTCTGTAAGAAACATGCTTTTAAAGTATTGAAAAGGGTTCATAGATGGAGGGTGATCTTGTGCAGGTGGATACACAAGGGATGAGGATTCCTCAAGTTCATCCAGTGACACACTGGTAAAATAAGAATAAAACACTATTTTCACTGCAACACATGAATTCAGCTGATAAAGGCAGAAAAAGATACAGAGTTGGCAGTGCATTTGAATCACAGATTTTCATTCAGGCCTATCTTTACGAATAGGATGGGTTATTCTCTTCCTTAATGGTTTAAACTTAACCAATAGAGCAGCATTTTAGGATGAAAACATCTTCTGGAAAGCAATTGCTCCATAAACAACCCCCCATTCCATATCATTTACATCTGAGAAACATATCCCATTAGGTCAGGACAAAAAAAAAAAAAAAAAAAAAAAAAACAAAACCAAAAAAACATAGAGAACAAGCTGAAAATGTACTGCTAGTTCTGAGATATATGCTGTTGTTCTCCTAATTATTCTTCTAGTTGCAAACATTGTTAGTTGCAAATGTCTTTCCCTGGAGTACAGAAATGAGAAGCAAGTCTATTTTGAACAAAAGCAAAAAAACCCCAACAGCTACTATATATGAATGATGCTTTTTTCTTTAATTCCATCTGCATCTGTTGGCAGCATTTCCATAAGCTTTTTTTTTTTTTTTTTTTTTTTAATTTCCCTAATTTTCCATTGGGAAAACAATATAACTGAATGGGCCTGAGTGCATTAATGGGTTTGGAGGCAATTTTTCCTATATTCCTGTCAGATAGAGATACTGAGGGAAAGATAAGCAAGTGCAGTCCTGTTCCACAGGTTGAGACAATAATAGCTTAATTGTATTTAAAATGCATTTCTTGTTTCTGCACAGGCTTAGCTCTAAAGATGTCACGTTAGGGGCATGGGAGCATAGAACCATCTCTGAATATGATCTCCAGCTGTTAGCTTTTAACTTTGTCCTTATTTTCTACTGGTCACTCTCTTGCCAGAATGGCAGAAAAAATGTTTTACCAAGAAGGACCCTGCAATCTGGGCTATGAATGACAATTTTGGAAGATTCTATTTTAGAAGCAAAAAGGTTAACCTACCAGAGAAAACACCGATTCAACCTAGAGAGAGGTCGCTAAATGTTTTGAGGACTGCTTCTATTTCAAATAAGTAGACTGTGTACAGTGGTCTGAGCCTTTATAATCTTTTCTTGAAATCACTTATGCTACTAAAATCCTGATGTAAAAGACTTGAAGGCTTCTGTCATTGGCTCTCCACTTATGGAAAATGAAGGTTCTGTTCCTTGCTCTTTAAAGAAAAGCATCATTAAACTGTTCCAATATCTTGCAGACTGTACTGCAATTCTTTCATTCCCTGAATTAATGGCAAAATGAACAAGGGCAATTATCAAAAAAAGCTCGGATCATGCAGCATAAGATGCACTTTATTTCTTTGACAAGCATAGTTTATTTTTAATTATTCCTTTTGCTTTACAGTACATTAATAAATGCTCTGGAGTATATTTAGTGTAAGTAATGAAATCTTAGTAACACAAGGCTTCGCTACAAGATTCTGATGCTTTCTGACAAAGAGGCAGGGACCTTGGGGGAGATTTTATTCACGAAATATACTTCCATGGAAATTAGCAGCCCATAAATTAATGAGGTTCTCCCAGAAGGAGGGATGCTGCTCAGCTAATATGAGCTCTCTGAATTTGGGAACCCTGTTCAATCTAGTATACAGACTTCTTTGAAATTCAGCAGAGAAAGAGACTGACTCATCCTCATCGCTTCCTGAAAGAGGAAGTCAGACCGCAGAGGCAGCAGAAAATACCTCCAACTTGATTATAGATATGCCCAGAGTGGTGTCATGAGCTAAAACACCAGCCTCTACAGTGCTAGCATTAGTGACAGTCAGTGCCCATCAAGGCCTGATTATAACGATAGCAGCAAAATCCCCACACCTTTCCTACAGGGATCCCAGCACAGCAGACGTGCTCTTGGATGAGGAGAGGCTCCAGGGTTACCCAGCCCCAGGACCTGGCATATCGCTACTCTAAGGTGACCTCCAGGGCAGAAACCTCCAGGATTTCACCAGGATTTCACTGCCAGATCCCATGGCCCACACCACACACTTTCAGTCACTGTTGGCTGGGCATGCCAAGTGTTGTAAAACCACTACGACTCGAAACAACCACCTTCTGCCCCCTGCGGCCTTCCTGGCCTCTCCCCAGCGGAGGAGGAGGAAGGGGAGAGAGGACTGTCCAAAGCAGGGGGAACACACACTGAGGCGAGGGTTGGCAATAATTTGGACAGCCCATCCATGCAATAGCACATCAATTTGTCTTCCTTCAACAGCAATCATGGGATGCCCCAGGATGGGCTGAAGGGAGGGAGACTGCAGCAACAGAAGGAAAATGAAAAGGAGATGGAGAACAACTGTGAGAACAACTCTGCGGTTAAATTTCTAGTCACAAGGGAGATAAATTACAGCCTTCTGCTTAATGCAGACAGCAAGGCACTGAAGTCAAAATGGAAACTGAAGCTGGATAGAGACAGCAATAGGCATACCAACCTCCTTATCTTCGAGCTGACATGACTCGATTTCCACCAGCGTGATGGAGGAGTTTGATGCATCTCTGGGGGGGACAGATGCACCTGCAGCTTAACAGCCATTCCTTCAGCTGCACAACTCCCTCCGCATCAGCCTGCTTTCAGCTCCACTTACATGGTTTAGTTCTTGTGCTGAGATGAGTCAGACTTGTATTTCAAGGTGGAAGGGCCCGTTTTAAATCCCTTCAGGTTATCTTTCACGATCTGTGGGAATATATTTAATCATAACCTCATCCACTGAAGGCTGGTGTTTGTACAGCACCTAGCATGTAAAGTTGTCATTCATGAGTAGATATCCTAGAAATTACCACGTGCCAGGAGCAGCAGTAACCGCACAAGCTAGCAATTCTGGTATGAGTTCCTGAAGCGTTCAAAGGAAAAATGCAGTTGATGGCATAAACTTCTGCTAAAATACCTTCTACTAGCCTCCCTGAAAGAAATGCAAGTGCTTTCTGTTATGCTCCTTCATTTCCCTGTGACAAGTTTGTGGAGGGGATAGTACAGTCAAGTATCTAACTGAAGAGTATCCAACCTCCATCTCCCTCACCAACCAATTCAGCCTGATTTCTTGAACTGTATAAGCATGATCCCCCACTAACTGCAGTTAAAATCAGTCACAAAGAGAAGGTAATCATTCAAGACAAACTCAGGTCAAAGACTTTCCTACACTTCATATCTTCCAATGCAGCAAAGTGTCTCTGTTTGAAAAAAATAAAAAATAAGGAAGGCCTCTTAACTGCAGGATGGTTCAGAGCAATCACATTAGAAAATCATTTTCCTTGCCTGGCAGCTGCCAGTTTTCTACTACTCAAAAAGTGGGAGATGCAGAATTAGTTCCATAATGTCTGCTGTTAAATTATTTCAGTCCAATATTTCTCCTATCAGCAAGAAGAACTCTCCTCTGCTCTCAGTGTATTTCACTGAGGCATGGACCTGACTAATGTCTCTAGCAAGTGTTGTGGCACTGAACAGACTGCAGTTTGGGGAGAGCTTTGAAGCGAGGAGATGGCAGGGAGAAGAGACGCTTTGCCTTCAGCTTTTGGAGTGAAAATGTGTGTGTGAAACAGCAAAATGTATATAGCACTTTGTTGTGCAAGATTCCTTATCTAATTCCAACTTTTAATATGATTTACCTGCAACACATTTATAGGAGACAGCATGCTTTTTCTTACTTCAGATTTTGAGGTAATTATGTTTAAAGTGGAAAGGTTTTTACTGTCCTTTCCGTAATTTCTAGCAATAAACATACTGTATAACAGAAGAATCTTAAATAAACATGAGGAAAAAAAGTCAAACAAGAAGCAAACTGAGGGACATCTCCATGGGAGGATATAATACCCAAGGGCCAGATTCACAAGCTCTGGGGGACCAAAAGGGCCAAACTCTGCTCCTCTCCATAAATCCTGTTTGTGTCACTGTAGAAGCCCTAAGGGGACTGCTAAATGCTGTTGAATAGCAGGTGGCTATTTCCTTCAAGTGGAAGAAAGCCAGCAAAGCTCCCAACCTCCTCTCCCCTACACACACCCCTCTCCGAGGAGCAGCTGTGGAGGAGGAAGTGGCACTGCTACAGATGTGAGGCTGTGAGATGCTGTGCATTAATTAAAATAGCCCTGAGGTACTATTATGTCTGACAACCCTCAGGTCACTAATGGCTCTCTCCTTTCCAAACAGCATCTTTCCCAGCACAACGTTTTCTGCCACCTACCCAGCATAAACGAGCTCCTCCAGCTTTTGTTTTCCTGTCCTCAGACCACAAACCTTCTCCAAGATCTCAGATCATACTGTGCAGATACATGTTTAGGTGGGAGGAGGATTAAATACAAAGCATTGCTTTTCACATTAAAGCACAACTGGGCTGTCGGGGTTTAACCCCAGCCGGCAACTAAGCAACACGCAGCTGCTCGCTCACTTCCCCCCCACCAAGTGGGATGGGGGAGAGAATTGGGGCGAAAAAAAGTAAAACTCATAGGTTGAGATAAGAATAGTTTAATAGAACAGAAAGGAAGAAAATAATAATTATAATAATAACAATAATAGAATGACAATAATAGTAAAAATGAAAGAACTGGGATATACAAAACAAGTGATGCACAATGCAATTGCTCACCACTCACCAACCAATGCCCAGTTAGTTCCCAAGCAGAGATCCACCCCCAGGCCAACTCCCCCCAGTTTATATACTGGGCATGACATCACATGGTATGGAATACCCTGTTGGCCACTTTGGGTCAGCTGCCCTGGCCGTGTCCCCTCCCAACTTCTTGTGCCCCTCCAGCCTTCTCGCTGGGTGGGCATGAGAAGCTGAAAAATGCTTGACTTGGTATAAACACTGCTTAGCAACAACTGAAAACATCAGTGTGTTATCAACATTCTTCTCATACTAAATGCAAAATATAACATTATACCAGCTACTAAAAAGAAAATTAACTCTACCCCAGCCAAAACCAGGACATAGGCATACCCAGAAACAGACTCAGAGGCACCTGAAACACTGTGCTGAAGAAATACAGTGATGTTTGGTAACTTCCAAACAAAAGATCAGCTGAGCACAGGTTACACATGCAGGTTCCTGACACAGAAATTCAACAAAAGCAAAACCACTTTGCTTGAACTGGGGCTTGAACCCTGTGTCACATACCTATAGCCCTGGAGGTATTTGGAAACAGAATATGATACTGTGATGAGCATTTCCAAGTCCCAGGCATAGATAACCACATTGCAATCCTATCTAACAGAGCCACTACTCCAAGTGTCTGACCACTTTATTCATCAGAGCTTGGCTTTTAGAGAGCTTATGTGAGAGACCTCTCCACAGTGACACGCAAGTAGTTCTAAAGTCCTGTCCCAGTTCTCTGTCTTTCTGGAGAAAAGATGAGCCCAGGATGATACTGGTTGAACGATATGCAGTGACTCTCATATTCAGTGAAATTTAGCAGCAGGTTGAGAAATTTTGTTGATTCCCACTGGACTAGTAATGCATCCAGTATAAAGAGTTTTAAACCCTGCTGTGACTTTCTGAATAATGATACATCAAATAATACTTTTTTTGTTTTTAAACAGTGTTTAATCCATCCTCTATTTGGCATTAAAAGCAAGCAAGAAACTGACTAAAATGCAGAAGCTTTCAAATCTGATTTAAATTCAATGAAGAAATGGAAGAGTAAAGATCATGTGTAGGTCATACAGTTAAGCTTAAAAGCTTTGCATAAAAGCAATAGCACAGTATCACATTCTTAAATTATATAGTACTAGATAGGTACAGTCTTCCAGTCAGGAAAGCTGAAGAATCTTCTTTGTCATAGCTTGGTCTATTGCTGATACCTATGTGATAAAAGAAACTGCATGCATTGTGTATACACATGGTTTGAAGGAAGCAATTAGTTCCCTCCTTGATCTGCTAGGAAGAGGTTGTACCCCCATCTGCATCAACCATAGTCTTACAGTTGTATCTTGCAGCTATCGTTCTTAGTCCTTATCTCAGACAGAAACCAAAACCAGGTCTGAATAAATCCCCTCCAGTTCATAATTTAGAAATATGTTACGTGTTCATTACACACTCAGTAAGAGGATTCCAGTGTAGCCTGGTTGCTCTTGCCATCATTTGAGCAACAGGTCAAGGATTAAGTATTCCAGATCTCAGACATTTTACTTTCTAATTCTGCCACTAATTTATTTTACATCATAATCTCATTTCTCTGCCACAAAGAGAAGTTGTCCCTTACTAAATCCATCCTTCTAAAGCTTTTTGCAGTTGCCTCATCCCAGACTGTAATGCAGACATGAGAATGTGTATGCGTCTAAAATAAGACAAGTGTGTCATTCAAAGATGACTTTTCATGGTAGAACTCTGGCCTTCTTAGCATCCTTCGTTCAGCTCACTGTGCAAAAAATGGCCTGTGCTGTCTCTAGAGAAGACCTGGATTTACAGTATTTTAATTCCAGCCACTGGATAACACTGAGTGTGTGAAATTCGTATCAACCAAGATGTAGCAATAACAAACAGGGTGTCTTATACAACTGTGATTTTTCTGCCTGGCTTTCACAGAGCTGTCTGGTGGGTTGGGTTTTTTTTTCTTTTTTTCCTATACAAATATATAGGTGCAGGTATCCAGGAGCAATTTGAATTCCTCAAGTTCCTGAGCATGGTCAGGTGCTTAAACATTTGAATGACCTCCAGTGGAGAAGTGATTAAATTCCCTGAAGGAAAATGTACCTTGTTATGCCAGGTAAAGAGACAATATGATTGGAAAGATGACACCAAATTCTAGCCTCCTTGGTTGCCATGATACCTGACTGATAATGCTGTCATTTTCTCTGTTTAAATCTAAGGCTTGCTGCTCACCTTCATCAGCACTGGTATAATTTTCGTTTTCTTCATTTCACTTAGGAAACAGCTTCAGCATTTATCACATCTTTCATTGCAGATGGTTGTAGACCTTGAAAATCCTGCTGCACCCAGAGGATCTAAATGTGTTTTGAACAGCAACTCAGTGCCATTCAGCCTGAAAGGCAGGCAGAAATTATAGGCACCAGGAATATATGGAACACTAGCATTATGCATGCGTATGGCATCTTCATTCAATCAAAGAATGATCATTGATTACCATAATCTTACTGCCCACCCTGCAACAACCAGGGGTGTGACACAGACTCTGTTTCAAAGAAAGGGAAAATAAACCACAGGAACTGATTTATGGCACATGAAAAGCCTGAATCAATGCTGTGACTGAAATCTAAATTGCTAGGTTTTAGTCCATAGTTATATTTTTTTTAAAAATGAAAGATTTCAAAGAAAATTAAATAATATTGAGAAACTGAGGCCACTAGTGTACAGCTTATAAAGTCTTAATATAAAAATTGATGATGTTCAAGTGAAATATTTCCATAAAGACCATTATCAAAAGACAACATGGGAGAGAAGAGAGGAAATGAGTGGGATTTTTCAAATGTGTATAATTCCCTAGTGTATTGGCAAGACAGAGATGCAAGAAGAATGTTTCATGTCAGAGATGAAGAGGGAAGATGCTTGGTACAGAGCAATGGGATGCTTAGGGGAACCCACAATAACTGAGTCACTGGGCAATTTAGAGACAGTGTGACCGTCCATTGGTCAGAAGCCAGAAACCGTTTCTGTGGTCTTTCCTGCAACAGGCATATGTAGATAGTGAGATAACCTCAGGCAACAGCTGCCAGTGTGAGCCTTCGATGGCAGAGGAGAGATGGCAGTGGACAGAGTTGCATGTAGCCTCAAGCCATCTACAACACATTCCTCCGGGAGCCCCTAGACTTGTCTCCAGTAGTCCTCAAAACTGTGGTTAATAAGTGTCAATGCTCATTTTGCTACCATGGCTGCTGAGTAATAGGAAGGTTAAATGATTTGTGCAGGACGGGACAGGATATTTTAGCTCCCCTCTGATGCCCTTTATGCACGTGATTGCAGCTCCACGAGCTTCTGCTCTGACATTCTTGGCCCCTGGATCCCTCCTGCCCTGCCCTTACTTCATGTAAGACTTCCTTCTCTAAAGCCGAAAGTCAGGAGGATACCAAGACACTTGGAGAGGGGATCTGTAAGCAAGCCCATATCAGCTAACTTCAAGCACAGAATCAATGAGGAGCTCTCAGGACCTCCTGCCAGACATTCACCCCATCAACTGCTCCCTCCCTCCTTGTAGGCAGAGCTGGCAGCAACTGAGCTGCAAAAAGATGAAATGGTACATGAGCTCCATGTCTACGCACCAGCAGAGTGGTCATGCTGGACAATGAGGTCTCCAGCTGAGTCACAGGAAAGATTCATCTCCTACACAGGTGAGAATGAAGGAATATGAGCTGGAGCCAAAAATACCCTGTATGACTCCACATTTCAGAGCTCTTCTGAATCAGATACACTAACCTCCCTCCTCATTTCCCTCTTTCTCTTTTTTCTTACCCAATTAGCACCTCATTAACCATCTACCTACAGCGCCTCTAGTCTCAGCCATATTTAGCCCTTCATTACATGACACACAGCTTGGTAATCATCACTGCAGGGGGATCTGCAGATGTTCTGTAGAAAAATCCAGATCCTCCAGCCATGACCCTGAGCTCTCCTGGAGATGATCTCTTTGTTATGATTTTGTACGTATGCAAACAGCCGCAGGCAACATAATCCATTTTAGGGTTGTATTTCCTTGGCGACAGAAGCGCAGCCACCTCTGCTGCAGGAGGAAGGAGCCTATGACGGGGATACTGGAACATCTTTCCATTTCTCAGTACTCATGTTTCCCGATTCATCATCTTTCTACCTCATCTACTCAGACTGGTGCTAGCAGCACAGATTTATGGTCCTTCCCTTAGTTTCTACCGGAGCATCTAAGTGCTATCTTTTAGGAGCACAAAATTGAGCAGTTCTGCCAGTTGAAGACAGATATGGACCATGTTCCACCACTGTACAGGAGCTCAGGGGAGGAAACGGGACAAGTTCTGGAGAATTTCTTGGCCTAAAGTGGGTCAAAAGTGTTTGCCATTTTATTTTTTTTAAGGAATAAAATGCAGGGTATAGCCCTTGAAATAAACATCCTGAAATCTTTGCCAGCTCTTTGCTTGGAGATCTTCCACAGTCATTGGTCATCCATTCCAGCAATCATACAGTTAGAAAGAGAAGACAAGAAAGCCTAAAGCCCACAGATGAGAAACAGCTTTCAACATTTCTCAAGACTGTATGTCAGAATATGTTCATTTATCACCATAGATGTGAATCACAAGTATATCAATCTGAAAATGAAGCCTGCTTCATGGTCAGGAGATCAGCAGAGAGATGACTCAGTTTCCCAGAAAGACCCCAGTCTATGTACATGTAGTGTTGGCACTCTCTGTGAACTACTTCTCAGTGAGGGGTTTCCTGGAGAAACATCAGGCATAAAGCTATTGCTCTGTGACACGTACACCTAAACAGACAGTAAAACACAGTATGCTACAAAGATGGCTCTTTACTCACTTCCAGACTGAATTCAAAGACCTCGCCTCCTGCATACACAATAAGAAACCATCACACCTTCAGAGTCCAACTCTGCCCGACGAGTTACTGAACTCTGGACCTCCAAAGATTTGTCTCATGCAAGCTTGGCCATGTCCAGGGGGAATACAAGATCTGTCTTTTTCTATTGCTGCTGTCTGTGTGTAGCAACTGTTTTCTGAGGCAATATATCAGGGGGGGAAACGAATACAAAGAGAAAAAAAAGAGAAAATAACAGATATATAGGAAACAAAGGAAAAAGAGGATAATAGTTAATAGATCCTTATTCAATCAACAGAAACTGACTATATGTTACAGCCACAGAGTTGTTACACTACGCAATTGCTTCTTGGCATTCTTAGAATCACAATAGAGAAAATATGATACCATAGCCACCTGAAAAAACATCATTAGGACAGATACTGGTGTAAATACATGTGAAATAGCCGATTTACATGAGCTAATCTGCTTTACAAGACTCAGAATCACAGGGGTGAGGAAAATCCTTGAGAATGCAAAATAGGGATTACCCATCGATAGCAAACATTTCTGTCCTGCCCCCACACACAGGGCAGCTACCCTGAGAGTCAATTGCCACCACTCCAGCAACTCATGAATAATGTATTATGGTATGAAATATTCAGGAGAATATGGGTTAATAATGCCAGTACAAACCAGGAGAGACAGCCCCACATTCATCATTTGCTAATGTTCAGCCTTGAGCCAGACCAGAGTGGGAGACACAAGATAAATGACAAAGAGCCAGACAGGTTCGTAGTTAAAAACATGATAACTTACCACAGTCTTCCACTGGTGCTGAGATGGAAAGGAGGGAAGATGATTTATTGGCATTATCTTGGTTTATTTTTGTTTAAAAGCTTGGCAATGGAGAGTGAAGTGATACTGAAAAAGACTGCAGGGTCCTGGTAGGAGACTTGATATATCTTTCTAAAATAGAGTTAGAAAACGTCTCTGTGCAGTCTTTCAAGCAAAATGGTGAGCAAGGAGGGAAATGATCTTCAACTGAACAGTCTTTTACTGATGGTCTCACCTGTATGGGGTGTGTACAAGTGGAGGGAAGAGAAAACCAGTAAAATGGGTTACTGTGAGGGCACTCTAAAGTCAAACCTTTTTTCAGTGTACCAAGCTGGAGGTGCTGTATTGTCGCATCCATAACTTTTGTGGTCTCTGTAAATTGTTGTGGTGAATTCTGGATCCCCCAGCATCCAGACAGAGATCATATTTGACAGGCTATTGAAGGAAAACCAAAGAGAAGGGAACTGAGCTTGGCACCAGGCAGACCTACCCACCGGCAGAAATCTTTACAGTCCTTTTTTGCTTCCCTGAGAGTGAACTCTTGGTTTTCTTTAAAATATCCATATAAACTTTTAGGCTCCAGAATTACCTTAGAACAACCTCAACAAAATGACACAGTTCCTAGGGGGTGTCTTGTAAGAGGGGGTGAACAACAAACATTCACGAGTGAAATTGCTAAGAAATGGCTAAGTAAAAGGCCTTAGCCTCAGTCACACAGGCAGCGTACGAGGAGACAGTATGCGGTGGAAAAACCTCCTTTTACTCAGTGTTTTCTCAGTAAGCCATCTCCCTGTGCCTGGAACTGGGAGCAAGCACAGGCTAGGAAGGCAAGCCAGAATCAGGAGACAAATTAGTGGGGAAGAGGATGTAATACATTAAGTCCCAAGATGACTTGATATGGAGTAACACAAAAACCCATTTTCTGAATTTGAAGCCTTTCGGGTATTTTATTGTTTATTATTTTTTAGAAAAGAAAAAATATGTGAGTTAAACCCCCTCAATTTATCTTGTTCTGTTCAAATACAGCAAAAGGTTTATGTAAATTTGTTATTTTCTCTACAAGTGTCATCTGGCTTTGCTTTTTATTAAATATTAATACATTCGTCTAGGGAAAAAAATTAAATTCCTTCCTTGGTAAATCCTCCGGAAGTAGAAAGTTAAACTGGAGGAATTAGAGCTAGTATTGTCTTCTGGGGAATCTCATCAGAGCAGATCCTTTTCCTGGGCTAACTTTCATTATCTAAAAGCTTTGCTGTACTTTCCACAGCCACAGTAGGAAACAGGCAAAGCAATAAAGTGAGTACAGGCATGGACCATGGAATCAGAGCTTACAGCTAATCCTCTCTCTGCACTGAGACGGGGCTAGGAAGTGAGGTCAAGATGCAGTTTTGAAGTCACTTGCTCTGTCATTTTAATTTGGGTGATAACCTGGAACTTTCCGCTTCGGAAAATGTGGAAATATGAGATTACTTCCACTCTTTCTTTCCTTCCCACTCCATGACTAAATAGGAAATGGCCATGGCTTTTTGGACTCCCTTCCTTCACTGTCCCTTGATATCCCTTGGCACCACACTTATTTGCCTGACGCTTCGAGGGGTAGCTCCCTTCCCACGTATTGCCCACGTGGACCTTCAGCTTTTGCCCAGCTGCCCTCGACAGCATTGGGGTTGCTCACCTCCATCAATGCATGAGGACACTCAACAACACTCCCACATGCCAGGGCTCCTCTTTGCTTCCCCAGGCCAACCTCCATCTTGCTCCTGGTGGGCACTCCAACATTTCACCAGGCTGCGTTTCTCAACGCCACACTCACGTATCATCCTCTGTGCTGTGCTGTTGCTCCCTGGCCTTTGGCCAGCATTAGCACAGAGAAGACCATGGCCAGAGAAACCCAGTGGTCATATCAAGCTCTCTTGTCACAATCCAGAGCCAGGGCATTTGTGGAAAGTCTGTACTGCGTCACTTGCAGTTGGTAACTATATTGAGAAGAAAATCAGGATTTCCTCAAATTGGAATTCAGATTTTATTTATTTTTTAAGTTCAAAACTGTATTTTCAGAGTCTGCATCCAAGATTTGCTAATATCCATTTGCAAAAAAAAAAAGTTAAAAAAAATTCATAGCAAGTTGTAGATGAAGGCGATTTTCATTCCTTCAATGACTCTTCAAGAACAAACAAACCATTTCCCAGCCATTTTGTACCTCCGGCCCGGATCCTCCAGACCACAAACGTACAGATATTTGATTCTCTGTAAGGACTTTCCTGTGTAACCCACAGAAACCCAGCTGACCCCATCCTATTCAGCTTTGTGGCTCCACACTCTCAGTGTCCCTTCAACTTAACCACCTTGCAGGCTTCTCCCATTTCAGCCCTTGTTTCTTTGCACAACTGCTTCTCTTTCCATTTTTGGCCAAGCTGTCTCACTTTCTTCCCCGCCCCCACACACATGCATCTCTTTCCACAGCCAGCTGGCCATTTTCTGGACCAACAATTAGTTCTGTGAGGTCTCCATGTGGATGATCTCCCTGCTTTTTCTGTCACGTATCACTACAGCAGTGTCTGTATTGTCAAAATAATCTCCACATCTCATGCCTGACCTTTCTCTTTGTTCTGATGAGAGGGGCAGAAAAAAATTAAAGGACAATATAAGACATATCTTCTTGTGCCTTTCTTGCACACTGGATACCTTTTCTGTTCTCGAATCCTTTCTGCATTAGAAATTCTGTATTGTTGTGATCTACAATAAAAGATCCATTTTCAGTGCCTGTGATGTGACTCTATTTCAGTCTCTTCCTTTTCAGCTCATACATTTTGTCCCCTTTCTTCTTGCCATTTTTGCAACAAAAAGAAATCTCTGTGTTATATCAAAGCAAGATCTTCCTAGGGAACCATTCAATTGACTTCCTTAAAGCCTCACGTTGTGAGGGCTGCATGTAGAGGCTCTTCAAAACATACTGACACTAATATTTTAAAAGAATTCTCCTTCCCCTTCTCTCCCACTGGTTCTGGTCAGGGAATCTGGACAGTGTAAGGACTTGGATATTTTCCCTGTTCTCTTTGTAAGCAGTTAATAGGGAATAGGGCTCTGGTGTGCAAACCTGCAGTAGGCACTGCACAGAAATGAGACACAGCCCTGGATCCAAACATCAGCAATATCTGGAGAAGATTGGATCTAAACCCAGCCGCAGTGAGAATTTTCTCTTGCTTTAATTGTCAGGAAACATGTGTGCTGGCCCTGTTCACCAGTCAGGCACTAAAGTGTCAGCCTTTGTTCCATTTTCCTTCCCCAATGCAATAAAACTACTCTCACTTTTGGTTCTCCAGCACTGGAGTGGAAATCAGATGGTTTACAAAGACTAGAAGAAACAGGACTTTGGGTTAAACTCAAATTGCCATTTTTATAAGTGGTGCTGTAACTGTAATGATTCCCTTCCACTGGCACATATTCAGCAGTGTGAATATGCCCTGCCTGTTGAAGGTCTCGTTTTTACAGGTTGATTCTTTTGGATGGGTGGATGAATACACTCTCGTGAGCTCTGGTTGACAATCCAACAGTCATGGCCTTTGTCCATACAGGAGACTGTGAGGCAGGCAAGGTATGCCCCCTTTCTCCTTCTGAGGCTACTACTGTACAGGATCACTTTTGGCTCTAGTCAGCAAGTAGCAAAATAAGAGTCCTCCTTCCTCTGAAGAGAGAGAAGATGTCTTATCCAGGAATGTGAGTGTGTGTTTGAATATCAAAAGGAATTAAAATAATGATGCAAAATGAATATGAAAATTTGCAACAGAACAATTTGATTGTTCTGGGAAAACACATCTCCCATTTTTAATCATGGTAATTAATTTCAAAGATTAGTAGGATTCATAGATGAAAATAAAGCATTAAGATTAGAAGAAGGATATGCATTTTACGGGGCATTTGGGTATTCAAAGGATTTTTTCATATTAATTTTAAAATTATAGGTGATAAAGATATAAAAATAATACTTAGTATTTATATACTGTACTGCTTTTCATCTTCAAAGCATTTTGCAAACATTACCTCAGTTGCAGAAGACTTGAGAAGAAATGGATTTCACTTTATAAAAGTAAATGATTCAGTTGCCTCCATACTAAAGCTGCAGACAAAAGACATCTCTGCCGTTCATGTCAAGTTACTGGTAAGTATTAAACTGGAAACAGATGTACATCAAGGAAAGTTACTACTGAAAAAGAAAAATTGGGCTATTTGAAACTACTAGAATGCAGTCTTAAGGAAAGGGAGATAAGTATTCACACATCTTCATGGGTCGGACAAGGTGAAATTCATTCCTGTGCAGAAAGGTTTGAGTGGGATGTAATTGGTGCATAGATCCTATCCGGCCTTCTGATTAATTTTACCCTCAGTCTCCAAATAAATGGATGCACATTAGCTACTGCACAGTTCATTGCAAAACCAACCTGTCTTTCTCCTTGGCTCATCTCAGCCCAACTATGAAAGTGTACAACCTAAACCATTCATCCCCATTGTCCCTGTTAAAATGGACATGCAGACCACTTCATGAACAACTGAGTTTCTGCTCAGTATGTCCTAACTGTCACAATTTGGTAACCTCTGTTCAAGTAGATCTTCCCCAAATATTTTCATTCCTAGCTATGACTTGTTGTAAAGATCAGTGTTCAAACTGCCTTTTGTGCCATTCACAAAGCAAACTGCAGACATGTCCCCACCATACCTGAGCAGCACTGGGCTCACCTTCCCATTTTGTTGTCATGATGTAACACCACTGATTTCCTGTATTTTATGAATAGAGCAATGGAGCCGAGATGTTGCCCTCAGAGTGTCCCTTTCACTTTTTAGGAGTCCCTTGATACCTAAACTCCCTCATAACCCAGGAGAGGAGGTGCTGACTGTGGTATTGCTTTACTCATCATCTTTGACCTCAAAGTACTCCTTTCTCTAACCCAGCCTTAAACTCATCCCTGAGCTCCCCGCTGGAGTAGCTCTTGTTGGTCTCTCTGGAAAGCCCTTGCTCAGGTTGAGAATAGCACTCCAGTCCATTGAAATAATCTCTCTGCACCCTCCAAACACAAATTGCATGTCAAACTTCCTGTGATAACAACAAATCTCAGGGTACTCTACCTGGGCAGTGCCCAAGCCTTAACCTCGGTCAGCCACTGTGGTCCATCAGAGCAGCACGGCTCACAGACACGCCGTGCAGCCTCAGGCTCTTGCAGTACCACCTGGTTCACAACCACAAATCCTGGAGAACAGCTGTGAAAACAGCATCTTGCAAACTCTACGAGCATGTAGCTTAAATAACCAAGAGAAAAAAAAATGCATCCAGACCCTTTAATTGCCTCAGTCTCTAAAACAGAAGGAAGAAAAAGGGAGAAAGAGGCAGCACTCTGAACTGCTTACTTACAGCTACGGATACGTTTAGCTTATTGCGTACACTAGTCTGTGCTTTCTAAAATCTCTCCTTATTAAGAACTCAAGCAAATTACCATTGAAGAGCTCTTATCTACACTGTATTATAAGAAGTCAGCAAAAGACTGATTCAGCCCTGATGGAGAAGAAGTGCCTTGCAGCTCTGCCTGAGTGTGCGAGCGGAAGGCAGGTTCAAGCAGGCTGGAATAATTATAATGAGTTGTTTGCAGTTCTGCTTGGCTGGGAGGTGTTTGTTGTCGTGCTTTTTTAATTGCTAAGTCCTTCTGTAGCAAAATTTACTTTCATTTGATCATTACAGTCACCGATAACATTTAGAAAGGAAGAGTTTGCGTGAGATATGGTGACTACTGGAACAGTTACTATCTAGTGAGCAGAATAATATGCTGTGGAGAAAGGAAAATTCAAAAGGAGTTGCATCTATGAGACACGAATATAAAACCTCATTGCAACAGTTAAAGACAAACCCCTCAAGCACCTGAAAGTTAGCTAGTGACACAATGTAGTAACTCTAATTTGATCACATTTGCCATATGCAGAGAAAATACACAACCCAAACCAGGGCTCCATCTACCTGCTGCTTTAAAAGGTAGTATAATAAATTGCTCTGCACTGAAAGCGGTTATGTACCAAATGAGCCAGAAGGGAGCATCTGAATTGGGGGGCAGTGGAAAAAGGAGATTTGGAACCATTTAAGAACATTTGACAATAAAACCTAAAAGCCACATTTCTACTATCAGAAAGTTTATCGACTAAAAAAATAACTTGTCTTAACTGAAAAGTGAGACCAGCTAAAAGGTATGCGAGTATGCATGCACGTAAATCACATATACATATCCACTCAAAGGCAGTGCTCATACATGGATATGTATTATAGATATATTGCATATACATGTGCACTTACTGGACCAGAAAAAGGTGATATAATAAACATGTAGCTAGGACTTATTTTTAAAAACTGCTAAGAGAAGGAAAATATACTGTACCAGCGGTTTATGATGTTTCCTGCCCTCTTCTGTGACACAAAGGAGTTTTGGGGGTTTTGGTCCAGTGTTTCCAAAAGGTCTTAAGCTTGTCATGAGATGCTAACAAGCATTTTCTGGACTGTGTTAGGCTGGAGACACAGGGTATTTGCTCTTGTGGGTGCTTCTGACTTCAGTCTTCGCTCCATGGTTTCCTGAGATTAAGGGCAACTGGGATGAATGATCAGATTGTCCTCTCTAGTCCTGTCTAGCCCAGCAAAAGGAATCCTAACCACAGTGTTAATTCATTATCGCAGGACGATATTCTCACAAATGATCCTGGCAGAGCAGAATTGTTTGATACATATTTTTTCCAATGTTCGGGGCAATGAGTCAGGGACATCTTTCTAATCTAATATTAATGTTCCAGGACATTAAACAACAGCTATTTAAAGTTCAGCCTTTTCAAATCAATAAGAACAGATCACTTGCACTCAAGAGTTTTAAGTCTGAATAAGAAATGTACTCTAGAATGTCACAGCAAGCACAGAGCATCGAGCCGCAGGAGCAGAGCCAGGAGTGATGATTCAGCCTTGGCCACAGCACGGTGCCCAGACTCTAACGCCCTGGAGAGGGGGTCACGACTACCACCAGGGGCAGGGCAAATCCCCTGTTCGGTGAAAGGTGCAGGGGAGCAATGTGTCCTTCTTCAGAGACAAAGCCCAGGCCTGACTTGACTTTTGTTGACGAGGGCAGGAGTCCTCTCTCTGAAAGTTATCTGTCCCATATTTACATATCTCAGCCCAGCTGATCCCAGAGGGTCTCTGAGCAGCAGAGAGGGAGAGGCCGGTTCCTGCGACCTGCAGCAGCGGTCAAAGGTGGGCATCCCCACGGGTGAGTCCCCCACCGCTCCCAGCTGGCCCCAGGGAGGACCCAAGGTGCCTGCCAGGGGACTGGGATCTCGCAACACTTGTGTTGTCTTTCTCCTGCATAGATCCTTCAGCATTTAACATGGGTGAGCTCTGCAGAGCCTCTTCCTCTGCTCAGCTACCCGCCTCCCTGGAAAACATGAAAGCTTGATATCCTCATCCCCCCCTGAAATCTGCCTGAGACAAACCTAAGCAATCAGGACAGAACTTTTTCTGGAAATGCGAAAAAAGTGGGGTAGGACCTATAGATAATTGAACCAGAAGATAATCTTATTTAGAAAGGGATTTTATCTTGTTGATGACATTTTAATTCTGGGACAACAGAAGGGGATATCCTAAATCTTCCACTTACATAATGATCTTTGCTATACAGCCTGCAATGAGTCAGGATGGCATCTGACATCTTACTGAATGGGCTACAAACCAAGCCCTGTATAAGGAAAAAAAGGAAAGAAATTATCTTTTTATTAAACCCACTGATTAAGCTGAAAAATACCAAACATGCCTTGGTGGTTGAGGGGATTGAAAGCTTCTCCAATCACATCGGCTAGCTTACCAAAAGTAAAGACCTGCCCTTGCAATCCTTATAGTAGCTCCAAAAGTCTGTAATGAATGCTGATCTCAATATCCACTGTAAACCTGACAGATAGATTAAAAGGGAGGGAAGTCACAAGACTAAGGTGGGCTTAAAGCGAAAAATATACCCACATCTGTTTCAAAATGTGAAAGATGAGTTTACTGCATCCCAACTAGAAAAAAAAAAATCTTGGCAGCACATGACTACATTATTTCACTTCTTATACAAACACATAATAAATAGATATGTGAAACTGCGTTGAAGACTGAATAACTAGAGAGCAAAGGTATAAGAATTCTCAACATTAACTACAAAGTCTGTTGAAATTTTTACCATAGAAAACTCAGTCCCATCTTAGTCTAAATTTTCTGCAGAAAAATAATTTTGAAATAATTTTAAATAAAGAAAAGAAAAATGTTTGATTGGACCAAGTCAACCTAAAACTGCATCTGTCTGAGTGATCAGAGTAAGCCCCATTATTTTTCCTCATTCATTACAGGTTATTTGCCCTCATTGGACTACAAGCCCCGTGAGGCACTGAGATCCAGCTCTGCATAACTGGAGTATGGATTTACACCCCAAAATAGCACCAGCACAGGTACAGAGATTACCAATAATCAAATCCCAAAGCGTCAATACACTCAAACACATTTTGTCAGAGACAGTCAAAACGTCTTAGAATAAAATGTGTTGAAACAATGCAACTTGACATTTATAGATCAATATGTGTTTGAAGCTTTTGTTTTCCAAAAGTTTTGATCTTTTCGTTTTTCATCCCAATTTGTAATGAAAACAAGTGTCTAAATATCAGAATTCCTCAAGGGAAACTCCATTTTTCAGTCTTGTCTAACAATAAGACCAAATTTTTCTTCCTGAAACAAAGCAAGCTGTAGATTTGTAGGTAGGATCAGAATTTACTTCCTATTGCTCAGCTAGAAACCTGATTACATACCAAGATGACTTCACAGGTTTACGACCAATCCCAGATTTGTCCTTTCCAACATGGCTTGAACCCAGCCCAGGTTAAAACTGGGTCTTAGATGCAGGAGGAGCAGAAGTTTCCAAACACTTGGCTTCTTGCCTCTTTCAAACGCAAAAACTGCTGCAGAGGAGCTGCTGCAGGAAGAGCTGTTGTCCGCAGAGATGGCCCAGGTGCCAAGGTTCCCCAGCATCATCTGGGTGTTGCACTACAACCAAATCCATCATGCTGTCTCTGCCTTCAGCTGGACTAAGGGCCGGTTTGCTCAGCAAACTCCATGTGTTAGAGGAAAGCCTTCCGCTTTAAAACTAGATTAATTCTGCTTCACTGAACATCCAAAGCTTATGATATTTAACATGCTGAAATTTTATTGCCTTTAACCATCATATTATAAGCACACAAAGTTTCAGCAAAATTAAGGGAAAACTGTTTATTCTAAGAAATGCTTGGGTTGGCAATCCAATAAACTCACTAATAAGTTGCAAAATTCAGTCATCACTGGACCACAACCAACAGTATAATTAGCCTGGTGTACACCTCAGCTCTTAATCATTGCACAAAGACCCTGTGATGCACAGCTGAGTCTAACCATTCAAAGGACAGGACTGCAAGGTAGGTCCTCAAAAAAAATGAAAGTTTTGTGCCTTCAATGATGCAGTCCTAAATTGCTATCATTTTCCATTTCTGCCCTGCATTATTATTATTGTTGTTGATTGAAGTTCATCTGTTGTAACAAAAAATCCGGTGGAGATGAGCCCATTACTGCCCCGCACAGACACATAGCCAGGAACAGCTCCTGTTGCCAAAGAGCAAGAGCAAACAAAGTAAAAGGATCAGAGGGGAGAGAAAAGCAAAGAGAGAAGTTATGACTTGCCCATCCTGACTTCGTGGATCACTGGCTTCACCTTGGCATTGGCGTTTTCTTGGCTGCGCAGACAGCCTATTCCCTCACAAAAACAGAGCAGATTCACTCATTCATTTCACTACATTCTTCACAGTTAGGGAACAGAGTGCTTGAAGTGCTATGACTTTTGTGGCATTCATATTCACCATCATCTCTTGTTAAGGGCAAGGTGCTGGAGAAGGCATCTCGTAACTTTTCTCCATCTCATGTTAACAGGTTGAAAAGTTTAGGGAGTGGTACAGTGTCCTCTTGTTTTCTTTTCCACCATCTCTTAAAGCAAGAACCTCAGCTTCTTGTTGGGCAAAAAAAGGCCTAGTCCATATGGTGTCAGAAAATGGCGTACTTGCACTGCATAGAACAAAACCCGCCACTAACTCCAAATCTTTCCCTATACAAAATGAATTCAGGTGTTGGCTGGAAACAATTCTTTGCTGTAGCCTGCAAAGGTATCTGGATGAGTTGCCTTTTATGCTTAACACCTTCCAGGCCTGTGCTCAGACATTCTTCATACCACATGTAGAGTGAACATAAGAGACCTCCGCTGTCTTCCACCAGCTGTACACTAGATAAAATCTGTTGGCTTTAATGAAGATGCACCTTTTTTTATATCTCTGTAAGTAAAAAGAGAACCAGATCCTCTTAGTGAAAATGTCAGGTTGCTAATGGTGTTCGGTTTTAGTGTAGAAATAATGAGGAGGAATGTCTGGCACACAATTTCCCTGGCATAAGGAATAATACGCAAAGATGAGATTCATCTCAGACGTTTCTACCCATCCAAAAGATGTGTCCCAGCACCTTACATAATAGATACAGGGAGGGATGTCCATGAAGGATCCAATCTCTTCTAGGTATCTGTCTTGGGATGAGAAAAATGTTCACTGGAAATGTTTCTCCCTCCATCCATTGACTGTAAAGGGAATCTATCTAGTAGCTGGGGCTAGAACACTAAATTAACATGAATCCCATTGCTGATCTCTGCATTTGCTGAGGACCTGCAAGGCTGCAAATGTTCACCTTCACTATGAGACAGTGTTTCAGCCATTCAACATCCATGCTGAGCCCAACTCAGGGAGCCTGCACCAACACACCAGCTAAGGAGATGAGGGAGAGCCCCTGTCCTTCAGAAACACTCTCTAAAGACCCAGCACCCACACCTTTGTGACCAATTTTTTTTTCATTATAACCTTACTGAAAAATCAAATCAGAATATTCCTTTGGTTGATCCCAGAAAACATTGTTTTTCTTCGCAATGTCTCTGGTGAAGTACAATATTTTGTTTACCCAGAAAATGAATAATTTGTTTCATGTTATTTCCTTTACTTTTATTTGTTTTTAAGTTAAGCGCAGCTAGGATTGTTTCTATCAAATTGAAATTTGATGCCTTCTGTGCATAATAAAACAAACATTTTTGTTCCTTTTTTCCAAAACCTGTCCTCAGCCAAATAGGAATAATTTAGTTAACATGAAGTTTCAGTTTTCAACAAGGAAATTATTCATCCAAAGAGACTCGAAACATTAGGATCGTTAACTAATTACAGCTTGTGATATCCCCAGTGCAGTGGTAAGAGGACATTTTCCATGTTATTAAATTCCGGCCAGGCTGGAATCAATGTATTTGCAAAGACTGATGAAGCATCAGATCCTTTGAACATGACCCTGTGCAACATATTCCAAGGCAGCACTTTATTGAAAAGAGCGGGTGCTTTCTTTTACCTTTATTAAGACCACTGTGTGTTGGCTGCTGCATGTATTTAATCATCTTGCATGCTGTGACATTTGGTGATACAAAGGCTCTGAGGTCATGGAGATTGTGTTGCTTCATGTCACTGACAACAACTACACATTTATCCACCAAACATGGTATGATGTTCTTAAAGGCGTTTGGCATGATCTTGGCTGTGTTTGACATGCAGCATCCAACTTCATCTAGCTTAAAGTGTCATTATGCAAACTGCCTCCCAGTATGCTCTGTAGAGATAAATACGATGGCAGGTTAAAACAGAAATCTATCAGGTGAGGGACAAAGTGGTCCAGGCGAGGAGAAAAGATACTTTCAACTTGGAAATGAATGTGAGTGGTATTCTTCATGTCAGAAGCAGCCCATGCAAGGGACTTTCACCATAAAGGGGAAAGTGCTTACCAGAAGCAAAAGGGTTATGTAGTAGTACTACCATACATCACATTAATTTACAGTAGTGTGAAGCCGCAGAAGGGACCTTTTTGCTGGTGAGGGTTAGGGCAACACACAACCCACTTGTCTGGTCAGATATAAACCAGAAATGACAAATAGGTATCTACCCTGTGGTCCCTTAGGCATCAGTATCATCTCTTTCACCCTGAGCAGGTTCTCACATGTTTCTAAATTCTGATCAAGTCCTAACAGTCTTTGAGTTTGATCCCCCAAACCTCTGTCTGCTCATCTGTCTTCTAAATCTGCCAGTCCTTACCACTCACTAGAGAGTTTTCTTCTAGAATAAGGAAATCAAGACCTTAAATCAAATTTCTTTGAGCTGAGTTTTTGCACGTTCTCTCTGTTATATGCTTGAATAATTCTGAGCAAAACATTTATTGCTGAGGTCTGCACCATATAACTTGACCGTTGAAGTAGTGATGCAGAAGACAGAGGAAAAGATATACTGGGTTAATGAACCATGCCCACATCTATGCTTTCTGCAAAAGACCTTCCAAGTGGAAATTATTGAGGTTTCCTTTGTGTCATTCTATTTATCAGAAGACCTTAGTCTTTCCAAATGTTTCATGACTGGGGTTTCGTGTTATAATGACATCACAGGAAAAGTTTTGGAGCACAAGATTTCAAGAGTTCTGAACCTTATAGGATGATGTTCTATTTTCCCTCAAAAATCACTTCTGTGCTCAAGAACAGCTCTTCTGACTTCTGTGCTGAATGAGGACTCAGCATTTAAAAAAAAAAAAAAAAAAAAAATATAGCCTAAGAAATATCATATGCAGAGACCATTCTATCCAACCTGTCATGATCTTCATATTTTAAATTTATCCTAAAATCTTTTTTTCCAGTTGAGTAATTCGTACTTTAACAGTTTATAAGATTGATACACAAAACTGAATTGTTTTGTATATCACATTAGTCAACTATTTGTATTCCTGATAATGGTTGTTTTCTGTTTGTTTTGCTCCATGTACATGATCAAAGGCTACCAGACAGATAGCTCCGATGGTAGAAGAGGTGTATGTTCACAGGTATTTTTAGCTCTAGCAGAAACATATAACACTGTGCTGAATATTTTCCATTTATTTGATGAGAAATCAGAAGGCATTTCCAGCTAGCTGCTTCCTGTTATAATATGTGTCGCAAACACTTGAAGTTGCCAGCCTGAGAATTAGGTCTTGCTACTTGAAGAGTCCTACTAAGAAGTACAATAGTTTGCCCTGCCCTGATGAACTTCTTTCAAGAACTGAAAGTAAAAATATATATTTTGTTAGAAAGAAATACGCTGCAGTAATAAAACCGGAGAAGGACAGAAATACTTCTGTGAAGTGTTTCACTGAATACAAGGTAGGCTTGGTTTGGATGGGAGGCTCAAAGGCAGGCTAAAGAGGAGGAAGGCATGTATCATTGGTACCCCAAAATAATTGCTGTATGGGAGGCAGGAAGCAACCCCGGCTCTACCTGCATCTCATTTCACTGCCTAATTTGGACAAGTAGAAAAAAAAAAAATTCATAGAAGGTTTTCAATTTATCTGGTGTTTCAGATGATTATTTCGGTGCAAACTAGTCTCCATATGAGACTACCCACTCCTGGCTGCTCCACTACTCCTGCCAGCAAGAACGCCAACAGAGTTAGCGGGTTTGCAATACATCCATGGTAGTGCCTGGATGATAATCTCAGACTCACTTCTCTGCCAGCAGCTAATGGGTTTTTCAGTCATCACCATCGACATAGGCCAGTCAGACAACATTGAATCTGACGCCCAATGCTCTTTATTGCATTGCCACTCTCTAAGCCATCTACATTTGACTGTTTGCCAATTTTTCTTTTAATAAAAAATCTCCTTCTTCCTGTTTGTGCAGAAATCCATCACGGAAAACAGTATTATTTACAGTATACTCTGGCTACTGGCTATGCCCAAAAATAGTGCTTAACAGCAGAAGGTAAAGATCTGCCACTAGTACCTCTGCAGAAAGTGCTACATCTAATGCCAGCCATATAATTACTGCTCTTTCCACCTCCAGTAAAATTTATAGGCAGTACTGTCATTTAGGGTTTCATGAGGATGGACTTTCATGCTTTATGGTGAGTACATTAATAGCTTCTAACTACTGAAGTTTCTAATCATCCATATTGAAAAAAGAAATTTATTACCACCCTATTAGAGCCATTTTAATGTTCTACAAGCATATTATTTGCACATTTGAGTGTAAGTCATCAATAAGTCCTCTCTAAGGAGATTACTTTAATGTAACTAAATAACGTAATGATTCTACAGACTATGGGTGAATGTCAGCCCCCTACTAACAACCAGAAAAACTCCTGGAGGAGGGAGACTCAGGTGGTGGTTTTGTGGTGGATGTTGTCTTGGTTAACTCAGCAACGACTGAGTTGCTGATATCTGGAACAGAGTCACGAAGGAGCTACAGATTAAGCTGATGGTTTACAGGCAATGAAGGAGGATTATAACTTCTACAGAATGAAAACCAAAAGGCTACATGTGGAGCCTATCCTGGCCTCTCCAGAAAAAAGTTTATGGAATTTCTTCACAAAGGAAATTTGGAGGAGGGAGAAGGGTCTTGTTGCCATTCTTGTTTGCTGCAAAACTTCACCTGAATTGTGACTCTCGAGGAGTTGTTCTCCACGATGGTGGTAAAGCTGTGAGGTCTCCAGTCCAAACCGCTGCAGATGACAGTGCCAGCTCAGAGCTGGTTGCTTGGGGCTGTGTCTAGTCAAGGTTTGAATATCTCTGAGGACAGACACTTCACAACCTCCTTGGGCCCTTGTTCCCGTGTTCGACCGCTCTTGTTGGTGAAAAAAATAAATCTGAGTATCTCCCTTTCTGCAGCTTGTATCCACAGCCTCTCATCTCATTGCTGTGCGCTGCTGAGAAGAGGCTGGCTCTGCCTTCTCCAGGTACACCCACCGTGAGGCAGCTGAAGCCAGCAGCGAGGTCTCCCCTGGGAGTGAGTTTCTCCCCGAGTTTCTCCCCTGGAAACACTGAGCAGTTCCCCAGTGTCTCCGGGAAGCACACAAGAGTCCATCAGAGACTCCAGGAGGACCATTTCTTTGGGCTATCACCCCCACTACTCTTCCCAAGCTGGGTGGGAAAAGCTGGTTGCAGTTGCCTCAGCCTCCTTGCTTCAGAAGCGTGAGCATCAGCAGTCGAAAACCTTAAAGATTCCTACTGCTGTTGTCCCATCATTTCCCTGAAATAAATGCAGCCTCTCTGTAAAGATGTGATAACACACTGAGTCTCAGTGATAAGAGATTTCCAGATGAGACGTCTGCGTCAGCCACTGTGCAGCACCTCGCCACCGCTGGCATCTAATTATATATCTGGGCACTTTCATCTGATACCTGCGCGCGGTGCGGTTGGAGGCATCTCTGTCATTTCACGCAGCTTTGAGAGTTTCTGTGGCGCGCTCAGAAAATGCTGCCTCAGTCCCTGCGGCAGGACCAGGCCCCCACGGCAGAGCAGAGCAGAGAGAAGGGCGAGCACCCAGCGGTGGCGGGTCCCTGCCCATCCCCTCCTCTCCCCCGCGCCCCCCAGGCTCTGCGGCTGGACAGGAGCAGGGATGTTGACGGACGCCGCCGCAGCCAGCGTGCCCCAAGAACCGTCCCTCCTCCCCGCCAGCGCTTTCCAGTCTGGTGTGCCTTCAACCGCAGCAGAGGCACATTGCGCTGGGCCACTGCTCAAACCACCAGGTCTTCTTGTAATTGAATATCTCTTTGAGTTGCCTTTTGATTATCTGTCTGAAAACAAAACTCCGTAGCTAAGCATTACTTCTTTTTTATGTCGCTGCTGCTGCGGCTGCTGTGTCAGGGCGGTGGTATTAATTTTGGACACTTCATCAAAAAATCTCCTTTTGGGTTTCCTTCTTGCAGCCTCAAGTCAAGCAAAGCAAACAATGAAACTATTGGGACTGAAGAAAGGAACAAGGTATTAGGCTTTTTATTAGTTACAAAATTTATTTCACTGCTGTTTCAGCTTGCTCCTATCCTTGCCACAAGGCAAACGTCTGGATATATTTTATGGAAGCAAATGCTAGCGATGCTGTGGCTGCATCACAGTGCTGTGCAGCAAGGGGCCTTAAAAGTCTGCAGCACCTTTGCATGCATTTCAGAAGTACAAATAAGGAACAGAAGGATTTGCACACAGTCCTGATTTCATGTACAACACCCTCACTTCTATAAATATGCTCATCCATGCACATGCAGCTCGGTACACCTTGTGAATTTGTCAAAATTGCAAAGCATGCCAGGAAAAGGCCATTTGCAGACCACCTCTGATTCAGTGATATTCGTGATAATTTCACCGTCCAGATTTTGCTGTGAGGTTTTGGGTGGGTTTTTTTTTTTCACTTGGGAGGTGTTAAACAACTGTTCTTTTATAAATGTAATTACTTGGGGGGGGGGGGGGGGGGCAGAAATCTAGAAGAAAAAAATGTTGAAAAAGGAAATTTTCCAATTGCCTTGAAGCAATAATTGATTTTATAAATTCACTAAAATGCTCAAGACTTTACCTCTTTATCTGAAATTACTCTGGGAAATTGTTTCAATCTCAAAAATCAGTCTGGGATGGGAAACCAGGTTGTCTGCAATCTCAAGCACATCTCATGCTCCCCTTCACTGTTATTTGAAGGAAGATCTGAGTCAACACTTGCTCCCTGCTAAGGGAGTTACTCCATGTAGACACTGGGTCTTTTTAATAGATATCTGCACTAGCAGAGGACTGGGGTTTAAATCTGGACCATCTCCCAGTGAGAGAATTGCCATGCAAAAACACACATGTACGCACACACCATTCTTTTTTTCACATGCTAAGTGTATACAGTGGTGCTTAAAAAGAATGAAAAATATTAGGTCCAAAAATCTTACATTGCTTCTGCATGAGGGCAGAGTGAATTTTTATTGTCTAGGAACCTGCCATATGGGAAATGGAATAACCAGAAAAGAACTCTTTAAAGGAAGGATATAAATGGAAGCTGCAACAAAAAGTATTCATCTTTATTCAGAAATGCCACATGCACCTACCCACTTCCACTTCCACACAGTAAACTTGCTTTTAAGCCAATAACATGCAGAAAAATATATACATATTTCTGAAAGTTTGAAGGCAGTGTTTCCTTGTGCTGGCTACAGCCAAACTAGTCTGATTGGTCTGATCTTTAGAAAAGACTCACATCAACATCAAATAGAAACTTTTTTGTCTTGTGCAGAATGCTTAAAGATAATCCATTTCCCCTACCCAAACATATTGATTCCTTTTTCTTTCCTCATGAACAAACAAGTGCCCTGTGTCTTTACAAAACACACATTGACCTTTCTCTTCCGTGTGTGTGTGAACATAGATATAAGCATAACCACAAATTTTATGTTTATATATGTGTATATGTGCTTATGTATGTGTATGTACATACGTGTGTGTGTGTGTGTGTACGAGACAACTGTTTACATTAGTAAAATTACATGCCACCAAAAGAAGATGGCTGATCCTTTGAGAAATGGTACCTCTTTTATCGGCAGTACAAACTGTGGTGATACCCAGAGCCAGAGGAGGAAGGAAGAGCCTCATGAGCAGTAATAGTTTGCAATCTGCTTTGCTGGTCCATCCCTCACGGGTAGGTGTCTTCTATTCAGACCATTTGCCTTCTCCAGGGGGATGGTCAGGAGAGGGGTCGGCCCCTGTCCCTATGTGGCAAAGGGGCACAAGCCAGGGGTTGCTGCCAGCTCCCAGGAAAACCTCTCTGGAGGGAGAACTGTGGTGACAAACCAGCAGCTGCAGGCAGAGCCGCTTTTCCTGCCAGCGTCTCTGCCAGGGTGATCAGAAATGGGTTTGTATCAGCATTTCACATCGTTGTGCCAGGATGGCTCAGCCAAGGGATCCTGACAGTTACAGACAGGAGAAGAAAACCAAACCCACCCCATGCAAACCACCATTGCTGCTTTCTGTCTGCTAGTTAAGTCTGAGGTTGCTAATTAAGACCTCCTTATTAACAGAGCCAGGCAAGAAGTCCCCCAAAAAATCTAATTTGAAGAATTGGGGGAAAGAGAGAGGAGATGAAATTTTATTGCATTGAAAATTGTAGTTTAGAGAAATTAAAGGTTGGAAAATGTCAAGAGCTCAAAATGAAGTGTTTGAAATTATCTTTTTATGTATTTATTTACAGCTCATTGGTTTGATGGGAAAAAAACACATCAAGATTTTGATTTTTTCATTCCATTTTAGAACTGGGAAAAAAATGTTTTAATCTCAGAAGTTCACCAAGGATAAAAAAACATTTCTTTCTGGGCTTTGGCTGAGTGAGGGTCATTGCTGAATTCCCATGCTGCTTTCCATGGATTCCTTCCATTAATATACCGCATATCCATCCAGCGCTATGGATGGCACAGCGAGCTCTTGAGAGTACAGGTTGCCTTAGTGTTCTGTGCATATGCATAGTGTTAATGCATCCAGTCAGCACAGAGTAAGCTTTTGCAAATCAAGATCTGATATTGACACCTTAGTATAAGGAATAAATTATTTTACTCTACACCAGACTTACAAGCTTTGATCTCACTTTCAGTGGGTGATCAAAGCTGGACGCCAACTCCACCTTTGGTACCCAGCCCAAATCAATGTAATAGGATCAGAGTGTGGCAAGCGTCCACCTAAGTCCTGAGGTCCCAAAAAAGAGCCAGATGCTTTGCCACAAGGTAACTATGCTGTGTGGCACCAGGTAGCCCTCCCTCCCCCTTCTGAGCTCCCCATCTCCTGCACGCTCTAACAAGCTTAAGGTTCCTCATCCGAAAAACTGGAAGCTGTAAAAGATATTGTGCCATACAAACACAGCAGAGTAAGTCAAGGACATTTTTAATGTCCAAGGGGTTCTTCTGGTGATGGAGCAGGGATTTTTTCAGTCCCTCAGTTCTTAGAAGTGCACAGAGCAAGAAATTTTTCCAGTACTATTAATATCCTTTTTTATAAGTACAAAATTTTCAGCACTTGGTGCCTCAAAAGCTGCTTTCCATTACATATTCAGGTATCTTCTCAGGTGCAACAAGACGACCAGCAACCTCTTTTCCAGGGACACCTCCTCACAGTACTGAAAAGATTCTGTATAATTGAAAATGAGTCAAGTGCAAACAGGTGTCAGTGGTCGATGGTACAGGGAGATATAGTCCTCTTATCTCAGTGTTTGCAAACCTTTCCCAGCTCTCAACAAAAGATTTACCAGTCTCAATGATAAAGAAAAAAACAGCTTTGAAAGCTGTCTGAATAGCATCATTACAGGAATCCTGGAGGGCTCTGGTAGTATCCTGGTCTGAATCTACCAGATGTATGTACTGTTGGAGTCTCCAAGCTAATTCAGTGCAAAGTTCTGTTACGTCTTTGGCCCCCAGAAAGCAACTACCCAGTAAGAGAGTTGATGGGAAAAAATTAGTTTGCCACTTACCATTACACTGATCGATAATCTATTAACTCTAACCTTGCTAGCAGTGGACGGTACTACAATTTATGGTCAATCATTTGAACTTTCATTCCTCCAGAGTTATAGCCATGATAAAAAAAAAAAAAGGTAGATTATCAGTGGACAGAAATTAAACATTTAACCTTTACACAGAGGCTTAATATTAAACTTCACCCAAATGCATTTATGCTTTCCCTTCCATGTCACAGCCTGATAGCATTTGTTGCTCGAATTTTAAAATTATTAACTCATGTTTCATTTTGTTCAGTATTGACTCAGGGAGATGGCAGGAAATGACAAAGAAACAAGGGGTCGTTGGTACAAACAGCTCCTGGGAAACAACTACTTTCTGTTGTAAAAGCCATTCTTCCTTAAGGTCCGTTCCTGCCATGCTTAGGTGTTGTCTGATCACTGAGAAAGCCGAAGTATCTAATGCCACATTCAGGAAGGTCAATGTCAGGTCATTGAGAAGTGTCTTATACCATTACAATTTAATATCATGCTATTACTCCAAAATAGGAGCTGCATTGCAATAAGGCACCTCTGTCCTGGAACAGTGCCTCCACGCTGAGAGGAGGCTTACTAACTGTATAGAATGGCAGGACCTGCACTGGTGCTTTGTATCGGCCAGGTTGTTGTCCTGCTGAATACCTTCCTGTGGGATTCATTAGGTCATTGTATAGTGGATAACAGGGATAGCGGAGATCGTCTTGGACTTGTCATGGGAATGATACGGACTCTTGAAAACACGGTCCATCCTTTGCTTTCCTTTCACTGCAAGAAACAAGTTGCTTGCCTCCAGTCTATACCAAAGGCAGGTCATCTCCTGATCATTCCCTTTAGTGGCTATCTATCAGGCCTTTCTTAGAAATCAGGTCCTCAATTTTCACGGACAGTGAAAATCCTGCTATCTGACCTGTCTGTTGGCAGGTGCAAAAAGAATTACTCTCGTGTGCCAAAGGCTGGGCTGCAGCAAGTGTCATCAAGATTGATGACTTCATCATGGCAAGCTGGACAAATCAATCAGAGTCCTTGATGGCGGTGAGAAAGACCAGACCCCATTACCCATCTGACCCATCTGTCACCATGAGCTCCAGACACTGCTCAGCACTTGCTGGGCAGGATGGACCCTACACGTCACTGCTGCCCTCAGCTCCCGAGACACCCTGCAAAGGCCACTGTCCCTGCGCACACTATTTCCTACACCAGGGACTCTGCGGGGCTCCCTGGGGACACCCCAGCCAGCTCTGCAGAGTCATCCCACCAATGCTGATCAACAGCTGAGCGATAGTGCTCGTTATGAGCGTGGCCAGCCGAACTGCCCCCACTGCAATTAGACTTTCTAGGAAGCCCCTGCTCAGATTCAGATAGTTCTCAGTTCGTTCCATCTACTTTCCTTTGCCTGGAAATCAGCCAGAGAAGCACATTTTTGCAAGCACTTGAAAGGTGTAATACCTTCTGTTAGCTGAGCAAGTGGCAATGGAAGCTAAAACAGGGAAAAAGAAAAAAAAAAAAAGGCGGCAAGCACTGGTAAAACTTTTTAATGCAAGATTAGACAGGGCTTATCTGACCCGCCAGAGAGACTAAGAAGGAGGCAGGCTATAAAGCAAAGTCAATGCATCATCTCTTCCCCATTCCTCTGATATTCTGCTTGTGATGATGTGAGATTCTCCAGGCAAGAAAGGAACACCCCCACCTCCACAGGGCACCGTGTCCTTGAAAGAAAGGAGTGTGCGCCGGTGTATGACTCATTCCTCAGTTAGGCATAGACCGAAGAACTCCTTTGCTCTCCGAAGCAGCTCACTCCACAGAGAGACATCTGGTAAATCCTACATGAGTTAACCTCATGCCACAGTCTCGCAAACACACACAAGTGAAACCAGGTCCCTCCTGCTGGCAGCGTCTCTGCATGGGAGGGAAAGACGAGGTTTGTCCTTGAAAGGTGATTACTCTATGGGATGTGGAGTAGAGCTCCCTGTAGGACAGGGACTCGTCCCCATGTAGAGAGGTGCTGCAATGCCTGTGAATGAGCCTTTTAACAATGGACAAACAAAATTTGCTCTGGTGTATTTGTACCTGATGAAAATTGTAGAGATCTGGGCCAAAGCAAGAATGCTTGCTGGAGGTGGAAGGTGATCCAAAACGCTGCTGTCCTTTTGCTGCACCCTCTGCCAGAGACCTGTGGAGGACCCTCTCTGCTTTGGAAGGGTTGGAGCTGCGCAACACCCACCCTGCCTGCTCTCAGCTGCTCTCTGGAAGAGTCACTCCTCCAGGGGATACACAACCCTACGTGCCCCGTCTGGCACTGTTAATACTCCTAATGGCTCTGTGTCTCAACTCCTTAAAGAAAAATTAAAAGAATAACATCACAGCACTTCCTGAGGAAAATATTTTGCAGGTAAATATCAACAGACCTGGGCTTGTCACTGCAGGAGTGACAGCAGACCCTTAAAAGCACTTAAGTTTCTACCCTCTAGACGCCAACCTCTGGTGTTACCTGTCAAAAGATCTTTGAGGATCTAAGCTTTCTCTGGAAGCTTTTTGCTTGTGATTTAATGGGATCCACAGCTAGTCCTATGGGATGTCCCCGGGAAAATTCCCAGGGATTCAACGCTTTAACGGATTGATCGGTTTAAGACATTTTTCTGCCACTCACATCTTAGATTTGTCACACTTTGCTAGTAGGATGCTGAAAGTCAGATGCGCAGAAGGGCTTGGGTATTATGCTCTCATACAGACCATCACTTATACACACACTGCTTTTTCCACAGAGAAGTGTCTGAACTCAACCACTTCTTGCAGGACAGCAAGAAAGAGGACTAGGTCTTGTGGGTTGCCTCCATACAGGTCAGGGTTAAACTGGTGGCATTGATGAAATGTAAATGAAAGATATTACGTAAAAAGAATTGCATAATGTTCCCAGATGTTTTCAATTTTCTGAGTACTTCTAAAAATAAAATGAACTTTTAATACTTAATCAACATAGTTATTCGTTCTATTTTACCCAAGATGAAATTTCCCATGAATTTTTTATGAATACACGTTAGCTATTATTGCCTTTGGCTTCCTGGTTCAGACACAGTTCTGCCCTCTGTTCCACTGATTGTACAAATTACCCCCCACTGCACAGGCTGGGTACACTCTCAAGTCCTTAAGAAAGCTCTTAAATTGTTTTTATAAGTCTGTTCAGGTTTGGCTAGACTTACCAGGAGAGGAAGATTTGCAAGGAGTGCATTAGCTACCTAATGTGGATATAGCTCACCCATTAGTACCACCTGGTCACAGACCCATGTCATCCCCCTACCCCAGAGTGGCACCCGTCTTGTACAGAGCCTGGAGCAGCCTGGCAGCATGGGCAGGGTGTGATCTGTTTTATCATGGGTGCCCGTCCACTATTTATTTCCTTTCATATCATCCTGCACTCGTAGATGCTGGTGGTAGAGATGCTTTGAGCATGGTGAAATGAAAACTTAATCAGATGGTGCCAGGCTAGATTTCTGTTTGCATTCAGTGCTAATAAGAAAATCCACTCATGGAGGGAAGGCCTTTAGGTCCATTAAATCAGTGGGAATTTTTTTTTATTCTGGACTGAAATGACTCTGTTATTTTTATTCCTATGTTTATTGCATAGCATTCAACAACACAAGTCCTTAAAGACTTCCTGATATATCAGAGATGAAATCCCAGCCAATTTGTGCCTAAGGTTCTTGTGTAAATGCATTGGATACACCTTGGTGAAGAAATTATTTGAAAGGAAAGGGAACACAGAGAAAGCTTGAGTGACCACTGAGTGGCTGATTTGATTGTCTGAACAAATAAGAATGCTTGCATGACCACCTCCTAAAAGCCAAGTGCTGCAAACAACAGCCGAAGAAAATGACGAGGGCGATATTGAACTGTCAGCTAGAGACAACAGAGAGGACACTCAAGTGGCGTGTCAGCTCCATGTAAAAATAAAAGCTTGCAGCTTCCAAATGTTTCTGTGAGTGCTTTAGCTTGTCATGTCATCTCACATCTCTAAGGAAATTATGAACCATCAGCAGGGAGGACTTCACATCAGGGACAGGTGAAAGGCAGGAAAATGCGGGATTTGTATCAATCCAAGCACAGCTACTGCCTGGCTCAATATCAGCACCAGTCTCTGCTCAGCACGTCTCACTCATAAAGCAGGAGATTTCCCAGCAACACCGTGTAGCCACAATTACAAAGCTGAAAGGCAATAGCCCATTATGTTGTTTTCAGCACCATTGGTATACACTCATACGGCATTTAGCAAAGGCATGTTTAGTGCCTTGTACGTCTTTTTCTGCCAACGTTGGGAATCCATTTAGAACAAGCTATTGAGCTTTATTTTTATTTTACTTAATTTTTTTTCCAAATGCATTAAGATAAATACGTATATTAACAGCCACTAGGGCAAACAGAAAATATTCATTTGCGTTTATCACAGACAGTTAGAATCCTACCACACTTTACCTCTCATAGAGGAAATTTCTCCTGTGATGAATTAATCTTTATGAGCTAGTTCTCATTTCCTTCATTTCTTCACAGCTACGATGGCTTTTTTAAAAAGAAAATTAGTGTTAATTTTTTTTGGTACACGAATTGCGTTTTCAGCTAACCGCTATTTATAAAACGGATGCCTGATCCTCAGCTAAAGTACTCCAACTCAGAAACCTAAAAAGGCCAGAATATTTACCTCTGTCCTGTGCTCAGCCCTAAACATTTCCACTGAATCTCCAGAAGCCCTTGAAGGGTAAACATTTTCGTAATGACCCACTGCAGTCACCAGGAGCTATTACATTCTGAAATTAGCAACATGCCCTCTCCAGATTGCTCCATTTGTTCTTAGTCCATGGAAACCACCAAACAAATTGATCTGGTCTGCCATCACGCTCATTATAAATGGTCATGGGAAGAATAGGAGAGCGAGCGCAGGCTCCAAGAGGCTTTGGTGGGGTGGGCAGCCGTATTACCCGTGTGTTGCAAGAACTGCAGTCACCAAGCAGCCGTTCCAAACGTGTACTGAGCCCCATCGCCTCCCTCCTTTCTCTCATCCTCTGCCCAATATCACATAGAGAGATTTTTCATTTCCAGACCTTATGCTTTTTCAGTTTTCTGGCTTTTAGGGGGGGTCCTCTCTCTCCATGTCACCATTCTGCAGGTGCCAAAGCCACTTGGGTAAGCTGCAGGGACCACTGGGGACAGCACAAGGCATTAGGGATCAGCCCTGGATGTCTCTTAGGACCATCACTGGGACTATGCAGGTTGACTTTCGGGGGGGCATGGAGTCAGTAGTGGAAGAGCTATGACTTCCATGCCTCTGCTGTCTATCAGCTGAAAAACCCATGGTCTGAAAAGCCAATTAATTGACATTATTTAAAGACTGCTTTTCAGGGGAGTCCTTTGTTGGAGGAACTGAATCTCAACTCTGTGCTAAATTATGCACAGGAGTTAAGGAAGGTGAGAGTAAGAAATCCACTGGGTAATCATAATCACTGTGCAATTAGGTTTGATATCATAATAGAAGGTTACTCTCCTAGGGGTAATGCAGTGAGGGTGAACTTTAAAAGGCCAGATTTTAAAACTATGAGAAAAATGATTAACAGAAGGCTCAAGGGCATAGTGAAACTCTTTAACAACTTACAGCAAATTTGTTCCTAGAGTAACTCCTCCGGCAGCCCCAGGAGTTGTACCAAGGGTGAGTTTGGCTAATGTAATCAGTCCAGAGGCTATTTGAGAACCTGTGCTAGAGAAGCAGATGATGGTTGGACCTTTGAACTGAAAATAAGAACAGGAAGGCTAAAATCTGCATGGCTGAGCAGAGTTTATTGAAAATAAACATCCTTTTAAAAATTAAAAGGGGTATTTGACTAAAGAGCAGAACGGAGACTAGAGTAAATGCAGACAGGCTAGAAAGGAAACAGACATAGAGACATAGCACTATAAAAAAAAAAAAAAAAAAAAAAAAAGGTTTTTCTGATACAGTAGAGAAGAAAAAAATTAAACCCCCAACCAGGCATATAATGAGTGAAACTTAAAAAGCACTGTTGTTATGTGACAGCTTTATTGTACCTAATTAACTCAAATATATGTATCTGCTGGAAGACACCACTCTTTGTGGTTACTTGCTATCAGATACACAAAACCAGTCATTTCTTCTGCAGAACCCTGTATCTTTGTGGGGAGAGGGGGAGGCTGAAAATCAAAGGATGCTGAAGCAGGAAAAAATCCCTTGGCCTGAGATATTTGTACAGATGTAACTAAAGAGATTCCTTGTCTGTGCTGCTTTCTGTGGGAAATTAGAGAGTGACTTCAGCAGTGATTTACTTTAAGTCTGTGGAAGGTGAACAGGACCTGAGGAAGGAGTTATGTGGCTGCCAGTTCACCAGGGCAGTAAATCACCCAGACTAGCTAGTACCTAGCCCAGGCTGTAGAGAAAACAAACTACACAATAGTGAACCTGTCAAACAAGGTGCCCCGCTCAACTTATGGGGTGAAATGCCCCCTTGAAAACAAAGGAAGGGATTCAGTGCTGGCTCCTATTGCACAGTTACAGCAAGGGAAAACTCACTGTGAGCTAATGCAGGAGTGGTACTCTGCGAGTCTTATACTGTCCATCCAGGCAGCACCGCAGGCAGTACACCGACCCCAGCCAGCACCAGCACTGTGGGGAAGGGTGCAGGGTGTCCAGGGCTGGCTCACACATCCCAAAAGCGGTAGAGACACCCTGGCTGGGAGGTGATCCCCCAGCACTGGGAAAACCACCATCCAGCTGGTGCCACACAGGCTACGAGGGCACGGATCTCAGCATGGACAAAACCAGCAAGTTGATTTAAATTTGAAGTTTTCCAAAATGTCACCAGTCTCTCCTTTCATGTTTGTGCAGCCTTAAGCAGAACGGGGCCTCGACCTCAGCTGTAGCCCTTAATGTCCCCATAATGGAGGCAAATAAATGACAAAAGGGAGTAAACCCACTTCAGTCTCCGTAAGGAAATACTCTTTCAAAGCAATTCCTCATCTGAAAAGTTAATAAAATAGTACATAAAGGTGACCTGGTAGATATAATTTACTTGGGTTTTCAAAATGCTTTTGATAAGGTCCCTCATAAAAGAATATTAATGATAATGAGAATGATCTTACATTTATGGTGGTACCTTTCATTCAGATGAATCCCAAAGTGCTTTACAAAGTTTTTACTAACTGATTGTACAAATCATGTGTCATATATATCCGCAAAGTGCGGCTAGGTGTAGGAGAAGGCATGACAGCTATTTAATTGCCTAGCATGCTGGTGTTCAATATTTTAGGGCAGGGTGTAAAAGCAAAAGCTCCAACCATGTGCAATTGGAGTGAATTTAGGCAGGTAAAAGCTACTTGCCAAAGGTGAGATTTGGCTGACAACCAAGCCCATCTTCTCCCTCTGCCCTCACCCAAACATCGAGGGATACCTTAGACTGAACATATGAACAGCTTAGCTGGAAAAAAGGCATCTTTTTCAGATTGCTCCAAAACATACAGCGGCCATTTCAGGTTGCCCCCAAACATACAGCAGACAGTTTATGGACACCTATACTTGGCCATCTAACTCCAGAGAAGCACTATCATTTAAATTTTCCTCTCCAAATTTTGTATAGGTTTTTAACCTATGATGTCCTTCAGCTTCATAAGCAGCCACCAATGCTGACAGTCACCAGCAGAGCATCTTCAGCTCTCATTAGTGTTTGGAAAGCAAACTCTGCCTCTATTCTGCAGTCAGTTTTGCTTTGAGATGCACATCTGAAGCACTACTAATCGGGACTACTATAATCTTGAAGACAGCTCAAGCCATAAGCATATTCTGTTTATAGAGTATCAGAACAGTTAAATTAAAGGGAGAAAATGTCTCGGTTAATTTCCTGAAATCAAAGGTTTCCTGTTTTAATTAAGCTTTTAAGAGGACTTATTTCATTGCTCTGATTTTTTTTTTTTCTTTTTCCCTCTCAGATATGAAGGTCATTAAAGAACATCTTTACTGATTAAGCAAGAGTAACAATACTTTCACAAAATGTCTTATAAAGTGTGCATACTACCCCAGACCTGAGCTTCACACATTATCAGCGATCAGTAGATGAACATCACTCGTTTACTATGCCTGACTCAGTGCAAAGGACCACCTGAACTTCCATGTCCTCTATTTCTTGTTACTTGCAAAGAAAGAAGATGCCAAGAAAGCTGAATCATAGCTCCTCCCTAGATACAAATTCCTCCATGGTTAGGCTGGTTTGGCAGCTTTTCTACTATCTTTTAAACGAGCAGCCTAAAACCGGATACCTGACCAGCATAAAATGAAAGCAAGAAGCTTACAGATGGGGGTTGAAGAGGACCTTGGAGGTACCAACGTGTCTTAGTTGTGTAGGCAGAAAGATTTCAGCTCAGCTGTAATACCCTTGGGCACACCTTTGAAATGCTCCATCTAGGCCTCTGCCAGAGGCAGCATGCATCTCATGTTAATCACCATCCCACCCAAGTGCTGCTGTATTTTTTTGCAGAGCTAAACAAAGGACAGGGTCCCTTCCTCCACCATGACAGCTTGTCAGACTTCGCAGTAAAATCCATATTTCATATCAAAAGAGTCCCCCTCAAATTCAAGTTATATAAATTATATATTGCTAGGTAAACACGACCTTCCTCTGCCAATTCTTTCAGGTCAGAGCCAGAAGCCAAAACAACAAAAATCTTGTGAGAACAGGCATCCAGGGCCAAGCTGTCAAAAATCTCCAACAAGGAGCTGATTTGTCAACAGAAGTCATCATTTCACAGGGAGCTCAATTCCTGCTTCAGTGCTCCCCTGGCCAAATTGCTGACAGTTTTTTGCTGAGCGATCCCATGCCCTCACATTATAGCCTTTTATTTCCCACATAACCCTTCTCAGAGGGCAAGAAGGTCTCATTTTTAGCACAATCTTTTGGGAACAAGAGGGAAGAGTAATGCTTATGTGAAAACGTGGCCCCACAGCCCGCCCCACAGTGCAGCAGGAGCCTCGCCAGCCCCCCAGCAGTAAATTCACATTCCCTTGCAGAAGCTCTGTCTCACCGTCTACTTCCCACAGGCTCCGGAAAGCAAAACCCTTACTGTTAGGTGGTTTAATTTTGACTATGAATAAGCATTCATGCACTTGTGGCCTATTCAAGAAGGCTCTTTAGGCAAAATAATGGTTTTAAACTTCTTTCTGCTGCCAGGGTGACATAAAGAGGCCTCAGCATACTGCAAGGCTGTTGTAAATGCAACATATTAGTTTAAACTTTTGTCTCCAGTAAGCACTCTTTGCGTGTGGTGTACACCTGGCCACTCTAACGTGATCAACATTTATTGCTTTGTTTCTTTACAATGGGTTTTAGTCCCCTCGGTAAAGACATTCTTAATGCAATGAGCCTGCAAGAGGCCCTCGAAAGCCATAGAAATAAGGAAATGGGAAGTTTTCCAAAAACACACGAAGCTAGCCACTTTCCCACACTCTCTGGGTACTCACGTGCCAGGGAGACACAGGTGCAGGCTGGTGGAAATGGGGAAATGAGAAGGGGAGAGAAGGCAGATTGGTCCCCGATCCCCCCTACACAGATGCAAGGCACACTTACACCTCAGGTTTTCAAGATACAGTTCTCATCTCAGAGGTACTCTTGCTTTTGGAAGTCAGCAGCACTGGAGGCAACAGGGGAACCTTTTTCCCGGGTACACAGTCACTTGAAATATTGCTAGCCAGGCGTTGATTGCTACTGGCATTTGTCTTTCAGCAGCTGTCACAGCAGGCTCCGTAGGAGGTGTGGGAAATGTCTTGCAATTATGTGCCTTATGACGCACCCCAGAGAAACATATGGCCATATGTATTTGCACAAGGATGCACATATCCAGTGCACAAGAGGCTCCATGCTGGGTGCCATCAACATAACAAAATTAGTCCCCCTTCACCTCTCCGCCTGTCTCTGATGCACCTGACCGCTCCCTTAAACAGATAAAGGGGGTGGAAATGCTAGTCTTAAGCAAGAAGGTCTTGAACTCTGTCTGGTTTTCCCTTGCTTTGCATCTTGCTGAAGCCCCCTTTCCTAAGGGCTGTATCTCAGCTCTTCTCAGACATTCAGAGTGGCCGGGAACTGGGCTCCCTGCCCACGTCCTGTACCTGTGACTGACTCCTAGACATTAAGTGCAAGTGTGTTAGATGCAGTGTTAAATCACTGGCTGTCCTGGAAGCTCACTGAGCTCTGGAGTCTGTGGGACAGCCCTCAGGGAAGACTTCATTTGTTTTTGTCACTGTTTCCCCCTTTCCAGAGCATCATCAAAAGGGCTGTGGGGGTAGCAGTTTCCAGCGTTCCATGGGAAAAGTGTTTGTAGTTTAAAAAATATTTTTGCTCCCCATCAGGCCTTTTTTTTTTCTTTTTTTTTTTTTAATTGAGGTGGATCGGTATCCCAAAAGGTTTTAAAATCTTTTTCAAATTTTGCCCTTGATGATGGATTCTGGACACATAGAAACCCTGTCCTGAGCTGTTACCAAAACCTCCCACAGCAGGGCTGACATAAAGCCCAACAGGGCAGGAGCTAACATCACCTCTCCACACATGCTTGTACTATTTCTGCTTAATCCTTTGGTTTTTTTCTTTCACAAGCCTATTTGTATGAGTAAACCCCACTTTGTAACACTAAGAGTTACCCAACCATGCCCACTGGTACAAAAAGCAGGCTGAGCAAGCCAACCAGAATTGCTTAGTCTTGATCTCCTAAATATGTCATTTTACAATAAAACATCCTATTTTTCTTTTTAACATCCCAGGGGAAAGCAAAGGAGGGTCTGAATGTGTCACAAGAACTGAACTCCTGGACTCGTCAAACAAGCACAATTCTCTTGCTGCCCAGCGGTATATCCTGCAATAGTCCTGCAGGAAAGCCTGACGGATGGAAAGGGAGAGTGAATAGAGTTCAGTCCTCTCATGAAAGCCAAACAAATTACTTCTCCACCTCCAGTATGCTGTGGTATTCTCTCTGCCTTAATCTGAGTTAATTTAATTTCTTTTTTTCAGGTGTATTTTTTTTTCTTTTTCTCCCTTTGAAGTTCCTAGAAGGCTTTCATAAGGCGGCTCAGAAGGACACAGTACGGGACCTGGGTGGTTTCTATGAATCCCCCGATTAAAATGGCAAGCGGCTCCATCTATTGTTAAAAAGTTAGACAAATCTGGCTGGCACATACAAAACTTCTAGTTTGAGGAACCAAAACAACAGAAGTTTAAGTGTTATAACCTTCTCAACTTTCCACCCGCCCTCCCAACCAGCTGGTGTTAAGTGGTATATACTTTGTTTTACAAAAAAGCTAGGGAAATTGTTTCACTTCAAAAGTCTCCTTTCAGACTTACTTAGGCAACCATTGTTACCCATTTTAGAGGAGGTTTATAGCAGCCCAAGTCCTGGAGAATAACAATGTTTAGCTGATCTTAGTGATACACTGTCATTGGTATCACTATTTCCACAGCTATTGTTTTTTTTCTCAGGACAAGGCAGGTAATTTTCCTAAAATTATGTTGTTTTCTAAAACAGCTTTATTCGGTGCTATACATCTACCTTCTGGCAGCATAGTTTAATTTGCATTTAAATAATTTCCTGATATCGTTGGAAAAGTAATTATACATAACACTAAACAATTTTCAAGCCTCAGCTTTTAATCGGTCTGTGACCAAATCCCTCTCCTAGGCTCTAAAACAACCTCCCCAAAATGTAAAATTCCCAAATACCAGAACCTGGCTCCTTTTCTTAAGGTCCTCCATTTGCTCATTCATCTCATGTGGTGAATTCAGATCAGTGAAAACCATGTTGGTATTTCTATCCTTGGTTTCTCTTTAGGGTTGTGTCACTTTTATTTGCTGACTTTGCCCTGGTAGAAAGGTTCAACTCTGCTATCTGAGCAGAAGATCTTATGGAGATCCCATGCTCGTGACACCAAAAGCACCACAATCCACCAACCTTTTATAGTAGTTATGGATGTTGGATCATGGCCTGATTCTGAGATTTTTACCACAAATGAGGCAGGGTATTGGTGTAGTTAGAGCCAAGGAAATAGCAGGGCATCTGTTTTTGATCTGGAGTGTCCTGGACCTTAGATTTTTCATTGGTTCTAGAGGCCATTTGTCACACTTAGATCCAGATACACTTGTTCCTGAATTTTGCAGGCTTTTGATTCAGATTATAGAACCAAAACAACAATCCACTGGAGATCTAGATCACTCTTAACAAGAGCCTGTATTGTATTAAAAGAGACTATCCCTAAAAGCTGTTTAACATGCCGCAGTCTTTTTCCCTTCGAAAGACAATGCCTATAGAAGATGAGTTGTATTTTTCAGTGCTCTGATTATCTGCTCATGAGCCATGTGAAGAGCGATACAATCCCCTATACTAAAAGTGCCAACTCAAAAGCGCTAAGCCATTAACTGTAGAACAAGTCCAATGCGAAAGGGAGAATGACGCATCATGGGGGCCATCATATGGCCCATAAAGTCAATATTGAAGCCATGAAATTCAGACGTGAGTGGAGTTTTCCTCAAGGTTTAGGATCAGCCTTGACCTAACCTGTTAGCCAAGCCTCCTCTCTACCATTAAAAGTGATTCAACCATTAAGATAATTCAAGACTGAAATTGCTAATGATATGCTGTGTATCTGCCTTATAATCAACTCTTATCTGGTGGTTGAGAACCCTCTATGCAGCTAAGGAGTCCTAAGGATTTTAGTGCATGAAATTACTGTCTAAAAGAGGTAGCGTACTATACAGTTAATGCTAGCAAATCAGATGTTTTGCAAGGCTGTAAACTGAGCCTAGAATGATATTGAAAAGAATTGCTTGGCACCAACCCTTTAGTATCATACACCAGATTTCATCAGTGAGGTGATATTGAGCCAACAGGAGAATTTTCAGTTTAAACTTCCACAGCTTGTCAGACTTGAAGGTGAGTGACAGTGATGACCCCTGCTATTTTCACCTCCCAACACGTTTTTAATTTGTTCTCAAGCTTGCAACCATTCCACAGATGTCTGCAGCAGATCACTCTGGGATGATTCCTCATCTGGATGATGGTGGCAAGTGAAAGGTCTCCGCTGCCAGCACATGAAAATGCTAAAGAATCAATTTTCACTAACATCTGAACTAGAAGGTGGATACAAATGAACAGATCAGTGTGTCAGCCCAGTTCAAGTGCACGAAAGATTTGTCAGCCTGGGAAGACTGTCAATAAAACAACTCCGAAAGGCTACTTAAAGGCAGTGGCTCTGGACTGGGATGAGAGCTAGGAAGCATTAGATCTGCAGCACAAAAGACTAAACAAGCTAAACCACACTCTGAACTCATGAAAGGCATTGCTGCAACAGTGTTTTGCTATGATGTGCCCCTATGGCTTTTCTGTGCTACCGATTTTGATTTGGACCATGAAGAAAAATTTCCTAAGAAAAGTGTTTCAACATCTGTCTCACACCTGGGTCTGTAGCAATAGATCCTTTGCTCCTTTTCCCACCCAAACCAGCACACTTATAATAATGTAACCCTTTTCAAACTGACTGCAAAGTTTCTGGGTGACTTTTTTTTTGCCTTTTGCTAACTTCAAAAGTAAAAACAGTGGAAAACAACAACGCAGACAAAGACATGAGAAAAAAGGCACAGCCTGGTATTAGAGATAGGCCTATTTATAAGAATAGATGCATCACAACAGATGTCAGCTCTGTAACGGTGCTGCACAAAGCATCCAAGCGGCAGCCAGAGAATGATGACAATAAAAAGCAAGGAAAGGAGTTGTTTTGAGATAGGAATTGCTATAAAATGGAGAATATTTTGTAACTGTGATTTAATTTACTATATTTGTGAACATATATATAAAAATAAAACCTTTTCCACTTTTTGTGCAATATAAAGATTTAACAATAACCCAAAGTCTTCGTGAGCTGATCACTATATAAAATCAATCAAATTTCTCACCTTCCATTACTAAATTATCAGTTAAGCAGCTGATAGCTATTTCTGTTTAAGCCTGTTTTCCCTCCAGAGAAACAGGTGAGCAATCTTCTAAAAAGCAGACAACCCCCAACACTTGGAGATAAGTCATGGGCATCCTACAGATTCCCTGTCTAACTTCTGGTAAGTCACTTCATCCCAATCGTGTCTCCCAGTTTGAAAAAATATGAGAGAAATCCCTCTTTTTCTATCCAAAGTCTAGAAGGTCTTTAGGATGGGTCTTATGCTTTATTATATTTTTGCACAGCATTTAGATTTCCGACACTCCCATTTCTTGCTCCTACTTCCTCTGCCTACTTCCACACTAAAAAAGGTCGCTATTGATAGCCCTGTGCTTATCATTGCTTTCATTCTAGTTATGTTTTTGTCCTATAAGCTACCTTAATGAATAAAGGTAATTATTTTAATTTTTTCTTTTTTCTTGTTCTAACAGAGCTCCAGTATTAAGCGCATATTTAGTGCTTTTCTGTAGGAAGGGCTGGGCTCCAGCCCTCCTTTGGCCTTTCCACCAGCTGCAGAAGAATTATACTGGTATGAACCTGACCTGATGTTTTACGGAGTTTCAATTTTTTTTTTAGTATACCCTCTGTAAAAGCAGTGAACACACACATACTTCCAAACAGCTCTGGCCCTCACTGGATTGATGGAAAGGAGGTTAATAACATATCTGGATAAAACAAATACTTTGATGGGTAGCACACAATGATTAATATCTGCTGCAGTGCCAGCAAAGCTGGGGGAACTACACATCGTAACTCTGTTATAACTGAAGATGTGTTGCCAAAGGAAGGGGAAAGATTATCACACTGCTTTCTTTCCTAGCTGTGTCTGGCAGCTCAGTGTAATGCACAAACGTAGGGTTAATGTCTCCCCTCCGCTGCTGATTTCAGGGACGGTGAAAGATCTGGACCACAGTGCTGCAGAGCGCTTGAAGCTCATGACGTGCGCTACATTTGAATGTGCATTGCCAGTGAATCCCTTCTAGGATGTGCCTGAAGAGGGGATGGGGGCAGATTACAGGCAGGACAATAAGTTTGAAGACCACGAAGCCGATTTCTTGCATACGAGGAGGAGGAGGATCCCGGCACTGCAGGGCACTGACAGGTCGCACAGAGCCCTCCACGGTGCTCAGCCCTGGGCTGGCCAGCACGGACCAGCCCAGCAAGAGGGGGAGAAGCTGTACGTGAGAGGCTGAATTTTCTCACCTCCCCTCACACCACCAGGGTGTCATCGCTAAATGCCCTCTTTTTTTGTTTGGCAGTAAATAATTCATGTCCCTGAGCTGCAGGTGGGATACGTTTCAGACAGAAAGGGAGGATGCCAAGGAGCAGCTCTTTAAATATACATCGCCTCCTGTTTGCAGGCACAATGTGAGGGAGCAACTGTAAACTGAAATGGTCTTGTGTTTGCTGGCACCTCTGAATACAAAATTACCACTGTGGCTATTTATGGGGTGGAGGGGGAGGGAAGCTTCAAAAAGAAAAATCAGGCTTTCTAAATCTGATACCTTTTTTAAAACTGAAACACTTGGCATTTCTGTGGTGGCATTGTATCCCCAGTGGGGGAAAGAGTTACAGGTATTTTAATTATATATTAGTACAGCATTAAGCTAGTTTTATTCGCTGGACATTCTGTCAATTACTGTTGTTACTTGAGAAGCATGACTGCTCCCAGGTTGATCATGTATTTAACTAGCCAGTCAATGCTATTAATCACCAAGCATTTTCAGCCAAGGATATTAACATTGAAACCTATCCAGGAGGGCTTATAAATGGGTACTGGCATTCTTCAGAGGGAAACACTGTTTTCCAATGCAAGGGAGGTTCTCCCAAGTCTCTTTTTTTAGTTTTTTTTTTTTAAATTGCAATCTAAATCCAAAAGGGGAATGAATAATTGCCCTTAATGAAATAACTGCCATCCCAGAAAATTAGTAAATATGTGATCATCTCATTACCATATGAACGGAGGGCAGGAGGTCTGTTTCTGCAGTGCAGCTGCTGTAAAAACCAGTGAAGTATAAGCAAGTAGACATGAAAACCAAACAGGGACATCCTCCTTTCTGGGGACTGGAGGAGGGAGAGAAATGATCCAGGTAAGGTTGAAAAGTGGTGAGCATTTAAGGACTGGAGATGGGACTATGCAGTCTTATTTTTGATCACAATACCCTAGTCTTTTGGGCAGATAAGACATTGGCCTTTCCCTGCTTCCTCTCCATGGAAGCAGGGGACAAGAACATGACCTGAAGCCAGAGGTTCTGATACAACACATGCCATTTGGAATCAAATGCTCCAGATGATACATGCTTTGCATTCTGCATTGCACTTAGTTGACACACAGAATATATTTATTTCCACATTGTGAATAATCAACTGAAAACTCACTTTCATTAGCTTCATCTCCCTATTGTTGGCTCACATCCTGAAGTTTTCATACAACATCTGCAAAAGTAATAAACTAATTATAGAAGCCATCTGGAACAAGAACAGAGTGGAATAATTATTTTCTTTTTTTTTAAAAAAAAAAAGCCCTCGCTAAATAAATGGTGCCATAATAGATGGGATGTCAGAAGAACAATGATCGTAACAAACTCAGTATCATTAAGGAGGGATGCAAGGAGATTTACATCAAGAAACTCATGATTGCTCATTAGCAGAGACACAGCAGAGAGGCATTGTGATCCATCGATGACACAGTCTCCATACCGAGAGGGAAGTCCTACCCGAGACCAGAGGCTAATACATGGATAGACCAGCTGGCAAAGGAGAGGAAGAGCAATTGTTGCTTCATCCTTGTGTTCTCCATTCAAGACCAGGGGACAGACACCTGAGGGTGGAAGAGAGAATCAATCACGAGAAGTCACTTCTCTGTCTCCACTGATGCTGAGACTGCTGTTTAATGGTATTGCACAACAGTGATGTGTGGTGCTGGTAGGCTACTAGAGTGAGTGAGCAGTGACATGCAAAAGAAAACACATAAAATCTTGACTCTCATATGGCTGTGAAGTAGTCCTCTTGCTCAGACCTTTCCAGAAAAACTGTGAAGATCTGCCCACCAGGGAAAGACACCTCTTCATTGCTTTTGGGCTGCCCTCGGTCACCTGAAATCCTCCGCTTCCAGGAAACTCTTGGTGACTGCTGAAGCCAATCGTTTCAGCAATGACTGCTTTTGAACCATGAACCTCTCCTTCATCTGTTCCAGCACTGCACATCCCAGCAAGCGTCATCCCCCGCAAAATGCCCCACATCTACCAGCTTCTAGTCTCTGGCACTGAGAGGGGCTCTGAGTGCAGGAGGCAGCAAGCCCCTGAGCAAAGCCATGACTGCAGCCACCAGTGTAGGGACCAGGCACATGCACCACGAAAGCGGAGAAGAGAGCATTTCGTAGACAGAGCCCTGCAGCAAGCCTTTAGCGATAGGATTCCTAGATCGCCAGAGGTACAGGCCCGTGGGCACCCGTGTACAACAGGATATCCAAAAGGAGTGAGAGCCAGGAGTCCTGACCTCGCTCATGTCCCCAGCAATCACCAGCTCTGGAAGGCACCACACAGGAGCAGTTTTTCTAGGAGATGTGAAGATGGAGCTGCACTCCCTTTTATATGAGAGAGGAGCTGGTAGGCCATCCTCCCCAAACAGAGCTTGAATGTACATCTTCACAAAATACGGGAGATTTCAGAACAAGGCAAAAGCTTCTTTCATCTCCCTAGCCTTGGACTAAGTCATAAGCTGTGGGTCACCTTGTGGTAAAATGGGGGTTTGTATTTCTTACTACTATTTTTTACTAATTAGAGGTGGTTGCTTTGACATAGAAGATCTTGACTGTTACCTGCTTAGTGCATGGCTTCTGTCAGCAGTGCTTTGAGGGCACCCTGTGTTTCAGTGTTTTAAGAGGATGATGACACTGTGGTGACATGCCTAAATATTTCATGCTTGATACATGTGCACAAATTCGGGAAAGTGGCACATATATTGGCATCTTCTGATGGCCCTTGTTTTGGGTTTGTGTGGTGGGGTTTTGGTAGCAGGGGAGAGGCTGCAGGGGTGGCTCCTGTGAGAAGCTGCTAGAAGTTTCCCTGGCTACGAGTCAGACCCACCACTGGCCAAGACCGAGGCCATCAGTGATGGTGGTAGTGTCCCTGGGATAACGTATTTAAGAAGGGGAACCTGCAGTGAGTGGGGGATTGGAATGTGAGAGGACACCAGTGCAGACACCAAGGTCAGTGAAGAGGGTGGAGGAGAAGGAGGTGCGCTGGAGGAGGGGCTGCCCCCGCAGCCCCCGGTGAGGCGGCAGGCTGTCCCCCCCAGCCCGTGGAGGGAAAGGGGGGAGCAGATGCCCACCTGCAGCCCGGGGAGAGAGGAGCCACGCCAGAGCAGGGGGATGCCCCCCAAGATGGCTGGGACTCCATGGGAAAGCCCACACCAGAGCAGGCTGTGACTGAAGATCAGCCTGTGGAAAAGACCCACGCCAGGGAAGTTTGGGAAGAACTGAAACCCATGGAAAAGACCCACGCCAGGGAAGTTTGTGAGGAGCTGTCTCCCATGAGAGGGACCCCACAGTGGAGCAGGGGAAGAGTGTGAGGAGTCCTCCTCCTGAGGAGGAAGGAGCAGCAGAGACAAGGTGTGATGAACTGACCCCAAACCCCATTCCCTGTCCCCCTGCACCACTGAGGGGGAGGGCTAGAGAAATTGGGAGTGGAATTGAGCCCAGGAAGAAGGAAGGAGTGGGGGGAAGGTGTTCTAAGGTTTGGGTTTGCTTCTCATTATCCTTGTTTGCATTTGATTTGTAGTAAATTAAATTGATTTTGGTTTTCCCCAAGTTGAGCCTGTCTTTTGCCCATGACCGTAAGTGGTCAGTGATTCCTCCCTGTTCTTGTCTCGACCCACGAGCATTTCTTTATATTTTCTCCTCCTTATCCCACCGTGGCCAGAGGGGAGGAATGAGCGAGCAGCTTTGTGGTGCTTTGTTGCTGGCTGGGCTTAAACCACAACACCCTAATGGCAAATAACGCATTTACATGTCCATTCTAACACTCAAATAATAGATAAATAGATGGGTAAATAGATAGATAGATTAGATAGATAGATAGACAGACAGAGAGATAGATAAACGTTTCACCCAAAGGAAAGTGCAGGTTTAAAGAATTTCCTTATCTATATTCTAACTAATTACCTTTGGCCTGATTTTACTTAGAGAAAGGTCTGAGATTCTGCTAGATACCCAGATGCTGAATCAATGGCATCCTGCTATAACGTATTTCAACACACGTCATTAATTCTGATTAAAAAGCATCACCCAGTTGTGATTCTTATTAGAACTCTATTAGTGTCTCTGCTAATAGATGCCATCTCCGTTATTATCATAATTATTGTTATTTATCACTTATGTTACTGCAGCAGTGCCTTGAGGGCTCATTCATAAGCCATGCCCTTACTGGATCATTTGCAAATGCAGAATCAAAAAATGTTTCTTGCCCTCAGCACTTTCCTTGGTAAGACAAGAGATAAAGATGGAGGAGTATAAGGAGACAAAGGGACCATCTGGGTCAGCACTGAGTCATTGGCTTCAGCACATCTGGAGTCTAAGTATTGCCATGCTTCCACCAAACAAAACCAAAGAATGGTACCCAAAGTTCAGCGATTGCATCTTGATTTTGGCACTGTCTGTGTCTTCACACGCTGAGGGTGCCACTGCCAGCATCTCCTGCGGTGGAGGCACATTTCCTGCAGACACGAGCATGAGGATGCAGAAGACGTGAATCACGTAACATTGCTGCCACCCACCAGCTGAGTGTGTGTCCAAGTAAACTGTAGCTCCTACATATCTGGGGCTTGCAGGATACATTCAAGCAATGCCTACCACGATGAAACTCATTTATAGCAGTGCTAATATCAGCAATGTGTTTCTATTCTTGGTCTTATAAATAAGCGATCTGATTTTAAGTGCCACATCCTGAAGCCCCAACACCCTGAGTAGCAAACTTTATATTTGATAGCCCAGCTGCGGGCAGCCATGCAAGGGGCCGTGGTCCCTGAATACCCTCTGGAAAGTCAACTGAATAGCTGGCCAGAAAGTCCCACATATGGAGGGGACAAAGAACAGCTTAGGATGAAATGAGGGAGCAGGCATGTTTTGAAGTAATAAATAGAGCAAGGAGGGGAAGAAAGAGTTTGTTGAAAAAGGAGACCAGACTCTACTCTCTCTAGCTCCTCTGATCCTCCCGACCATCTGGAATCAATCATTCATCTCTATGTGGCCTTGTAACATTAAGGAGAACATGAGCACTGGTTTGAGGCTTGTGAGATGCTTTGTAATCCCAAGGCAAAAGGTATCAAAGAACTACAGCATAGTTATTGTTAAAAATGCTTTCATTCTGGATTATAGCACCGTTGCAAAGAGATCTTGCATTCCTGCATCCCTGTAGCCCTGGGCTGTCTTCTTTCTGCAAATTCTTTTGCAACTTAGCTTGGAAGATTAATATTTTAAGAGCAGCTAATGCTGCTAATTGAACAGGGAAACAGATATGTCAACCTTTGTTTTCCACAGGACTCACTTCAGAAGCATGAATGATAAATGCACCCCAAGAGACATTATCATAATCATCACTTCAAATAAATTTTTCAGACAACTGAGTTCATGGCCATTAACTTCCAGTGAGATGCAGAAAACACACTCAGTGCTAAGCTACTTCCCAAACATATGAATATGTATTTTGTCCTGTTATAATGAACTGATACCATTTAGATGAGAAGGACCATGACCAGGTAAAGGCAATGCAGAGGTAGCTCAAAGCAAGGACAGATACTGAATTAGCAATCACATTTAGCCTGTGCACTTACTGTGGAGCTCCACACTTAATGGCTCAATAAGACCACACAGCCAATGGTTCCTGCAGCAGCTTTTGGCAGTGAAACAGGAGAGTGGCCCTGTTATCAAAGAACGGCAGCTATCTGTTGGTGTGGGACAGAGTTTTAATTCCCAGTATAAAATGATCACTGGAGCTGAGAAGAGCTGCTTCGTTGTGTCATTAAGCACCAATGACACAAGGTGACTTCTTTTCAAATATATTCCTCCCCACCTCTATAATTACTTTAGTATTTTGGGAGGTGTTTCTCTAGGTTGTGGTTTTACCAGAGAGAAGCAGTGTTCTGAGCCAAATTTCACATCCCTGCCATACAGGTATGAGGATCTCTCATGTATGGCTGGCAGGTTGTTAACTGTGCAGCAGAGATCCAAATCCTGTCCTGAAGCCCCAGAAATTCCAGGGTGTCTGGGGCTTCATTATGGAGTTGGGTCCCCTCTTCTTTGGTGCAAGAGATGCTTGCCCCAACCTTTGAAAATGAATTGGTTTGGAAAAGATGCTTCCCACTCCTCTGCTCCTAATGCTTTTCTCAAGAAATAAATCAATTAAATTTTTTTAAAAGTATTCTTCTTGAATGGAAGGAAAACAGAAAACAATTTCTTTTCCCTGATTTCTAATGAAGAGGGTATTTTCTTCAGAAATGACTTGTTGGCAACTTTCATATCAATCCTACTCAAAGGTTCTCTGCATTGGGAGGCACATAGCTGCTTTCCCAATTACACTGCATTTCTTTGTAGATTCAGCTGAAGGAAAACATGTTAAATAAATGATTTGTTTCCAATTACTCACTCAGCTCTAAAAACAAATATGCACACATGTCTTTACATAGAGACATAGCAGGCAGACCAAAATATTTGCTATTTTATGAGCTTATTGGGAAATAAAACAGACAAATGTCTCTTCTGCTCATGAGCAGGTATGTCATCAATCCTTGTGCATAACATAGAGGGCAGAGGGTTTTTCCTGTATCGCAGGTAACTGAAATAAGATAAAATTGCAAGCCTATAAATATTACTTCATAAATGTTTTATTTATTTTGAAGATAAAAATGAAGGCACACACCTGTTATACTGTATCTTTGCCTTCAGAACCATAATCTATCACAGTGAAGAGATTCTGATGGTGACTTCCAACAGCTGTGTGATCCTCCCTCCTGATGAGATCTTGTATCATCATCTAAGTAGTAGACATGAGACTATGAGAGAAATGAGCATAAAAAGAACATTTGTTAATCCTGGAAAATATGCACAAACACGTTTGCTATTATTACGTTTCGAAGCTGTTTCACTGCATTTTGGAAAACAAGTTCTGTTGTCTCTTTTTCTTATCTTAGAAACACTTCTTTTGCATACTTTTGTTTGTTTGTTTGTTTGCGTGTTTTTGACAGTCCCAGTAGCTAGGTGCAAAGCAACATTGTCAGGATGCTAATGTTAAGGGGTCAGCTGAACCTCTAGACATTCCCTATGTGCTGTCCTTAGTGGTCCTTTCCTGCTTTATCATTAATCCAGTGAATGCCTCGTTGGCTGCATCTACTGGCCTGAAAACAAGTCGCACGGTTTACAGACCCCTCCTGGGACTGGTCAACCCAGGCAAAGCCACAGCGGTTGACTCGTCCCTAGGAACCACAGCAGCAGGTAGAGCATTTCACCTGTGAAGTGTCCCAGACAATGATGCACTGACCCACTTGCTCACAGTCAGATGAGGACACCTCTTCCCAGGAAAAAGGGAAGAAGAACAGGATTATTGCACGGGATACAATCTTATGCTAACAGCTAAAAGAGCCACCTAATTTACAGCCCTGCTGCTCTGTTTTTCCTGTTTGTTGAGGAAAGGGATAGAAGAGGCTTACAGGGGTCTTGGATTTGCATTTAGGTGAAAAAAATAATGCGATAATGCAGGGACTTCAGACATCTCTGAACTATTGATATTTCCTCAGTCTCCAAAATTGTGCTGGAAATTGAAAACCATTGAGCCTGTCATTAGCTCTCTGATGTCCTCCAAAGACTTTTTGCAAATCCTGACTGTGGTTTTCTCTCTTTTTGTTCACATACTTTCCTTCAAAAGGCAAGATTTTGCTTCAGAAAATCGATGTTGAGCCTCTGAAGTGTGAAAAATATAAACCAAAAGGTCCTGAAATTTCTCGCTCTTTTTCATTTCAAGAAATAGTCTGACTGATACAAGCTAGGCTAAGCAACAAATGAACTTTAATAATACTGTCTACTTGGTATCTTCACAGTTATCTTTGTTCCAGAGAGTGAGACAGTGCTTGTGAATTCCTAGAGTTTACGTTACTTAACAAGTCCCTTAAGCTTATCGTGCCTAAACTCATGGTTAAGCATTTTTGTTACGTGTGAATGAGTGCAGATTCAGCAATTTATCTAAGTACTCTCTTAACACTGGTTTTAACTTTGCAGATTTCCCAGCAGGCTGCTGGCCTTCTCCAACTAATTGACCTGGCTTCTGCTTCATAAAAAAGGAAGAGCAATAAACAGGGAAGCATACATTTCCTACAGCAGAAAAGGCCACTCTCATCTAGCAATCCTTACTGACTTGACCGAGCGAGAACTGGTAACTGTCCCAGCAACAAAGTCCATGGGAGCCTACCATGAGAAAGCTCAACTCCGTCTCTGCTAAGTCCTCTCAGCCTTCCACAAACACACCTGCATGTGTGTGCTTTTTCTTCGCCTTTCAGCCGAAAGAGAGGTGATGAAAGCCCTAACCAGCACTTTTTGCGCAAGTGATATCTGACACTGCAGGACGTGGAAGTTTATTTCACCAATGGGGATCAAATCCTAACACCTTCACGCTGGGAGTCCTGTCCTAACTCCAGTCAACTCAGAAATGGTGCAAAATTATTTCATAATGAAAACTGGTATGAGCACTGTCAGAGGACCAGCAAAAAAGTCCTTACATCAGCAACACTTTAAATTGATTGCCGCTTGGGTCAAGCTTGGAGAAGCTCAGCAGAAGATGATCCACACCTTACAGCCCTGCTTGAAAAGCTACAGCTGCTCTGAGTCCCAGAAAGGTTCTACCTGAGGCTTCCCCATCCTCTTGCTCGTTAGTGAACGAAGCTGTCTCACTTTACTCCCCTGGATGCTGAAGGGGACATGGCAAAAGGAACAAAAGTGACAAGAGAGCCTCTCCTGGCTTTTACCATATCCAGTAATGGTCATTTCAGAAGAAGGTGAAGTGGGCAATTACAGGATTAAGCTAAGAGGTCTCTTCTCACCCATGTTTCATTGACGACATTTGAGTAGGAACACAACACCTCGGCTTAAAGCAGGGGTAAGTACTTTTCTACCAAGAAGTGCAGGTACTTTTGCACAGGGGAGATGGCTAGAGCATTAATAGCTTGGAGACCTGTAGCAAGACAGACTGGAGCTTACAAGCCCTGGTGCAATGGCTGTGCAATGCTCAGGCCAGGGCTTCCCACCCTGCAGGGCTGCAGGCAGGTCCAGCAGATGAAGCCTCACCAATTTATACAGACCCAACACTGCTGGTTTTCTAATCCTTATAATGGAGAGGCAAACCTTGTGGAGTTGGGGGATTTCTTTCCTTTTCCTGTATGAGAAATTCAGGGAGGACGATGCAAAAAATCCTAGGCTGAGATTCCTCTTCCCATCCAAGCCACCTCCTTCCTATACAAGGGAAGCCCTTGAGCGTAAACAATTCCTTTCTTGGAGTGACAACAAGGGCAAATTTGCCCTGAGCTTTCTAAATGTACTAGCAAAAGTTTCTTACTTCTGGAGACAAACCAGACCAGGAAAGATGATCTTGTGATTAAAATTCCAGCCTGAGACTCTGGACATCTCAGTTTACTCCTTGCTCATTATTCACTTTCTGTGTGATACTGGAAAGGCCACTTAAACTGCTATCAGTAAGTTCACCATCTGTAAAAGACACATAACCATATTTTCTTTTCTCTGTTTTACTTATTAGAACATAAATTGTTTGGGTCGTCTCCCAGTACTAAGGGATATTTAGTCATTGCTGCAATATAAATATATAAGAGCAATAAAATAACACTCTGATAGATAAAAAAAAAAAAAAAAATCTGCTAGAAATGCATAATTTCTCTCATTCCCTGACATCAGTATGGCTCTAAGTCCACCAACAATGAAGCATTTGGTGGCTCCAGGCCTTCCTGGCAGTTCTGAGGGCTGCCCTGCCCCAAGGAGTTCAGGTGGGCCACCTCTGATGAGAGGACAACACTTCTGGTTTATCAGGCTCCATGCAATGCTCTCACAGGTTGCAAGACAGGTCTAGTGAACTGTCTGCACGCAAGGGGATAAATGGAGTATTCATTATATCTACAGAGAACATACGTTTTAAAAGGACGTGGTGTAAGACCGTGTATCAATCAGGTATCAGTGCCAGATATCTGAGCGACTGGCATTTCCATCTTAACCAGTCTGAAACACTATATATGCAGAAAATTTGTGTCAGTGTGTGTGCATACATATGTGTGTGTGTGCATGTACACACACTAAAATTTCCCCTTCTGCAAAGAAACCATATCTAAAAGAAGCTCTTGGGAAAAATGAATGAACTCTTAAAATCAAAGAACCACAAGAATTTCTTGAAGTCAATTGAGTTGGACACAAGGTTAGGAAGAGATCCAAAAACTTTGTGAATTCAGCAGGACTGTACCGGCAATGTCTTCACTCATTTACTGCAGAACTCTTCTAGAATGACCCTGCACAAGAAGACATGAGGCATTTCAGTACATATGATACACAAGAAAGGAGACTCATCAAAATAAAGTTAGTGAAATGAGAATTTTTAAGTATTAGACATTGAGAGGAGTATTGAGACCTGGTAACATTTATGAGAACAAAATTAATTGGGGTAAAGATTTTACTCTATAAACGACCAAGAATTTATCTGGACAGAGAGTTCATGAAACCAAGGATGAAATGTTTGACAGCTGGGTGCAAAACTTATCTGGTAATAAGGTAGGGTTTGAAAAGCATCTTCCAGGAAAGGTTAACTTAACAGTACTACCACCTTTAGGAAATATTGCCAGGTTACCGTTTGAGCTCTGTAATAAGAGTAACAGTACAGTAATAGCACAGGCTTGGCAAAAATATGAGCAATTCCATGAAAATCTCTGGCTTTTTCACTACTGTTCTGAAAAATCATCCTATAGAAATATATTGGTATGTAACTACATGTTAGCCTAGCCCCTGTGTCCCTAGCCCATATGCTTAGGGCTAGGGACACAAACAGTCTCCATCTCCCAGCTGATCCATAGTAAATTGCCGAAGTGCAATAAATTAATCATATGCATGAACCCTTTTTGACAAATGACCTCTCATAATTATTCCTTTTCCTAAGGAGACTAGAAATTTAATCATAAGGAAGGAAAGTCCAGCAAACGATTCCTTCTAGCCCCAGACAAAAAATTTTGGATCTACGGTTATATTGTACGTAGAAAACGCCATATTACGTTAATTAGCGGAAGCTTTTGTGGTTGATTCATTCCCTTGGCAATCCCCGTGCATGGTGCCATAGGTGTAAGACACATGAGGTGCTGTATGAAAGCACACTCTGTAAATAACTACCGCTGTCATTCAGCAGTGCCTTTTACCCACACGACAGGAATGTGACCGGATCCGAGCCCCTGCCAGTGGAGGTCGGCCCTTTCAAAGGTAACCTCGGCCAACGAGGCTCTCGTTCCTTCCCGCGGCAGCAAGGAGCTCGCTCGCTTTTAATTCCATTCTGGTGCAATTTTCCTCCACCACCAGCGGAGCAATCATTTCAGCAGGAGCAGCGTACAGCTTGACCCCATTTAGTGTCTGCAGACCCAGACCCTTGTGCTCCTGCCCCCGCCGACACCGGGTCAAGCGGCAGCCAAGAGGATTTCTTGCTGCCGGAGCTCTCGTCCCCCCCCACGCCACGGGGCTGCCCCTGTGCCAGCACGGAGCTGCCGGCCAAGCCTCCCTGTGCAGGGAGAGCTGGGAGGGAGAGATAAAATGGTTCTCCAGCCAAAGCTGAAAGCAAGAGGAAGCTTTTTCTCACCCAAGGCATGAGAAAGCTGTAAAACAGCACGATATGTGTGGGAAGGAAATGGAGCCTGACAGGTTCATATCATGAAAGCACCAAGCGTAACCCATTAAAAGATTTTGCTATTACTTAGCACAGTTGTAGCATGAGGATACTGCAGGGTGGGACTCCTGGGTCTGGCCATACCACCATAGCGCAGGAGAGAGAGCCAGACCCGCTCCCCTGTGTGCCTGTGTGTCTGTGCGTGATAGATGTCAGGGCTCTTTCAGAATGCATGCACTGTTTGTTCAGCGTTCCTCTCCTCCCCTCCTCTCAGAAAGGGGAAAAAAAACGAGAAAGGGAAATTTATTTGTCCGTGAGGCCTTTTTAAACAGACGAGGTAATTACCTGCGTACATCTATTATATGCAGAGCTGCGCCAATCATCACAAAGCATGATTGCCAAACTATAATTAACTGCAAAAAAAAACCAAAAAACAAACACCCAACCCTGTTTAACTAACTTTAATGCAGGGACACGGACCAAAAATTTCTATTGTCAATCCCATCATGCAATGTCAGTGAGAGGGCTGGAGGCCAAGAGCAGGGCTTTGTCCTGAAATACATATCCTTGGCTTTTCAGCTCCCTGTGTCAAAAATTCTTAACACTGTGTTTTTTTAGAACTAGTCTTCTATGGAGAGTTACTAAACATACATCAGCAGCCCAACAGAGCACTAACAGGAGTACGCGGCAATCAACTAAATGGACCGAGCGAGAGCTGGGAGGAAGATAGTGCGGGAGAATTTTAAGTGAATTGGTGTGTTCATAAAAAATGACAAACGGCCCAAAAGACTTAAGGTCCCTGTTCATTCAGGAAAGACAGAGAGGTGGTGCAAGCTCCAGGAGGGGGGTTAAAGTGTGCTGGGGCTGCAGAGCTCGTGGAGCTACCAGGGCACAAACCCCACTTCTTCTCCCCACTTCTGTGCAGGTGCTGGGCTAAGCACAGGCATTTCTGAGACACAGCGCTGTGGTTTGTTTCTCTCCCTTCACGACTGCCTCCAAGGGAAGAAGATATATCGGTGGGAGATGGACTCTTCCCCCAGGTCAGCAGTACTAACGCCACAGCAGTGGTGCTGCCATGGGAGCCCCAGCCCTTTTGCTCTTCCCATGGCTGTTTGGGGTCCCTCCTGGCGATGGAAGGAGTGGCTGTGTTGTGGTCCTCTACCCCCATTTCTTCCTCAGGCCCCAAATACTGCCAAAGCGAACCCTGGAAATACAGGGTTCAACACCTGCTGAGAGGGCAGCTCAGTCCCAGCAGTCCCTCAGTAGCCCACCACAACATCCAGCATTGTGTAGTGTAGGAATAACAGAGCGGGCTTTTGTCCTTTTTTTCCTCCCTTTCAGGTCTGCCCAGTTCAGTTTTTACAGCTTCAGATGGGCTTTAGTTTTGTTTCTTATGCCTCTGCCATCGGTGCCCAGGAAAGGCAGGAATTCAGCAGGCTGCACCCCTACTGCCCGTAGAGGGAGGGGTCAGCCAGAGCCAGACCGACCCAGTCCCTCCCCACTTCTCTTCCTTCTCCTTTGAGGAACCAGTACAAAGCCAAAGCCAGCACGTAAATGGGGTGGATAACAGGGGAGTCTGGGCCTCGGTGTGCTCAAATCCCAACTTGATGTGACAGTGCAGACACAGTGTCATTCACAAGCCTAGAGCTTTAGGATCTCCAAAACTGCAGAGAGTGTCTCTGGGGAGAAAGAGGTTGTCTGGAAAAAAGAAATTTATTCCTCCTCAGCCCTGCTCTGTCCTTCTTACGTGGCATCACATCCCCCCCTGAACAGCAGAGGCTGTTCCAGGGCAGAGCCACACTAAAGCAGCGTGCACCACTGGAGACCGGCAACATGGGCAGACATCTGCAGCCATGGTCCCCAACACCCCCCACACAGCACCAGGAACTGCTCCACAGCCTGCCACCAAGAAACCTCTAGCATTTGTGGAAGTGTAGCTGCCCAGAGAGGAAAGATGCCCATAAAGCACTGGGTGCGGGTAGCTAGTTAATGAAGCGCCATGAAAGAAGTGCTCCTACATCCACAGGCTCAGTAGTGCCACCGTTCAGAGGCACTGGACTGGACAGGTTCTTGCTGTTGTCATTACTCCAATAGCACTGTGCTAGGCAGACCCACTGGGATAAATGATCGTGGCCACCGTTTAGTTCTATTTAGAAATGCCCATACCTACAATAAGATAAGTCAGTTACTATATGAAGCTTATACTGTTGGATAGCAGCCAACATACTGTACTCACAGAACAGCCATGCTAGCTCTCTTTGCAGATGAGCAGTAGCAGCAAAACCAGGTCACTACAGCTTGTTCCCTAACCCATAGCCAAGAATCGAGCAACTGGGGAGAATTACAGGAGACCAGAACAGGCAGAAAAAGAAACATCTCATTTCCCCAGCCCCACCCCCATATAATTCCACAGAGCAAAATATCAATTTGTCCTGACTTTCACTAGCATGGAAGGAGAATCAGGAGTCACATATCTATTATAGCACTAAAAGGGAAGAAATCAAGCAGATGGTAAAGCGATGTCTTTTTTTTTTTTTTCTTTCTCCAGCCCTAAAATTATTGGGACATGCATTCAAGGAAACCTCCAGAGACACCCCAGTCCTGCAGTTGACTTCCCCCATCGAGCAGATTGCTTACTTGCATTTACACTACCTGACCCAGTTTTCATCTTCTTGTTTGAAGAGAAAACAAAATCATACAGAAAACCAAGCATATCCCAGATGCACTTAGACTTTGGACTGTGAATCACATTGAAAGGAAACTTGAGGAAAAGAGAGACCTCATTTTACCCAGTGTACAAAACAGGCTGGTATGATATTTACTTTCACAGTGATATAACCTACCCTCTGCCTTCCTACTCACACCAGATTTCACCCTCACTAACTAGGTTATAACCACACACACCTGTTCTAAAGCTACTGTAACTTTATGCTTGTTGTAGGTCAAGACAAGCTGTGTGTGAGCAAATTATTGTGTAGACTATACATTTACTTCGAGCAGAGGAGGACGCTTAACCTCGAGATGTTTGACCGCAAGAACCCCAAAGCCATCTGCTAAAATGAGGAGCTTCTCAAAAGTTAAGGTCACTGACTTCAGTGTTGGAAACCTGGATATCCCACCACTTCACACATCTCACAGCCTTTTCTGTGGCCGAAGATCCAGTCCCCAGGCCTTCAGCTCGCAGCTAAGGGCACATACATTCATTGTGAGGAGGTCACTGGCAGAGACACCAGCTTTCTCATCAATCCATGTAAACCCTACCAACCTCCACAAACCTAAACTAAATTTACTCCCAAGTCCTTCCCCACATCATGCTTTGTGACTGGTCTGACCACAGCCTGAGATTCTGTTCCCAAAGTTCTGCCTAATGAAAGTCATAATATGGCTTCACAATTAAATTTTCATTCAAATGAGAATGAATGGACTTGGGCTTCAAATAACTTCAGTTCTCTCAGGAGAAAAACCTTCACTTCACATATGTGTATGTGCACATGTATGCACATGTACTTGCACATGTATTAGACCAAGTTTTGCCTGTTTGCAACCAAAACAGACATATTTCAGTCAGTCCCCCCAACAAAGTTTCTCCCTCTACCTTGCGTGTGTTAACAAGACACATCACAGTGTCCTATTTTCCCTTGCATTTTTAAAAGTGAGAGCTCTAGAGTTCTTTAATGTCCCCATTTACCACACTTTTTATTGAATACAGAAATCAATAACAAACTGCTGGTCAATAAAGAGCTGCTTATGGAAGGGGAAAGCTTCTTGAAGGTGCTAAAAAGGAAAAAATAGAGGAATAATTAATATGTGTTTGACAGTGGCCACCGGGCTGTAACTAATAAGGGGAATGTATCATCTGTTAGGAGAAAGTTTTCATTTCACAGCTGCCTTGAAGACCTGGGGACATTTCTCTGGCTGCCTGCAAGAGCCAGGCATAGGTAGTTACCACCTCAGGTGGATATTTTAGCCAAGCAAGGAAAACTTTTTTGCATCTCTTTGAAAGTAGTTATTGCTTGCACAGAATCACTTTCTCCAGCCCCCAGCAGGTCAAAAGCCACTTTTACTGCAAAGTAGGATGGAGATCCTAGTGCCCTCATCATCATGTGGCTGTATCCGTTGTCTCATCAGGGTTTAGATCTTGCTCCCTCACTGACACAGATCTTCTAATCTTTACTGTGTGACTTAAAAGCAGATGCTAACTGCAGCCCGTCACCCATGGTTCAGTGATCTTGGTATCATCTAGCAGAAGAGGCTGGCATAAGCCCTGCCCAATTCATTACAGAATTGATTTCATTCTGCCCCCACTGAACTGGAGAGGACCCTGGTCACCCCCACAGGCTGCCTTCAGCTCATGGAAATAAAGCAAAAGGGAGAGGAAGAAAAATGTTACAGTGGATACTCTGTAAAATAGAAATGCCCATAAAAAACTGAGCCCTCAAACTGATGGAGGAATAAACACATCAACTGAAATTCACAAATGAGTTATTACATTTTTAGGAACTTCCTCTATTCCCTCTGGTTTCCAAATCCTGCAGCCAAGCACTCTGGATAGTCAGGGTGCAACGATCACCTCCGCTCAACCTCGCTTTAGCAACCTAGAGATCCAGACCGAGGTGCTGTGCACAATCTTTATTTAGACAGATTATAACCTGATTTCTTTTTTTCAAGATGAAGACAGAAAGATGAAAGAAGGGGACTGCAGCAGGAAATAGTGAGTCTACAAGGCAGATTTCAAAGCCTTTGCCTTGACAGCCAGGCTCTATCCGTAAGGTTTTGGGGACATATTCCTGCTGTGTTATATTACTATCCAAACAATTCAAATGCACCTTCTACCTTCTTTTGTGCCATAAGTTTTTATTTTCTCCTTCAGTGCTATCATATTTTAGTTAGAAGTGATCACTCTACATTATCGCACTGTTCTGACCCCTCAGGTGCCTCAGTTATTAGATTATACTGCCCCATCCGTGAAGACAAGGGTATAGATATTATCTATACATCCATCCTGATGAACCACTAACCACTACAAGATCACCTTGAGGGAGGAGGCATTTAAAAAGCCCAAGAAATTAAATTTAGAAGGGAAAAAAAGACAAAGCAAAAAAAAAAAAAAAAAAAAAAAGAGGTGTTTGCCTGCATGGGGTACAAGTCCAAGGAATAACAGCCTTCAGCAAAGATTACCTCCTTCCAACAAGGAGAAGTCGCTGCTGCTGTTGTTTTTATAGAAGTGAGTATGAATGAAGGACTGAGCTGTTCAGGTAGGAGAAATAATTGAGCCTGTAATCAGTTATCTGTCTCCAGATGGAGGCTCATTAGCTTTTCAGGCAACATACATTAAAATTCTGACAAGTTCATACCAAAGTCCAAACAACTCAAACACCTCCCCAGCATGTCTGTGGCCTATAAGGATCTCTTTTAACCCTCGTTGCTGCAGTGTTTTAGTTAGAGGCATGAGGAAAATGCTCCAGCTCTGAACCCTATCCATACACAGCAGTGATGCAAAGGCATCAGGATGTAAACAGGCTGACATTTGGTATATTTAGGGTTTAATCTATATGTAAATTTCCTGAACACACTTCAATAAAAAAATAATTCACAAAAATTTATGTTTACAACATTGGGCGTGATTCTTTATGTCTTTAACTAATGGTCTCAGATCTGTACTGTTGTGTTCTATAACACAGAGCTGATAGATTGTTTGAACAGGAGCAGAACTGAACATTTCCTTTTGTAAAAACAAAAGAGACCTGAGAGATTTTGTTAGATGAGTAGCAAGCAGTGGTAAGGCACACAAGACCTCTATGAGTTTCATTCTCTTGTAAGTTAGGCATCTGTGAACTGATGCAGGAAAAATGTAAGAATAGCATGGACATCCAGCTTAGCTTTTAAATCATGTGGCCTGCTGAACCCTTCCAGTTTGCCTGCTTCATCTCCAGCCATTTATTCGTATTCCAGTGAGCAATCCGCTGCTTGACATATGTTACATGTGAAGGGTGGGTCATTATTCCAAGTGCTGGGACTGACTCCCAAGAAGCTGTTGAGCTATAAATTCAAACCACTGGACATTTCCCACCTGCTGCTAAACATCATTTGGACTATACATATTAGAGTTGGAATTTTAATATCACATGACATAGGTGAAATGAGTCATTACCTGTAGAAACCTTCAATCTTTGTCCATACAAGCAGTGGTAAAATGTGAAAAGTCACAAACAACTCCCAGTATGGATATAAAAAGCACCACCATTACAGTTCAGACCACAGTCTGATCTCCCTCAGATTCTGGTCTCTACCAGTGGCCAGCAGCAGATGCTTGTGGAAAGAGTAAGAATCAGAGCAAGATCAGCGATCGTTCCTAACACCGGACTCTCACTCCTTGTAAGCAGTAGCTGCGTAAATCCTCTCTCAGTGGGCACAAAACTGCTTGGGTTTTGTTGGACTACTTCATCCTTTAGCCTTACTCAAAGTGCAGGTGCTTCGTTTAAAAAAGGTTGAGGTGGGTGTCTGGCTGAGGCCATCCCAGCACACGAGATGTTTCAGCCTAGTTGACGCACACTCTTGCAGATGGTAGAGGGACCAGCTGACTGTGCAGGAAACACTTACCAACCTCCAGGAGTCCCTCCAGCACCCAGCTAACTGCCTAGGGTTTCCACCCTACCCCAGTGGAAGGCTGTGGGTAGAAGATCCAATCTCCCCTACACCTCTGTGTAAGCTTTCCCATCTACGAGTGGTATGAGCTTCCCCAAGGACTGTGTTGCTTCCACATTCAGGTGCTTCCGTATGTGGGAAAGGGACATACCTGTGTAGCATGTGCCATCTGCGGCATCCCAGTCCTGGGAGCCACTCCACACACACAAGCAGCTGCACCCATCACCCTGACTCCCATGGAGAAGAGGTGCCACCACTGCCTGGAGAAGATGATGCCAGTGTATTTAAGTCATGATTGTGACTAACCTGGGGTACTCAGAGGACCTTCCCAGCCCATGCCCCAACTCAATGTCAGCACACACCACCTGCCTCTCCCTGTCCCTGTCCCCCAGCCCAGTTGTCTTTGAACAGGCACACAGACCAGCAGGGATGTTCCAGCTGGATCCCCAGTTTGGAGAATCAGACGAGGATTTTGGAGACCACTGTGTAGGTCACCTGCCTCACAGTCCAAACACAGACTTCAGTTACTTGAAGATTTGTAGAAAGTGAGAAACCAAAATATCACAGAGCTCCATAGCATTGCCCCAAGTGAACTCTAACCAAACCAGTGTCAGGTCAAGAGCATTCCCAAAGACACATTCAGCACCGTCAGCAGGAGCTGAGACCTTCAGAAGATCTGGCTAGGCTCAGTATAAAAAAAGCAATTTGCATCAGAGACATCATATTAAGGGCCTTAAAAAAGACATAGGTCACCACCTCCTCTAGTTCTTCCTACAATGAGAACAATAACTCTCCAAGACAGCCAGCCTTGATTGAAAGTCTTCAAGCAATGGAGATTCATCATTCCATTAACTCTCACAATTTCTCATTTCTGTGGCAGCGAAACAGTAGTTTTCATCCAAGCTGAGAAGCAGGCATGTTGAAAGGAAATGCTCATACATATAGAAGGAATGAATCATGAATGCTCATACTTAATATCTGTTTAAATCTCTCACACTAACGTGCAGGTTATAAACAAGAGACCTAACAATTTTCAGATCTTTATCTAGATGCAAAAATGTTCTTTTTAATCTTAAATCCTGTATAATGTATGAAATGCTAAAACATATACTTATGCATATAACCAAGCCATTCATATTCAGATGGTTTAATTGCCTAGTTCAGTAGGAGCTGCATTATTTAGCTGCATGTAATTTTCAGACTATTTTATTCATATCATGTTTGTAGAAAGACTGAAGAAAATTTATTATATGCACTTTGATGGCTTTGTCTTAAAAAGTAGGAATATTTACATGCCATATCTGATTAAAAAGTTACCAGTTAGTAATACTGAATTAGGAAAACTTAAACATAATTTCAAGGCAAAATACATGAAGAGCACATGGAGGTAAGTTAAGAGCAAACCTGTTGCAAGCAAAATCAATAAAAATATTCATTAAAAACCTTGGCTGTTCAGAGTTAATGGTTCTCTTAGAAGGCTCTCAAACACCTTAAGGGGAAGACAATGCACAATGAAGACATTTAATTAACCTTAACTCTGACCCCCATAGCTATAGCATTCACATATCTTGCAATCATTATTTCTTTCCTACCTGCTATGTACCTCTGAGAGCACACTTTCTCATCACCTTTTCATCACACGGATCTTTCTGTGCTTTTCTAAATTTCTCCAAGATAAGCATAAGGGACACTTAATGAAATCACATAAGGAAGCATAGGCAATGGAATGAGATTAAAGATAAACATAGATGGAGATCATCTCTTCCGCTGGGATGGGAAAATCTTCAAGATATGAGGAGATGATCTGTAGGAATGCAAATGTAGCTGTTCCTCTCCCCTGGCTGTACCGCAACAGGAGATCGATGAACAGTGGGGAAGAGTTATAGGGAGAGACAATCTTTTCTTTTACACACGAGAAATTACATGATTCTGGGAACGAGGAATGCTGCCAGACCACTCTCTTGCCTTGAGTCCCTCTTTGTAAGAAATAATAACGAGGGCTTTCCCATGGACACCAAAGTAGCAAGCCCTATAGAGGTAAGATGAAAGATGGGAGGAAGAGACTGGTTCCGGCTCATTCTCAGAAAATTTCCCAGGTTTCTGCTAACACTCTTTGTAATCTTCCCCCCACCGACACTGTAACCATGATGAGAACCTCAGACTGGGAAGTTGTTAGAGATTTAGTCACTAAAAGCTTTTCAACTCACCTTCCAAATGCACAGCAAATTCACACATGAGTGTCAAGAACTTCTGAAAAAACACCATTTGGAAAAAGAAAAAGACTGAGGATTTTTAAGATGTGAATGAGAAATGCCTGATTTACACACAGAATTTCTCAGTGTTCACAGGGGTCTATGAGGACACACAGGTTTAATGGAAAGGGAAGGGAACCCCACACTTCAGAGAAATTCCTGCTATGGGAGGTAATGTAAGAAAAGTGTCCTTTCCTTGTCCTGCAAAGAACACTCACAAAGGAAGTCAGACTGGTCTTAAAAAGGCAGATCTGCTAAAGGCTGACAAGAATTAAGCCTTCAGCTGCACTGAAGGAAGAGCAAAAAACACAATTGGAAGGTGTATTTGGAAGTTATTTGGAGAAGTCTACTATCTCTTCTGCACCATAACAAAATAGACTTCCTAAGGCAGCATAGTTCTGGGAAAATGTGCCATAAAAGGAATGCAGACCTTTTAGGAGAGTAAAGTTTTACATAACATGGATTATTTTTCCTTGACTTGCAAAGGCGGTATACCTTCACTGTACCAGGTGGTAACTGAGAAACTAACCCAAAAATCCTCTTAAGTCAATGAGGAGGCTGCCATTGACTTTATCAGACTATAAATCCAGTCCCAAAGAAGGTAAGTGCAATGTATGTACTTCCTGTCATTGATACATGATGGAACTGAGGAGAGCTATTTTCCAGCCATAACCAGTTCCTTTGAATCCAGCCAAGTGCAACTCATGGCTGAAAGCAACATCCTCTGAAACACAGCCTCTGCTAGGGCAGCACATGGATCTTTTGAACAGCATCGTACAGCAGCATAACCTGCTTTAGAGACGAGAGCAGCTCAAGCACTCGCACATTGGCAGAGATCATGTACCATGCTCTAGAGGATCTGGTTGATTCCCTAGCCCATGATTGCCCAAAGATGTATGGATATGTTTTGCCATCCAGAAATCTCAGAGCAAACGTAAGCACTTGCATAGCCTCTCTCAGTCTGCCCAGGGCCTGGAAGTGAGGCTCAGCAGAGATTATATGGTTCCTTCAACCACCAGACCCACTCCCTTGGAAGGTGCTGAGATGAAGGCAGCTCAATCCTTTTTCATTTATAAGATTTGATGTGATGATAGGCCAAGGCCTTACAACCTGAGAGCAATGGCCTTTTGCATCCACATACAACGCAAAATATCATTACTTGCTGGAGCAAACAGCATCTGTCATATCACGTCATCATGCAGACTGTCAAAATAAATTACTTGGAAAGATCAATACTGGTAAAGATACCAGAGCAGAGGCAGACAGATGGCTTAGATGGGAGAAGCCAAACTCTTCATCAAGGCTCTGATTTGTGTTCGTAGTGTCTTGGTTGTTTCCTTAGACCTGACTTTTCAAAGACTCGCAGATCTGCCTGCATAGACAGACCTGCCTGCAGGTGAGCTTAGAAAGCACGGAGAGGTAGTCCAGACCCCCCGCCTGTGAGAGCTGTAATATCACTGCTGTTGTCTCACTGGTAGAAACCAAGCTCTATATCTAGCTCCAACACCCAGGCTTTGACTGTGCTTGCTAAGAGTGAGTCTAGTAGCACATCACAGCAGTAAGTCTGGTCCCTTTCTATGAACCAGACATAAAACGGCCAGGAAACACCCCTGGCCTGAATTACCCGCTCTTGAACACCCATCCATGCATGTATCCTGGGTGTTAGACCAAAACCCAGTGACTCCAAGGACTTTTTGGTCCAACTGCAGAAGAATCTATCTGGCAGCAGATATGAATGACTTTCTGATAAATACTACTCCCTCCCTGCCCTTTGAAATCCATATGCTGCTGATAGTCCAGCTATTGAGTCGTAAAGGAAAAGAGTGGAGACTTTTTGCTCTGCCAGCTCTTGCTTTGAGCCTAACTGCTAGTTCAATGCTGCCATGAACTTTTGCCTTCTTGCATGCAATATTTTGCTATCCAAAGCAGGAAAAGCATAAGAAAAAAACCCCCTCATCCTAGAAGGAAATTAGCATCCGGCAGCCTAATAACCCATTCTCCGCATCACATGCAGGGTGGTGTAATTAAAGCCATAAAATATTCAGAATTGATTTCTGCATTTGGAAGATACACTCGCAACATAACTAATGATGGCTGCTGCTGTGTGCCTGGGAGAGGAATTCTCCCCCACAAGGCTGTTCTCCCTAGGAAGCCTGTTGGTCCCATCCTGCCTTTCCCAGGGAAGATGAAGGTCAGATAACCCAGGCAGCGAATAATTTCAGTTCCTGCCCAGCCCCAGCTCAAGCAGTCACATCTCAATGCTTCAAAATTTGAGCTGTGCTGTTCTCCTGCAAAAACTTCCTCGAGCACGTTTACGCTATCGCCCAAATGCAAACCCAAGCCTGGCAGCATGTCCTGCAGCCGTACTGTGCTGACGCACAGCAGTAACCAGCCCCGGCTCACCCACTCGGCAGTGACTGTACTCATCAGCAAAGCACGGAGTACCCAGACATCAGCAAATTAATGACGTATGTCCACAGATTCACAGCGCTTGTGGACTTGGTCCCAGTTCCCAAGAGGCTGATGATTTACCAATGCACCTCGTGGCACAGTGAGGTTTGCAAGTCCCCTCCCGCCCTGCCAATATGAGCACGGCTTTAAACTTCCCATCCGCCATTTCCCATAGATAAAAAGACTTCCCTGACCAAGGATTTTGTTCTGATTGTCTTGGTTTTGTTCAATAAGTGTGAAAGCCTCCCTGAGTCTGTCATATTCCGTTTAAAAGCAGAACAGATTCCCTAATTTAGAAAGTTTTAAAGGAAGCATGAGAAGTCAAGATGAAAGACCTTTTAAACAGAGTGAATTGACAATAGCGGTTTAAGCTGTACATGGAATGGAAAGAATCTGATCTGCTTTAAGAAGAGATCTTTAAACTCTGTATTACATTTTTTGCTTCTCTGGTTTCTACCCCTATTGCAGCCACTGCAGTGACAGCTTTGCCAGGTCTCACTCCTCATGCTGCAGGGCACGGTTATGAAACCAGTGTTCTCCTTGCCAAGCCAAAGCAGGTACTTTCTTACATGTACTGCCTTGCTTAAGAGGGGAGGGGAGGTAGCTGCTGCAGCCGGCAATGCTACAGTCACAAAAGAAATAGGACCTCTCTTGAAACACTTTGGTAGGAGATCTCCAGGCTGATGCCTCCTGCCAAGTCTCCATCCACCTCAATGCAAGAAAGAAGACGAGGAGCCCTTTAAACAGGACCATCTCTGCTGCACTAGACCTGCTGCAGAGCAGCAGTTATCCCAGCCTATTACGTGGAACAAAACCCATTACCAAAACTTTGGTCAACAAAGATAGCAACTGCAAGAGTTTACTTTAAAATGCAGAAGTTTCTCCCACTATATTTCATTATGAGAACGATAAATTGTTCTGCCATGTGTAGCTAAGAGAGCAAATGCAGCCTGAGGTCCACCCTGCAGCCAGCTCTGAGCTAGAACAAAACTATTCCCACAATTCAGCTAAAATTTGCTTCTTGTCCTTTCAAAAAAAAAAAAAATAGCTGTCTTTTAGAGAACATTGGATGACTCCCCTTGATTTACAGCTACAGTCTTTAGGAGATGTAAGAAATAATAATGACCTGCTTCTGAAATGTCTTGCTTCTGAAAGCCAAAAACAATCTGAATAAAAAATTCATTGATCAATATTCTCCCACCATTTTTTGCCAATTAAGCCTGTAAGTTAGTGTACCTTAAAAATTACGCCAGAGCAAAGACTTCAGGGGCTCGGCCTTGGCTGTTCACCTATGAAACATAAAATCTGCTTAATTTTTATGTGATAATAATTATGTAACTTATTTTTGGAAGTAAATAATTCAGCAAAGATGAGATGCACAACACAGAAGAATGGGCTGTGCCCATGTTTTGCCTATCGATAAGGGACAATTTTGCCGTCCCTTTGAATGCCTGCAGCACCAGCATTAACCTCCGCAACCATCTTGAGAGAGAAATAAAAAAGAGCCCTCCCAGCAAAGCTAAATTCCACTGCCAGCTGACATTTGTTTCTTTTTATCTATACATTTGTCTAATTAAGAAGATATAGTGCCATTTTAATTTTCATATAAACTCTTACCTTCAACGGGGATGCATTCTGCAAACCAAACAAGGATTTATTAAGATAATAAAGCAAGCACTTCATAAAAATTTAAATGCCTGCTACAAGCATCTTTTTTGTGGAACTAAGAGGCCAAGAAAATCTCTTAAACTGGGGGAGGGATCTGCAGTAAGAAACGGCTTCAGAAAGCCCATGCCCAACCACACGTGGGAAGTCCGTGTGTGCAGGGGTGCCTTCCCGTACCTGAGCCCACTCACCCCCCACGACACTGAGACTTCAGCAGGATTTCAGCTGTGTGCCAGCTTTGCACCTTTTCAAGCACAGGGCTGCACTGGTTCAAATTAATTGATTAATTTACAAGGACCTCAGCTGGGGGGAAAGCATATTAGTTTCCCCTGCTTGTGCTGCATCATCTGTTTATAACAACATAGTTAATCAAAGGAAGGGGAGATGAAGATCTTTTTTGCCAGTATGGCAGGAAAGACCGTGAAGCTTTAAGTGACACCCCCCGGAGACACAAAGTGAAAAGCTTGTGGAATGAGTTGAATTTTTAATACAATGGCACATTTTCCTTTCAGTTCTGCTCTGGAGAGTAAAAGAAAGGGTCGCACTCCCAGCTCCTGGCCATCCTGGGTGCAGGTGCTGTCCCACCTCCTTACCTGAACCGTTTCAGAAGCAATGCAGATCTTAATACCTCAGGGAAATGACTCACAATAATCCCTTAAACCCCATAATTGAAAAAAATGGCCACTACTGACTAATGATTTTGGAGGTTGGGCATAATGAATTGAGTTCTGTTTAAGACACCTGAGGATTTTAAAGTGATTGGTAGCTCTACCTCACTTGTCTGGGCTATGCAAGGTGTTCCCAAAGGCAACGTGTCCTGGGTCAGCCAGGCAAAATGGTATCCAGATCCTCTGAGACCAGAAATGTGAGGGACCAAGGATGCCATCCCATGTGCCACATCCTCCATTTCTTCCCAATACATGGAGACACCAAGGTGGATTTAGCAGTCACAGCACTGTGGCAGGCTCCCAGCAGGCTGGGCAAGGAGGGACAATGGCCCTTGTGACTGAAGGGAAATTTTGCAAAACAGAAGAAGTTGAGAGAAGGGACAATATCGCACACCTTATTTTTCTGAGGGGGGGGCTAAAAGTTCCAAACTCAGCATGTAGAAAGGTGTGGGAGCAGGAAAGGATTCTCAGAAATACTCAAAATGTGATGAGAAGTTCCTGCAAAGAACTGGTGAAGTGCTTCTGCTCCCTCTTAGGTCCCATAAGCTTTTACCTGACAAACTGATCCAGTTATCTCTATCAAATCAGATTTTCCACCCTCCCCTTTAGTTCTGGGGGAGAAAGAGACCAAGAGGCTAAAAATATATATTACGGCACAGGCCAGAAATGGACTAGCTTCCTACTCACTCCTACTCCCCTGGCCGTGACCTACAGCAAGATTGCACAAAACTGAGGACAGGCAGAGATTAGCTGGCTGGCCAGATGAGGAAGGGTGGGCTCAGGTTTGTGATAGCAAGACTTGGTAATGCTTACCTTACACGAAGTGTGCTGTCACATCTGGAAAGATGAACATTAGGTTCCGGTGGCAAAGGTTGCTGAGGATCGCTACAGTTTGTTGCCCGTGCTGCCTGTGAGCTCTGCATCTCCTTCCTTCCTCTCTCCTGATAAACCTGAAGCACAGAGGCAGCATTTTCCTTAGTGCACCTGGTAGTCAATAGGTTGCCACAAGTCCCAGCCAATAATCGATGGTTTAACACGTGGCATTTCCTGGAGGAGATAAGCCTATGGCTTGCAAACACTACAGTGAACAATTCCTCTAGCCAAAAAAGCAGTTGGTCTGCTTGGAACTTGCATGATCACTCCCCAGGTGTGGATACCTAGGTGGTTTTTTTAGATAGTGGCAATAGGTTTTGTTACAAGTACAAGCTATTACTTGTCCTTACAAAAATCATTTTGCCGTTCTCCTTATACCACTGCAGCTCCAACAATGCTATCATAAATAATGAACATACTCAACGGTGTGGCAAAAAAGCCTAAACACCACCGTAGCTGCTACTCACTTAAAATATTCTAGACGGATTTACTCTCTGCTGTAACAAACATTATGTTTTCTCTCTTCTTCTCGAACAACTGTGACACTCATGACCACATTGCAAGAAAGTTCCCTGCAAGCCCCCAGCATTATGCAGCCTCATTAGTAGCTTTGATTATTTATTCGGCACATCTCCAGCTTGCCTGAGTGGCTGTAAGACTGTTAGTCCTGTGCACTGATTCATATTGCTAGTGGCTAATACAGTTCAAGTGCCAAAGGCAAGCCAAAGGGCAAAGCCAAATATAGGTAGTAGCATCAGCTGGGAAAAGTAACCAATTCACATCATGTCAGCCACCTCGTGACAACCCTGTTGAGCTGGTGTTTAATAGAAGGCACTGAAAATGAAGACTTCATGCCTAAGGACATATTGATAACTTCACGGAAATGACCATAACCAGCACTGTTCTTCTGTGAGTTGTCTTTTTAATGATTGCTAATCTTGTTTAAGACAAGAAAAACTGCAGTTTACTTGAATGTTCTGGATCTACAGGGAGGTTTCATTTCATTCTTCGTTTCTTTTCTCTGAAGCACCAGATGCTAGACAGGATTAGACAGCAGTTTGGACTAGAATGCAAAAAAATAGCCTTAAGAAATATTTGCATTGCCTTAAAAATGCTCCTGTAACCACACATCCAGATCTTGGTCCTCATTTGAACCAGCTTTTTTTTCCTTCGCTGCAGCGGCGTTAAGGACATTGACTGAAAGTTAGCAGAGTGGTCTCACGTATAATGCCCCTGGGGTGACTGACCAATGGCCCATTGACCACCTCCAGTTTTTAGTGAGCGGGACAGGAACATACCTTCAGCCTTGTCTGGAAATGCCATTTTGACCTCTTTGTCTTATACTGGAGGGAAAAGCCAGCCCACTCTTCTCTTCATTTTGTGGGAATCAGTTTGTTTAGAAGCATTTGCTCTGACTTTCCAAATCAAATTGTCACCTAGAAATTCTTCATTGCTATACCAGAAACCAAGTGATTAGTATTATCACCAAAGGAAGCAACAAATGAATAAAATATAGCTTTATTTTTAACTTATCCCTTAAAAAGCATAATGACCACAGAGCTGTCCCACAGGAGTTATCCTTTATCACCACTGGATGAATAGAGATTTTTCTGGTTCGCAAAGCCCAAATCATCCATATTCATGCCAAACACATAGAGTTCCTGTCAAAAAGGCTTTAATCAGACACAAGGCAGAACGTAAGTTACTCTTGCACCAATAGCTCCCGATATGGTGAGCTACAAAGTGTCATAGCAACCAGTCCTGCAATGGGCTGAATTTTCCCTGACTTATGCCAACAACTCAAACCACGTCTTGGGATGCAGGCCAGAGTGAGTAACCAGCCCCAGGGACCGACTCCACCCTTCTCTTCAAGCTGCCAAGTTCCTGGGTTGACTTATATGAGGGAAAAAAGACATGAAGTGAAAAAACAGGAGGAATTTGGACCAAAAATGTTCTTTCCACTGGAGTTAAGCAGTACACGAAAGTTGAAGTGTTCTGTTCAAGAGCCGACCATTGAGAAGGCAGGTTCTCCACTCCATGGGGGTTGCTGGGATGGGATCTGGCTCCAGACATGACATTCTTCATAGATGTCAGTCTTGCCAGCATCCTTAAAGAATAGCTGGCTGTGCCGTGACCTTCACAACATACCAGCCCGTAACAGGAGAGACACGTCTAGCCTCAACTACACTCCTCCAGCCCACCAAAGTTTATGAGGGACCAGCACTAGAGAACTCTGCACCCTGAAGAATCATGACCTGGACATTTCAGGAGTACTAGAAATGCTTCTGCTGCTTGTAACTCATAGAGCACAATGTGGCCATGATGTGGCCTCACACATGGAAGCCCAGGTGTTCTCCAGCCACAAAGCATCCCACCACAAGGCACAGTGTTACGGCTCCTACCTTGTCTTCAAAGAGCACTCAGGGACTCCACTGCCCTACAGCAGGCAGCTCCAACAGCCAGGCAAAGCAGTTTCTCCCACACCGTTTTACCCTGCATTTCCTCCCAAGTCCACCCTTCACAGCGCAATCAGCCTTCCGACACCCTTCATCTCCTTGAGACTCACATTCTGATCTCTTCACATGCACACCGTGTGCTTCTTGCACTCTGCTGGGGACAAGGAGAGAAGGGGAAGGGGTCATATCCCCCTTCAGGAAATGCTGATTGGATTATTTCAACCTTCTCCCTTCAAAATGTACTGTTATGGACCAACAAATAGCACACCCAGAGGTGACATTCCCCAAATAAACGATTACTTAAGGATTAGTCACGCAGCTGTACCGAAGGCATATGGCTGGCTTTGCAGGAAGGATTACTGTAGCGAAGATGAATACAGATGACTGAAGCAGCCAGGGCAGGGACCCGTCCTTCCACTTCAGCTGAGTATAAAGATTCTGGCTCGAGGTCTGTCTACCTGTATTTGGCATCTCCTAGAGGTTCTCGCAGGGTTGCATTTGGTAATTATGAAAGGAAGGAAATCCTTTGCAAAAAGAAAGGAGTCACAAACACAAAAAAAGTGTTTGATTTCCCAAAAAAAATCTTGATCAATGCCCTAAAATGTCTACCCCCTCAAGCTGGCAGTTTCCAAAGGACAGCAGAAAGACAAAAACTTTCGGAAGCATTTTCAGTTGCAGAATTCATAGGGGTACCCAGGGAGCTCTTGGCACAGCCTGAGCACGCAGCCATCGCGCCGCACTGCAAGGGCAGACGCTCAGCAAATTCCCCTCCAAAGGGCCGTTCCCTTTGAGCGAGCTGAGGCCGGGGAGTTCATGTCCTCCTTCACATCCAGGAGCTGTACTTGCTTTGAGGAAAACTGTTCTCTGCAAGGCCCTAATCCAAATTTTAGCCCTGATAAGGGTGAAAAAAAATGCTACAGCTGACTTGACTAAGCTTTCAAATCAACCCCGCTGCCTGTTGCATTAATAATTGCAGCTTTTAGCCTACTGGAGCCCAGCAGTTTCTTAGGATGTAGCAGATGCCCTTTGGTTGCTCTACTTTTTTCCTATTGCTTATTTATTACCCTCAGGACTCTGTCAAGAAAAATTCATGGGGCATTTCTTTCTTTTTGGAGGAAAGGATGGGGAGTGTGTGCGTGACACTCCCCCTCTAATGCTGAGCCACCAGCAGATGTAGAGACATATGAGGTCCACCAAGAAAAGAGACCAAACTCCTGCTCTCACCTAAAACCACACATAAGCATCCCCTATTTGTGTCTTAGTGTCCACAAAAATCATGAACAAGACTATGACAGAACAAGTTTGGTAGCAACAGGCCTTAATTTTATCAAGGCTCCTCTACCTTCCTAATTTCAAATACCTGTCAGCAGTGAAAAAGTGTCAAGCAAACTGCAAGCGACCAGGAAGACTTAATTCTCTTCCTTTTTCCTGCTTTTTTTTTTTTTTTTTCCTTTAGCTATAGCTCTTTTCCACGCTAACTCGCCAGGGCAGAGAGCAGGTGATTTACGCTGGGTCCCTCCAAAGCTCTGGGGCACACGGCGTAATTATCAGCAGATTTTCCCAACGGACACGCACCTGCGCTGGGCCAGCGGAGCGGAGGTGAATCCAGCTTGCCCGACTTCTCCATGCCAAGCCTGCTGTTTTCCACTTGCTCGTGTCATCCTCTTTTTTCTTCTTCTTCTTCTTCTTAAGCCCGAGCGTACAGGGGTTTCTGGGCAGCCCGGACAAGCCCGGCTGCGGGGCTGCAGCCGCTCTCTCCCACTCGTCCCCAGTTCCCCCAGTCGAGCCGTGCTGGGGGAACCCATGGCCGGTCCGAGGGGTCCCTCTGGTGATGGGAAGCGGCGGCGGCCGGCAGCCGAGCGGGGGCTGCTCCTGCTCGCCCCGTACGGAGGGGCCCGGGCAGGTTTGTCCCCCCGCCCGGCTCCCAGCGCCCTGCCCGGCCGGGGTGCGCTCACCTCGCCGTCCCAGCCCAGCAAGACGGGCTTTAGGCCGGTGTCCCGGTTTCAGCTGGGACAGAGTTAACGGTCTTCCTAGCAGCTGGTACGGTGCTACGTTTTGAGTTCAGGATGCGAGGGATGCCGATAACACTGATGTTTTCAGTTGTTGCTCAGTAGTGTTTAAAGTCAAGGGGTTTTCAGCTTCTCACGCCCGGCCAGCGAGAAAGCTGGAGGGGCACAAGAAGTTGGCCCAGGACACAGCCAGGGCAGCTGACCCAAACTGGCCAACGGGGTATTCCATACCGTGGGACGTCCCATCCAGTATAGGAACTGGGAAGTGGGGGCAGGGAATCATTGCTCAGGGACTGGCTGGGTGTCGGTCGGCGGGTGGGGAGCAATTGCCCTGCGCATCACTTGTACATTCCAATCCTTTTATTACTACTGTTGTCATTTTATTAGTGTTACCATTATCATTATTAGTTTCTTCTTTTCTGTTCTACTAAACCGTTCTTATCTCAACCCACGAGTTTTACTTCTTTTTCTTGATTCTCTCCCCCATCCCACTGGATGCGGGGAGTGAGTGAGCAGCTGCGTGGTGCTTAGTTGCTGGCTGGGGTTAAAGCACGACAGCCAGCAGCCGTGTGGGATCTGAGAGCTCAGGGTGGTGCACAGCCTGTGGGGTCGGGGGTTACAAGCATCGCCCCAGGCCCGATGGTAATAAATCCGATGGCAGGGGATGGGGGATTACTGTGCCCATAGCTGCGCGGGATGCGGGGCAGCCCCCCAGCATCCTTCCCTCTCCTCCGCCTCAGAGCGGGATCAGCAAGTCCCATCCCAAAGGCAGAAGGAGGCACTGCCTGCACTCGGGGTTTTTCAGGCTGCCGGATAATCTGCCTCTTAACAGAGTCAGAACTTTCATGAACAAGAAGTACAATTCCTCCCTGGGCTTACGGGAATGAATCAACAGTCCCTCCCCTCCACACGGGAAGCAGGGACACAGTCGCCGAGCCCAAGCGCCCACGCATGCAGCATTTGGGGGAGAAAAGGCAGAACGAGGAACGGATGGATGATCTTAGTGCATTGGGCAGAGGATGGACCAAAAGTGATTTTCTGATCACTGCAGTTCAGCAGCTCGTACCCAACAAATTGGCTTCAAATGCATTTCTCACAAATCACCTACAGCGCATTCCCAGTGATGTAGTCCAAAATAATGAAATCTTCTTTAGAAATTGAAATCCAGCCAGCATTTACATTCCAAGTGCCCCAAATCACTAGATTGAAGATATGGCTGATTCACCATCTCTAATGATCTGTCAAACCTGGGTGAAGGAGGTCAGATCCAAGGAGGTTTTTCTAGGCCCCCCAGGCTCAGGGGAGACCACAGGGGCTCTGCTAAGTGGAAAATAATGTGATGCTGGTCCCAGGCCTCCTTTCACGCTCATTTAGCCAGGTGTGATGCTGTCAATAGCGGTGGCAATGCATTACTTTAACACAGGTATAATTTAGCAGAGGGTCGTGTCTGCTTTTTTCCCTAAAGAGCCTTTAAAAAAAGCGATCTGTCAGACCTTCCTATTCAGGTCATTCCCAAGCCATGTTCTGCAATACAGTCATAGAGAAAAATGTAGAGTGTTTTCACTTTAAAGTGTGATGATAAAAGAATACCTGGTAGCCAGCGGGAAATTTCAAGGGGTGAGAGCAGTCCTTCCAACTCCTCTGGGGGGTCTGACATTACATACTCCTCAGGCAAGTAAGTTATTAACTTGCTTCATTCATGCCCTTTAGCGGGAAGCAGAACTTAGGGCAAATCCAAGTCCTAACTATTGCAGATTTCACGCCTAGTTTGGCATCTTAGTTTTTTCCAGCTTTCATAAGTAGGTGTTTATCACCTGAGAAGCTCAGCTTTAACGGAAGAAGTCTGCCTCTTAGTGCTCCTGTTTGCAGAATACAGATGTTTGCAGTTGCAGCCTTTCAAGGAGCAGTGTCCTAGCTTTCTGCCAGTGCCACGATACAGCAGCAAGGTGTTTTATAAACCACTGAGGATGGTGGCTCAGCAAACTGTTGAAGTATCTCTTACGCAGACCACACAAATGGAGCTGCTTGTGTTTCAGCACTGACACGCTCTGGTGGCAATGCTCCCTCTTTCTCACTGACACCTGGACTCTCTAGGAGCTCAGTCTTGTCACCTCGTGTGGGACTGGATACTTCTGCTCAATGATAACTATTTTCCGTATGTTCATAGCTAATGGGCAGAGCTGGCCTCATGACCAAGTGTCTCAGTCTGCTGCAGAACACAGACATCTCTGCACACAGGCAGTTTTCTTTGCAAAGGCACTCATACGCTCCATATGCCATTTTTAGCCTAACAGCAAGGAGTCACAGGTGCCATCCAGCGAAAGCTTTGCTCTTCTTATTATTTACCAGCAGAAGGTATTACTGCAGTCTTCGAGCTCTGTTGCCCATTCAGTGCACTCGTGCTTACTGCTTCCTCTGCCTGGAAGAAGAGCACTAAGAAGAAACTTTGTGCTGCAGTTTATTGCTATTTTACTTTCTTCACATTAAAACTGCATCCAGTCCTGCTTAAAATGACAGTCTTATTCCCCAGCAAGGCAATCCTCATACCCTCAGAGATGCACTTTCCTCCACAATTCTCACAGTTAGTAATGAAACTTTGCACTTTCTTGGCACTGTCAACCACCAAGCACTTTGGAGAAGAGAGCTGGTACCCCACTGAAGCAAACAGACAGACTGCCTTTGATTCTGATGGGCTCAAATTAGGCTACAGGTTCAGCCCCAAACTGTGTAGCTCCATCTGTGATGGACCCAGGCTCCTTGCCTGATTTGCAGAGGGCAAAAGCATTCAAACAGCTTCTTGCAAGATCTGAAGCTCTAAGTGTGACATCAATATTATGGACTGATACTAGTTTTTACCCAACAATGTCTCAATTGCCTGTTCTCCATTTTCCCAAGCCAGGCTGGGAAAGAAGAACTGAAGTTTGTTTCACAGGCACTGCCATGCCGAAGATGAAGCAGCGAGGACCTAGCATTTCAGAAGCTGTCTAGCAGCTTTGCTGCTACCAAGAAACTTTGAGGGACTTCAACGTTCTCCATGTTCTGCACATCACAACGTGTTGCACAAAGAGACCGTAAGCTCTTTTCTGCATCTGACTCTGGGGCAGGCAAAACATTTGATCCACATCCCTTTGAGATCCACCAAAACTCTCCCATTAACTTGACTAAGGTTTGAGTTGGGCCCAGAGACAATTTCCTAAAGAGTCATCTAGCTTTTGCCAAGGTCCAGCACATAAGGAGGTGAGGTATTTGTTTCTGCTTTGAGGATTTAAGATGTTCCTGTTGTAAAAATAACAGGGATGTCCACCCCTGTCATTTCTAACTGCCGGGAGTGGGAGGAATGGCTGGAAGGGAGGGGAGGGGTGGCTGGATGCATCTCTCCACCCAAACAGCACACAGATCTCACCATCCCCTGGCCCTGCCAGCCAGCTAGTGAAGCTCCTTTGTGGCACCCACGTAAACGTCAAGCTTTTCAAAATCACGCCCTACTATAGCTCTTGGAGGATGATTTCCCCACACACATGAAGGAAGAGAATACGCCCAAAACAAAATTAGGATATAAACATGCGAAGTGTGAATCTGAAGGCTTATGGTACCTTCATGATGCCTCAAACTCCATTAACAAGTTGGTTTGCTTTCCAGAAGAGTTCAATCCTGTTTCATACTTAGGGAAAGGGTGGGGGGCTGTTGACAGCACTTAACTTCAGGCTTGCTTGAGAAACCTCTTTCTCCCCTCATGGGAAGCAAAGGCAGGCAAGGACTTCCACCTCTCTAGCACAGATGGATAAATTGGCTTCCAAAGATGGCATTTACATACAGTTTGCTAGCTTTGGGACTGAAAAGTGTAAAACTTGATCCTGCCTAATTTTGGTAGAGTGGTGGGGGGACACTTATCCTGTCCAGAAAAAACAAATAGCGCCATGAGCACATCAGGACGTCCCAGACGACGAACACCCACAGCAGGCAAAATTAGTGGGTGGTGCACAACATTAATTCAGCTCCTTACCCTTACCAGGATGCTGCCTTTAATTAAATTAGCATAAGCTATCTCTTTGACATTCTGATTTAATATTATAGACTCAAGGTTTTATCCCAGTAAATGCATAAAATGAGAACGAATCTCAGAGTCATTTTTTTATGTTTCTCTGTTTCTATTGTCTTAATGATCTAGTTTGTCTTTGCCAGCTGGGTTGTGTGTGTTACAGACCAAGCCAACGTTTAGTTCTCAAAAGGGGACAGCAAATCACTACAGTGGCTTCTTTATTGCAGCATCTGCGGGGGCTCCCCAGTGACACGGAGGAGCCTTATGGCTGTCATCTTCCCAAAAGTCATCCTGAGCCTGGGGGACAGGTGCTAACTGAGACCAATTTGTGCTGGGCTTGAATCTGCTTCTGGACCATTCTCCAGCAACCAAGGAGGGCTGTGGAAAGGCTCTTCTCCCTGGGCTGTTTCCTCTCTTTTAAAAGCATTTTCACACTCTCAAGTGCTGTGAAAAATGTCATGGATAGCTGAGAGTCTTATTCAATATGCGCTGCACAGAGCAGGGATAGGTCACGCTGCCTTCTTCGTACAAGGAGCTCCCCTGCACACTCTTTGGGTAGGATTTGTTTCAAGCTTCTTGCGCATGAAGCCTCTGGACAACACTGACCCACCTGGCCAGGATCTCATTTCCAACCCACTGCCCACCACCAACTGTAGGTGTTCCTCCTTGCTGGGTTTCTGCCACCCAGGTAGCTGAATGGCAATCCAAAACCCAGCCTGGATCCTTCGTTGGTACCAGCACTTTTGCTTCAGACTGTGTTCTCTCTCCCTGTGCACAGAAGGCTTGCTGTGAGGTGGTGAACCCAGGGGAACCAAACTCCGGTTCTGCAACACGTGGTTTATGTGCTTCCTTCGCATTTGCATGTTCCTGAATTAATCACTTTAAATTAATGCTTGTTGGTTTTCTCATGTCAATATGCACTGAATGCAAAATAGTATCATCTTTACAAGCGACTATTTCTAGCTCTACAGCAGATTAAAACTAAACTTGCTGATGTTTCAAAACTGGCAAAAATCATGCATCCGCAGTACAATTTTTAATACTAGGCAGACTGTTATTAATGGTGGGATGGCCTGTATTAAAAATTCTATGTTTATGAAATGCACTTTCAAATGCTTGACCGTAGCAGCATAAAGCTCACTTGCTTTGTTCTTTAAAGGTAATGGGAACCTGCTCTATGGCAGGGTCGTTACCACGTTAGTTGTGATTGCTGCTTTTCTCTTGATTCAGCAGCTGGAGCTTTCCTGGATTTTTACAATTCTTCCACCCTACATTGGGAACTCACCCTCTTCTCCTGCTGTTGGTCTAACTATGTCCCAGATATTTCAACCTACAAAGACTATCTGACCTGTGCTTAAATGAGCGATGACCCTCTGTACACAGAGAACTGAATAAATGGAGCCAGAATGCCTTCCTCTAGAGAGCCTCCTCCGTACTGTTGTTAGTACTTTTCTGCTCTCCCACTTTTTCAGGAACTTCACCATTCATCCCGAACATGCACAACAGCCTGTGGTCACACATGTTGCAATATAACTTTGTACCTGCAGGCTCAGGAAAAGACCCGGCTCTTCTTGAGAGGGCTCACACTCCTCAGGAGGAAGACTACAGGTGGGTGAGCCCTGCCCTGGAGCCCGTCTTCCACACCAGGACAGGAGTAGTGGTAGGACCGCATTGACACGAGTGGGGTTTGCTCCTGGACAAGGCTGTTCCCTGGGGACTGCCCACACTTTGACAGTGCCAGCACCCCTTACTGGAGTGTTGGATTCACACAATCTCCATCTTTCAGCCCACATCACATTTAATAAGCCGGACAGGCATTATGCCGTCCTTTTCAAGAGAGACAGAAGCTGAGTGTGCAGTATGCTCAGGCAATGATTAAAGCAAGATCTGTCTGATTCCACAGCTAGGCTTGGTGGGATTCAAGGTTTATTTTTACTGAGAATTGACAACTAAAAGCAACATTAATTTCTGGTTATCAGCTTTTACTGCCAGTTACCATTCCTGCCCTCCAGCCCTGCTTCGGGGCCCACAGTGCCCCCTCTTTAATGCCGGCACCTCCCTGGTGCTCAGCTGGGGTCACCTGCAGAATCCAGAGTTGATAAATTATAACCAGTGCTGCAGGAGCAAGAAGCAAAAAAGCAGTCTCTGTTGATATTTCACAATTAAAAATTGAGTCCTGCTAAGCCTCCTTGTAGCTATGCTGAGCCTTTAATGTAAAATGGGTTTGCAGCTTTTGGTGGAAAGACCTTGTGAAGAAGGGTGAGGGAGCTGGTTATCTCTCCATCAGGCCGCTCGCATTATCACAACTAACAATGCTTTCAGGTGAGCTTTTTTGCAGGAGTGGTTACATTTAAGCCTGGCTTCGTAAGGAGCTGACTATCCCAAAGTAGAGGCAGTCCTACCCATCGCTTGCTGCCCAGGAAGGAGCTTGTGTTGCTGACTCGCTGGTTGCTGTGGGGCAAACACACGACGTTTGCATTACAGTGTTACGGAAGCAGCCAACTTTGCTCCAGTGGTTATACTAAAAAGCATCCTTAAACAGTGCTTTTGTGGAGAGGCACTATTTTTTAAGCAACAGCCCAGGCACCTGCCTCCTGTCGCCTCTGCTCTGCAGCAGAAGCAGGGCAATGCCATCTGACTAGCAAGCAGCAGTTAACTCCATGAGGCATCTATCTCTACCACATCCCCTGCGCTGCAAGGCGTGCAGGTACCGTTACCCACGGCCTTCAGGAAGGAAATGCAAAAGCATCAATGCCCAGGGTTATTTGCTTTGCCAAGTGGAAACCTTTGTCCTCATTCCCCTGTGGGAAACCCAAAGACGGTAACTGCACCTGACATCTCTGCCCCGGGTGGCGAGCCCTTTTAAACTGCCTTGCCATAAGCTAGAGAAGAGGTTAGAAGGAACGCGTGTTATCATAGAAGGAACGCGTGTTATCATAGCTTGGCTGTGGGTAGCAGACGTGGGATGACAGTTTGCTCGCTAGTCTGTACTGGCTTACGGTGCTGCCTGCTCGCAGATGCCACGGCAAGTCTCGGCATCGGGTGAGGATGACCAAATGGCCACTGGCCAGGAGTGTGGTCCACCAAGCTGCTCACCTGGCTCAGCACACACTTACCATGGCATTTCTCATCCAGCTGTATTCAAAATCTGATTGATTCAGAGCTGCCCATTGGTCTGGATTTGAAACATTTTTAAAATCTGAACAGTTGAGAACTTTGTAAATGATGCAAGCACTTCAGAACTGACCACATAGCATTGCTCCCAGAGGGGGGTCAGTGAAGGTCCCAAGTGGGAAGCGTTGCCCAAAGTGAAGGAGAGGTTTGCACGCCAATCCTAAGTCTTGTCACTTGAACACAGGTTTATTTATTCCACCTAGCCATAACCATGTGCCTGAGGTGTCTGAGAGAGCAGCTTTGTCTGCTTGTCAAGTCAATGGAGAAGGTGTCACAGATGGAGTCATGCACTTCACTTGTAAGAGAGAAGCAGCAATATACTTTATTGATACAAAACAGTGAGTTAACAAAGTTCAATGGTAAATGCAAAAGTGGTTTAACAAGATTCGATGGCAAGGTACGCTTGATTATTTACTGCATAGCGGTCAGAGTCAGACAAAACTGTCGGGGAGACCCTCCCATTGAGTCATGAGGTTCAGAAAGGATCCCCTTGCTTTCTAAACTCCTCAGAGAGGAGTCCAGGTGTGGCTGGATCCACCCCTAGTCCCAGACATGGCCAACGGTTTATGTCCGAAGGATTATATAGGCACAATCAATCATTTAAATCACTCAGCTAAGATTTCAAAGTTTAGCATGCTATTAATCACCAAGAATCTGTGGCGGCAAGGAATTTCTCAACCTTGAGGAGTAACCTTGAGAAGCAGCCCTACTCAGGGGGAGATCCTGGCATCCAGTCCACTGCCATGCGGGAGAGCTCAACAAGGCACTGGCTGTCCACTATTTATAGAGTAAGATGATTGGCTTACAGTCATAGCTGCAGACCACCGAGACGTCTGGGTCAGGGTTCCAGACAGCCCTTGGCTACCATGTTGCCATCCATCCCCCAAAGTCCAGAGTAAGCTGGATGTGGATGCAGCCATCACAACCCCCACTGGTGGTTATGGCTTAAGCGGGGACAGGGGGGACACCACCGCAGAAGGCAATAACTGCAAAAGGATGCTTCAACTCACAAGTACACTACATCATTTCTGAGGTTACCTATCTCTCTCCACTGACTATGGAAAGCAAACACAAGGTATTAGCTCTGTTTGATAGGATGAACACAGCTCACTGCATCTTAGCTGCTACTCCTGTTTCTCAGGAGTAGTGTAATCACTGCAGCAGGAATTTTTCAGCAAAATGTTTGACTTTGGGGGTTTTTTATGGTTTTGTGTTTCTTATCTGAAAAATTCAAGGTCTTCAAAATTCAATCTGCACAGGGGATTAGGGCCAGGTTTCATCAGGTTTATGTCAAAAAATATTTTAATACAGTTTCAAAAATTGTCAGACAGCCTTGTTCCAACAAGTTCTAAATGGAAAACTCCCAACCTCTACTTAATTTTTTTTTTTTCCCCCTTTAAAAATGACATACCAACCCTGGGGTTAAAATTCTTCCTCTTATTCCAAAAAAACAGCTCTCAAGGAACGCGATGGTTAAAGCCCTTAAAGCCCTTATGATTTTGCTAGTAAGTCCTCTCATGAGTTCCTCCTGGAGCAAGAAGGATGAGTGGGGGCTTGGGCGCAGCGATGGCACCAGGTCAGCTTGCTCGGGCTGGTCAGAGGCAGGAGGTACAACTGCTCCTCAGCAGCGCGTTTGGGAGGGTGAGCAACAGGGGCAAAAGAGCAATTTGAGCAAATGGCACTAAAATGGCCTTAAGTACCTTCTGGCTGTACATCAGAAGGTTCCTAGCCATCAGAGCATCCGTGCTCTCTGAGCACATCGCACAAGGCGCATTTGGAGGGGGACCTCCCCATCCTTGCAGCTTACGATGGAGCCAGACAAGATCCTGAAGGGTGGTGCGACGCGGTGATGGGATGGCCAGCAAACAGACAGGGTAACTCAGCACATCCCTTTCAAACGAGTCGTCTGTCCAGGCTGTATGTGCCAAACCAACTCACCCCGCTGTCAGCGTGGAGCCGTGCTGCGGCCACCAAACCCCCTCCTCCTTGTGCAGCAACACGGAGAAACCGTAAGAAACAGGAGGGGGTTTATGGGGTCAGACAGCATTACGGTCCAGTTTCTTTCCCATGCTAATCTTCATCAGACAGATATCACTCCACCGCCTTGCAGAAGGAAACACATCCGTGGGCATCCGCCACATCCCAAATTTAGAATGATTTTTAACAAGCTGGAAGGAGAAAAATAAACAGCACTTGATCTGCAAGCTCCCCATTCTTGACAGTGTCCCCAGAGGTGGTGGAAAGCTGCAGAGATAGCTTCTTGCTTTAATTGGTACATTAAAATTCTTCCAGGCCACTACACAACTGTTAATAGGCAACTTAATTAAGCACTAACCCAGTTCATATTTCTACCCTCCAGAGGCTCTTGTTTCATTTTTTTTTCTTATTACATTCAAAGCCATGGGGAGTTTTGTCCTAATCATGTAAAACAAGCTGAGGGCAGTGACACCAGGCAACTTAACTCCTGATCTCCAGACACCTCCGCCAGATGCCCAGGCCTGCAGTTTCTTCCCCAAAAAGAAGACAGAGGACTCTGAGAATGACTTGTGAACTGCCACATGTCAGCAAAAATAAATGGCAATAATCCTTAGCACCTGCAGCCAAGTCACCCCCACTGAGTGTAAAAAGAAGATGGTGTTGGGCAAAGACAGCTCCTCTCCAGGCATCAGGTGCCAACACACAGGCGTGTTTTAGGTGGTCTCTTGAAGGACTGAGGATCCTAATTCAGCCTTTCATGAGCATCTTCCAAAATGCGGGTGTCTTCCATGCTGTCCGCAGCCACACACCACATACGGGAGACCCCTCAGAGCACCACGTGACGGAGAAGAGAAGTGGCAAAGGAAAGATGTCATCTCCTGATCCGCAGGAGAACTTTAATACTTGGCTGCTCCAACCAGCCGGCTCTCCCTGTCACTGTCTGCTGAAGGAACCACAGGCATAAGCATCCGTGCCCCACAACACACCCCAGCCCCTCATCATTACTGGGCAACTAATTCACTGTGTGTAGCCTGAACGTCAGGCTGGTTTGATGGGTTTGCTGAGGAGGTCCTCAGCTGCGATCTTCTCAGAAGTTTTCTTTTTCTTGCTAAGGCTGGCCTGGGGTAATCAAAACTTGCTCCAGTAGCTGTCACGGAAAGCGATGGGTTTAATAGTCATGCCAACAACAGTGGGGTTTTCATTACAGATGAGTTATGAGCCATTTAAGTTAAAAAACAACTGGATTTTACTGCTGTCAGGCACACTTAAGGTAGTACCCTCAGACTGAGGAAGGAGGGGTGACTGTGCAGAAGCCAAGCAGTCACCAGGCTTATGGAGGGAAGGAGCATTTGTTGCTGGTGATGAATGAATACGAATCCTTCTGCTCAAGGAGAAATGGTCTATTTGCCTCAAAAGCCTTGTACACCAACGGGCACATTGCCCATGCACACGTCATGATTCGTGATTGAACAGTAAAGCCGATGTGGATATTCCTCACTGAAAAATAGGGTCTGTCTCCTGCTGTAACATTTTTATTCCAAGGGAAACAAAGAATTTCAGATCCCCCAAACACAGTAATAGCATAGCTGGAGATTTCTAGCACAACCATTGACAGCTGGGCAGGGGACAGTGAGGGAAGTGCTCTGGTGCCATAAATCAGGGTGGCCACATGGACCTTGAGTATGGTTTGCATTTGCTGAAGTCCTGTCCCATGGGTAGAAATGGGATCAGGTCGTGGTGGTGGTGAGGTACAACTACCCGCTGAGTTCCTGGGTTGATGAAGTGATAGGACTGGACAGGCTTACACCAGCAAGCACCCCTGTAAGACAGGCTGTATAAGAGGCAGAAATGTGCTTTGCAGCATGATCTAAAACTATGAGACACCCACTGCCTTAAAAACACTGCAAAACTGAAAGGCTTGAAAATAGACCATTAAGCATGCTGTTATGGAAAATGCCCCTTCCTTCCCACAACAAGAAAAAAAAACACTATGGAAATTATATTTTTTTAAATCAAATAAAATTACACTTTTCACTTGAAAAGCATAACTTTCTGGTTATTTCTGTGAATGGCACTCATACAAAAATAAAACCCAAACCTGATAGGAACTTGGTTTCTATTCATTCTTTTCCTTGCTTTTCTCTTCCTTAACTTTTTCCTTCCACCAGGGGAGGGGAAGGGGGAGACCACCCAGGGAAAGCAGGTACTGATGGAATAAATCAAAACCTGGAAGAAGAAAAAAAGAAGCCAAGTTTAATTTCCATTGGAAACCTGAAGCTCAGACAGGAAAGGATATAAAACATAGTTGTGTTTTCACGGAGGGAGACAAACGCCTTAGCGTTAGGAATGCGTGTCAGCCAGCCCTGCCCTGAGAAACACCCTGTCTCCCTCTGCTCGGGTGCCAAATCCAAGAAAGGGGTAAAGATCTCCAAGCTGTGACCAAGACGTGGCGGCAGACTCCCTGCAACAAAAGCCCACGAGGTCGAGGTGGCATGGAGGGAAGAGCTGGGGAGTGATGGGCAGGAGGTACCTGCTGAGGGTCCCTGAGCTGGTGCCAGAAGACAAGTCTCTGGATTGCTTCACCTCTGGCCCTGTGCACTGGAGGGGACTTTGGGATGGGAAAGAGCCATGAATTTCTGGGATCTGGGTGGGAATGGCCCCAGGTTGGCATCTGACTGTAAAGAGGGAATCAAGGTGGGGAAAATGTCTAATAAGGCCATTCAAACCTAGCAAATTGCTTTTGGTGTCATGTCCCCCCTCTCCACTGAGGTGCCTGAGCCAACCACGGTGGCTTTGGGTCAAGAGGACAAAAGCTTCCCTTGCTGTTGCGTTTCACCGCTCAGTAGAAATCCTTCTCTTCTGCCTTCCCCTGGGAAACACTTGCCCTCGAGTTTGAGGAGAGACCTACCCAGGCTGGGTCTTTGCCAGGACATCCAGGACGCCATTCTTGGGAACACCTGCAGTCAGCAGCGCAGCCCTGCGTGGGTCTACGCCAACCAGCAGTCTGCTGGAACTTCTACCATCAGCCCAGAGAGGAGCTGCCTTCCAGGCTCCGAGGTCTCCCAGCCGGCCGGGGAGGCTGCACCGTCCAGCTGACAACTCCCTGATCGTTCAGCCTCACTGCGTCCACATCGGTTTTGCTGGGAAAGTCCCAATTTGTCACAGCACAACCTGTTCGGAGATCCCCCACTTGTCCTTTGATCCTGTGGCACAGTCAGTACCTACAGAGGCAACTGGCACCTTTGGAAGAAATGTTTTCTCTGATCTGTTTTAGTCGATAGCACGTACACGTCAGCCACTGTGGAGTGGTTGGTATGTGAGCCGGGTTTCCCGTAGACACAGCTGAGATGAAAGCTAATACTTCCAGGTGGTGGTGGGAAACCACTTGGGTATTTAAATACATACACCTATCTGCAGAGGCTGGGGTGTGAAAATGACCTTTTAAAGCACTTACAGCACTTTGGTTTTATCACCTCCCTGGATAACATAGCTAGGAGGCCAGGCAACTTTGTTTTGCTTCCCAGTCCTTTTGTTTGGCCACACCATACTGCTTCCAATTTCCAGAACTCTTGAGGGAAATACTAATTTCAAGCATTTAACAGAGATTAATATTTCCTTCTCAGAATTTCCGGGGGGGAAGAGGGGAAGAAAATTATGTATAAGAACCCTTCCATTTGCACAGAACATTTCTTTAAAATATCAGGAATGCGAGTTGCTGTTACCCGATTGCTCTTTTTAGATCTAATATTGAACTCGAGTTTGATCAGAACACTTTCAGTGTAAATGTTAAGAATGACTGCTTCTTTAGTAAACATCTTCTCACCCCATCACGTAACATTACAGACAATGCTTTGATGCACAAGCACGCAGTGATTTTCAGAGCACTCCCCTGCCGGCGTGACAAGCTCTCCTACCTGTGTTTAACTTGTAGTAGCTCGCTTAACCACTAGATGTCTTTGTGCACTGCATGGCAGTCCAGAGCACGGTTCCTGGTGAGCAAGGCCAGGCTGATTTTGAACCAAAGTTGCAGAGAGCTTCTTTTGTCCATTATATGCATTTTTTTAAAAAAACTTAATAATTGCTTTGTGTCCAGGAAGAGCTGTAATTCCATGGTACTGCCCACGCATCCTGTGCTGCCAAGGGTTATACAAGTACTCAGTACATCGTAACAATAGAAGTACTGGCCTGGGTGCGCTGCACACATAAACCTCTGCTGGGTGTCACCACATCCCTTCCACGATCTGTCACAAAGCAGACGGAACTGACTGCTCCTGCCAGGCCTCTCCTCAACATCTGCCCAGCGCCTAGCACAAGGCAGCCCTATACATATTTCTTCACTGTCTGAGCTGGATGCACACATAAAGGTGGAATTAATCTGGTTCTTGCCCTTCTTCAGTCTGTCAAACCCAACACATCACTGACTGCAAGAGAAGGCAGACAGAGCAAACAGCGGGTTGGAATCTTTTATTCAGTAATCAGTCCTGCTGTGTGGGTAGCATTTTAGCAACTGGAACCCAAGTATGCAAAAATACTGAGTTTTCACAGTGAAAAATCAGAGAGTATAAAATATTCCAGTATTGCCTCTTAGAACGATTATTTCAATAAGACCCCTGTTTCAAAGGCAACATGCTTATTTATTTTGTTTGCTTTCTATTGTCAACCCCTCCCCCCCAAAAAAAAAAAAAATTGTTCAGACAGCAACCCTGCTTACCCCCCCATTACCCACACGTGTTGTGGGGAGAGAAACACTACATTAAATCCCCTCCTGATTTCCAAAGGTTTATTGAAGAACGTTCTCCCAGCGGTGTCAAGGGCCACAAAGACGCAGGTTAGTGTGACACTGAGTGGTCCTGATGTTCTATACATCACAGACAGCTGTGGTGCTACTGAACTCTGATGAGAGGCTCTGTCTCCTGGATGAGCCACCGAAGAGCTTCATGCCGGCCTTGCCTCTCCAGTTCTGCTCCAATTACTTCCCTGCACTTCTGATGGTAGTCGTTCACCCAGTTACACTAGAGAAAGGGAGGGGGTATGACATTCAGTATAAACGCTGAAGGGTTATGTACAGCCAAAGACATTTGTAGGCCCTTGTGCTCCTTGGGATTGAGCTGTTAGGCTGGGATGGGATCCTGTCCCAAAGAGACAGACCTCTAATGTGTGGAAGTGACTTGTAAATTTAATGAGGGCAGGAACTGAAGCAATTTGTCCCAGGTTTTCAGAGGAGCCAAGGTTCAGTTCAGCTGACAAGTATTTCAAGTCTCTGCAAACCACTGCCTCCAGCAAGTCCAAATAGCTACCTTGGCACAGTCTAGTAAATAGCTTTGCAAATTTGTAACTGAACAATGCAGTCCTGAGACACATGTTGCCCTATTGATCTGAACAGGTACGTTACAGCAGATCTTGGTACTCTTCACAGTCCTCTTCAGAAAAAGGAAATGCAAATAGGACTATCATTCAGAAGAGGATGATGGGTTGAGGCAAAATAAAGAATATGCTAGAAAAACAGGATGAAACATGACACAGTGAAGGTAGCGGGACACCTAAACAGAAAGTTTAGAGTACAAAGCTATTCAGGAACAACTGCTGCTGAGCAGGTATCATTGATGTCTGCTCAGAGTCCGTATGTACTGCAGAATGTGGTGTGGCTGAATGGGCTTGGTCACAAGTGGATCCAGACAACAACATGGGACATTCATTAGTATAAGTCTCTGGGGAGACAGCATGATAGTCGGACAGAAGCAAATTAAGGCAGGAGAAGGAAAAGAGGTGATAGCAGCAAATACCATACCAAAGGAACTACCAAAATAACATCATTGGAAGGGTGCTCGCTGCCTTCAGTACAGAATAATTTAGGTTGGAAGGACCTCTGGAGAGCTCGTCTAGTCTACCCTCGCACTCAAAGCTGAATCAAGTTTAAAATTAAGTCAGATTGCTCAGGACTGGTCTCTGGATCTATGAAACGGAACAGAGGCCAGTGGTTCCTGTAAACAGAACACAACACGCTGGTTCTAGTGCAAAGAATGTAATACAAACCTACTGTTTCACTTACCTCTTTTTGTGTCAGCAAATTAACATCAATCATTTTCGTCTGGATTGGAACCAGGGTTAAGGGTTCAAAAGTCAGGCTCCCTCTGTTTTTGAAATTGTACTGCAGCAGAAAAACAAACAGGGCTGTAAATTTTTAGAAGCAGCTCTAGCCAGATCACACTTACTTCTCGGTTCAGGTCATCACTACAGAACAACCCTTGTAACATTCAGATGAGAGGGTAGCAATTTACAATAACATTTTTCTTATAGCTCAATCAAGGAATCTCAATATAAACCTTAGCTGTTTCTTTCAATGGTCACTTTTTAAAGGCCATGTCCCAGGTCACAGTACAGGACTCTGCTTCATGACTATATATGGTCATTTTCAGTTTGCATTTCTAAAAGCATAAGGCAGCCAGACCAGCAAATATAATGTCAAAATCTGTCTGTAGTTGTGTTTCTATGGCCACTGAGGACTCTCTATCAGAGAAAAAGATCCCGCCTTGAGAAGATCAACCAACTCTACAGCTGAATAAAGGGTTGATAAAAGATGAATAAAGGGGCTGAATAAATTTGCTTCTGGTCTTTGACATCCAGACAGAAAACATTTTAAAACAACTCTCACATACACATTTCAACCTATGGAAACCCTGCAGAAGCAGAACTGTCTTCTGTGCCCCCCTTAGTAAGGCAGTCTTAGAATCAGTCTTCACCAAAGCAGGAGTTTGGAGACCAGGAGTCTTGAGTAGGATTCAGCTGTCTGTAGCATGGTCCCACCCCAAGTTCCAGTACTTTAAGTTTTAAAACAAGTGAGTCATGGAGAAAAGTGCATCTTGAGCAGGTCATTCACCTTGGTTTCAGCAGGGATCACAAGGACAACATTTTCTATTCGGATCCCAAAGGACCCATCTTCATAATACCCAGGCTCTGCAGAAACAGACAGTAATTAACTAAGCCACATAGCTGCACCGTGCAAGCACTTACTCCCTATGGCCAAACTTCCCTTCCATAGCTTTAGTCCACTGAAGTCACTACGCAATCTTGACATCAGGCATCCACAGAGGCAAACAAATTGCTGACTCTACTTAATCTGCACAGAAGCCCCAAGCAAGGTGACAGCAAAAGTTCTCAAAAAGAGAAGAAACAAGACAGACAGCCCTCAAGCTCAGAGAGTCTCCTTGCAAGTCAAGAGAGAGCACAGAGTACATGTGTTCCAAATACCAGAAACTCTGAAAATATTAACGTCTTTATGAAAGGCAGATGGGTAACACCTTCCCCAAAACACTTACTTATTTTAGAGTGCTCCCCTGACTCCCTGAGAGGACTTTGCAGCCCTGAAGGAATGTAAGTCTCTCAGAAAACCCCAGCAGGCTATTAATTTACTACTGGAAGAGTAAGGCATGTAAAGATTTAACAGCTGCCTCAAATAGCCGATAGCAAAGACAGGATTAGCTCCTGAAAGCTTGGTGTCCACCTTGTACTGTAGCCAGCTCTTCTACTGCAGAAGGGGAGGCAGCATGCCAGAGCTGGGCTGGTCAGCAGCACAGCTCTGCTGAGGTTTGAACTGTAGACAGCAGGAAGCAGACCTGCAGCACCCGACTGAAAAGATGCTTTATGGAAGGTGAAAGAGCTAGAATGAGGGTCTTTACCCAGAGAGCTTAAATGACAATTAAAATAACAAACTGAGGAGGCAGGACCAGAGCTTATAATCCTACCTTTCCTTTACACCATTGTCAGATTTATTCCCTCTGCATCTTAAAGAGCTTGGTCCCTTCCCCAGTAACCAGAGAGAATAACCAATGCTAAATACCATCAGAGACAATCATGCCAGCCTCCAGAGGCTCATCTGCAAAGGTTTTGTAGCTAATGCCGCAAGGACCCTCATGTACATTTAGGAAAGAGCCAACTCCATGTCCTGTCCCGTGTAGGTAATCCAAACCACAGTCCCACAAGGCAGAGCGGGCAAAGGAATCTAGAAGATGACCTGCAGGCCAAGGGGAAGAGACAGACATGGAGAGACAATTTGATCAAGTCAGGTTCCCTCGGAGATGCTGATAATCACACTGAAGGCTCAAATCTGGAAAACATGCAAAAAAACCCCAACCAACCAAACCAAAGAAAACCACCACCACCACCCTCTCAAAAAAACCCCACCACCAACCAAAGAAAGCAAGTCATTGAATTGTTAGAAGTTACAGGGCAGATTTGGCAAGTCTGACATTCAAGCTCTTTCTCAACTAAAGAGCCCCTCTCTCTCTTTCCTGTTACACAGCTCTTCAGAAGACGGTCTGTACCAGAAACATTGCACTGCTGCTTGCTCCACTAGGACCTTCAGAAAAGAATCTAGTGGTCAAATGTCCCAGAGAATTCAGTATCTTTCTTAAAGTTAGCTGCACTAAGTGAATTCAAAGTAGAAGACCTGCCAATTGTATTTGGTGAACTAATCAGCCAGACTTCTTGCCTGGATGTCCAGTCATTTCAGATCATTTCAACCACAATGCAGAGAATTTCTGTTGCCTGCATGTGAACAGCAAGCCCCTATGTCCAAGTTCAGACACCCTCCAATTTCAGTTGGGATTTCTTGTACCACAACACAGCTGCATTTTCCTCACCTACCCAAGAACACAAACTGGAGAAAACTAAAAAGAGGCATCTTTGTGTAAAGTGTCTGATGAGGGAGAAAATAGCTCTGCAACAAATTCACCAGAGGTGAATGTATGTCAGCTTCTCCTGCATAAAATCAAGAGAGCTCCTTTGTGTGTCATTTTCCCATGCTGCTCGCTGATAAAAGAGATTTCACATTAACTGGAAGAGAATTAGCCAGTCCTTTTGAAGCTGGAAAGTGACCTCTCACTTTGACAGGGCCATGAGTAAAGCATAAAGACAACTTCCAAGCACAGAAAGGCCACAGATGTGTTAGAGTGCCATTGACTGATGAAAGTCACTATCACCCTAGAACCAGAGCACTTTGAACACCCTTCAGACTTCCCCCCTCAGAATTTTCAGCACTGGTTGATGCTGAGAGAGAAGGCATCAGGAATCCGGAATCCAAAATGTTGTGATGGAAACAGACACAGACAGTTACATCAACATCTGCCTAACACATCTGGACCTGTCAACCATAATGTTGCGCTCAGACCACTCAATGGTTCTTCAGAGGTCATTGTTGTGGTCAAAACACTCCAACTCACCAACATACCTTTGGTTCCATTTGGGAAGATGGCTGCACTCACAGCTATATGTCCCTTCAGGACATAGGTGAAGCATTCCTGTCAAAGAAATGTGTGCCATAAGTAAACAGGGAGAGGCAAAACTTTGTCTTCCCCAGGAATGGAAAGAAAGACTGCATCTTGTAGCAAATTGCAGAGAATCTGGGAAGACTTGCTCATGCTCTCCTATGGCTGGCAATGCCAAAGCAAACCATGAGTAGAAAGAGTTTAAATTACTCTGAAGATCTTTCTCCACTAATTATGGAGAATTTGTCACAGACTGCAGGTTTAGCAGCAGAATTCACCTGACCTACATGACTGATACACTTTGTGGCTGTAGTTTTACTTCCTGAGCGTACCCTACAGCATATTTTCATGACTGAGTGAACTATAATGATGGAATTATTTTTAATTAAAGACGCAATTTAAAATAAACAGAATTACGTTGCTGAATTTCCAACATGGATCTTCTCAGATAAGTCCAAGACTGGGTTTTGATACAGTACACTAGACACAAACCACTACTGCAGCCTTGCATTAGACACTGAGCTTTGCACTAAATTAACCCCCTCTAACTCCCATGTTGGACAAGCCAGTAATGTTTATTCTCAGCCTGCTGATTTTATTATTTCTTAGAGGAGAGATGTCACTTTGCAGATGAGAGGTGTGCATTTCAAGATAGAAAGGTGTCATTCTCTAAATCACTTGGTTTATATTTTGGAAGTCTGACAGCCTCCTTTTCAGTCTTTATCAAAATGCTGTCACATATTATTAAATAAATAACCATAGCAATAGGGCACATCATTACTAATTTCTTTAAGTATCTCTAATAATAAGGGTCAGATCGCAAACCACACTGAGGTGCCAACTTACCTTTTCATAGGCTGATGGTGTGCCAAAATGCATTGTCCTGGTCACATCTGTTGTACCATCTCTTCAGAGGCAAACAAAGATGCAGTAAGCGAAGGGATGAGGGAAAAACAAAGGTCAAAGTTAAGAATACACAGAAAACCCAGTCACACTGCAGCAAATCAACCAAACTCATAACTGGGTAAAGTCATCTGCTCTGTGCTACGCAAGACATGATGTAACAGTTCTGTCGTGGTTTAACTCCAGCCAGCAACTAAGTACCACGCAGCCGCTCACTCACTTCCCCCATCCAGTGGGATGGGGGAGGAAATCGGGAAAAAAGGTAAAACTTCTGGGTTGAGATAAGAACGGTTTAATAGAGCAGAAAAGAAGAAACTATAATGATAATGATAACACTAATAAAATGACAACAGTAGTAATAAAAGGATTGGAATGTACAAATGATGCACAGGGCAATAGCTCACCACCCGCCAACCGACACCCAGCCAGTCCCTGAGCAGCGATTCCCTGACCCCCCCACTTCCCAGTTCCTAAACTAGATGGGACGTCCCATGGTATGGAATACACTGTTGGCCAGTTTGGGTCAGGTGCCTTGGTTGTGTCCTGTGCCAACTTCTTGTGCCCTGGCTGGCCATGAGAAGCTGAAATATCCTTGACTATAGTCTAAACAATACTGAGCAACAACTGAAAACATCAGTGTTATCAACATTCTTCGCATGCTGAACTCAAAACATAGCACTGTACCAGCTACTAGGAAGACAGTTAGCTCTATCCCAGCTGAAACCAGGACAAGTTCCTAATCTCAAAAATTCCCGAACACAGGTCCCAGATGTAGCAATAATGATTTACAATTCAAAATGTTATCTTTCACCCATAAGCATCCCAAAGCTCTTCTCAAATTAGAATCTAAACTGCTCATAAAAATGATGCTAATTTGAGGCTTAGCAACTGGTACCTGCCCACTGAGACCAGAACAGAGAAGACCAAATTTAGTCTATTTGTATGGAAGATGATTCATTAGCAGCTTAAAAATATATACTTATGCACAAATGACAGCTACCAGCTCAGGGAAGGGAAGTGTAAGGGAGTAGAGTGTCCCCCTTCATCCTCAGGATGTCTTGTGCTAAGATTTCTAGAAGCAGAAACTGGCTCCAAGTTCCTTCCACAAATATAATTTTGAGCCTGCTGTCAAAAACACAGAAGCTCTTGAAATAATGAGTTCCCTTTGAAACACTCACTCCTGCGCCTACACTTCTCCCCAGCACACACAGGCCATGGTCATAAAGAACTCGCGGTTTAACTTCTCAGCAGGGACAAGCGGAGTATCCCTGTCACAATGCTGTGGTAAGTGCCATTGATGTCCAGCTTATATTGTATTCAAAGGGCTGCTTTTCATAGTGGCACTAAGGAAATCATTAATTAGGCCATAAGAGGGGAGGAAAAAAAGATCTCCTTGTGAAAACCTTATCAAAGGATGTCTGTATGGTTCTTTTTCAAAGCTCTTCCTGACTGACATAACAAAAAGGCATAGCTCTAAAGACAAAGCTCATCTCAAAGGAGCAGCCAGGCCTGTCCTACATCTTTCTGAACAAGCTGCTTCTCTTCTATTTACACTGGTTAAAAACATCATTTCTTTCATTTTCCATGGAGTAAGAGTCCCACAGTAAACAGCTGCAGAGACTGAGGCCACTGAATGGCACTGTCAAAACAGCACTGAGTCAAGAGACATGACACCTTCCCAAAAACACACCTGAGACCCAAGTGGCCACTGGGATGAGAAACCCTGCCTCTGAGTCTCTCTGGAAAGTCAGAGAACACCACAGGGCAGTGCTGTCCTGCTCCTTTGCCCCACCTTGTCCTGACCTCAACATCAGTCAAATCTGCCCATAGGGCAGATCCTGGCAGGGTAGGTGCCTCACTCAACTGTGCAGGCTGCTGTGTAGGCAGCCCCAGGCTAAACCAGGGCAGTCAGGCCTGCTCCCTGTTCCCTGCAGCTCTAACACCAATGTGCCAGCTGAGCAGAACTGCAACAGAAACATGCACCACCAGCTACAGCACAGCTACCATTACGCTGGTAATGGGACTCAGACAGGAACTGTACTTTTAGATCTCATCCCCTACCCCAGACAAGGCTTGTCAGCAGCCCTAGTCTGCTGTCCTGAGCCTAGCTCAGGGCCTCCTTTCACGGATCAGTCACCCACTGACTGATGCACTTGGCTATATTCTATATTCATAATCCCACAAACTCCTCCCAGAATGGTACAATGAGCAAGCTCTCTGTGAAATAGCACTGCGCTCAAAACTACACGTTGCCATGCTTGCCACAGAAACTGTGAGCTGACCCTGCAGGTGGTCACTGGGAGCAGAAAACATAGCAGTTCAGCACCATTCATCCCACTCACTTGTACTGTGCTCCTGAGTCTAGAAGGTAGATCTCGTTCACAGACAGCGTTCTGTTGGTCTCAGGAACCGGCCTGTTCAGTTAAACACAAAGTTTTTTGTTCCGTAGTTTTAAGGTCTCCAGCCCACGTCTACAGTCCAGAAACCATATTAAGCACAAGCTTGGATGCGTCAGCTCTGATTTCTTGTGGCAGTGATGGAAATCCCACACAGGCTGAGCCAGGGATCATACCGAGAAGTGTATCTGTCTAAATAGCACTACAGTACAGTGAATACCTTTGTTGCTTCCAGCAAACCCCTCAACATCTGTTCCTGGACATATTTCAGTACAGTCTGCACTTCATACTCATCCTTCCCAGACTTCTACCCCCAAAATAGCCCTTATCTATGGCCCCTGAGCAGATCAGCATCATAATACATGCATGCTGCCATCAGGGAGAGATCTTTATTTACTAAGTGTGGAAGCTCTGGTGGAATAAAGCAAAATGGCAATCAACAGTGACTACATCTCCTTGGAGTACTCTGTTGTGACTCCACAAAGAAGCTAGACAGCTCATTCCAACTATGTTTGCTGAAGGATGAAAGGAGAAGCTGTGTTTATCTTACTTGTAGTGAATGATGGCTCCATTTGGACCTGTGCTTGATATGGTAGCAAAACTCAGTTCAACAAAGTCTTTCTGTTGGCTAAAAGAAAAGATTGTGATCACTATGGCACAAGCAAGAGGAGCACACCAGGCACCTTGGGCACCTGGAGTGCCTCATCCTCAATTTCACATCACCTCAGCCGTCCCCTTAGCCTTGAAAGCTATCGGGGCAAGCATACTTGGGTAGGAGAATTGTACAGATCGAAGCCTTATCCTCCCAACCATGTGGAAACCTGCTTTCCACCTCCACTCTTTCCTTACATGCAGAAAATTTACCAATCAGACCACCCAGGGAAGAGATGTCCTGAACAATTTACTCTTTTTTACTTATTTCCTCAAAGGTATTTTTAGAGGTCCTGTCAATGTACATATGGGAGTATCTCTCAATACAGATGGTGCTCATTCTCCATCAGAAGAGGAGGAAATCTAACTCTTACATCAACTCCTCTGTGGTAAGAAAGCAACTGTCTCATATTTAAGTGTCCTAACCTGCAGCACTCCTCATTGCTATGTCAAAAGGAAAAGGGATAGGATCCAGTGGGCTGGGACTTGTATCTCCCAAGAGACCCAATTCTTCCCCAACTCTTTCAAGTGTTCAAAGAAATCCTGCAGTAATGGTTTGTGCTCAGGTAAAATATATCTGTGAGTGAGCTGGATTTCTAAAGAGTAACAGAAAAACAAAGGATAAAAAAGCCACCCAGAAAACATCCTCACAAGGGATTTACTTTTTACCTGCGAAACTCTTCTGCTTTGTCTGCAGCAATTATTTCTGTTACTGTTCCCTTTGGAACCTAGTGGACAGAGATGTAGGCTGAATTAGTACACCAACAAGCAAAGAAAATGCTATATGTTTAAGCACCGGGCCTCGCCTGTGCGTTATGAAACCCAATCTTGAAATGGCCTCTTTCCAGGTTTTCTGCCCTCACTCCTCAGTAATAACAAATACAAACCTAGCAATATTACGCAGGGCATGTGAGAAGCAGGAAGCAGAAACAGTCACAGCAGGATTGCTGAACCCTGACTAGGGAGCAGTTAGTGCGGCATTACCTTCACTGAGATATACACAGATGTAACATCTCACAAGGCAACATCTCTTCACAGACAGGCTACACTAAGCTTAAACAGTTGTCTCCAACAGCCCATGGTGTTAGCAGAATTTTTATGCTTTTAAACCAGAAATGGAAGCAGTTGCAGGAAAAACAAAGGACATTAAATTTTAATTTGTGCATTTGATTAATTAACCTGTGACACAACTTCCCCAGGACTGGACAACAGACATAGGGGAGCAAGACCTAGGTTTCATAACCCCTGAGGCAGATTTCTTGAGGTACTCAGACATGTAAAAAGGCACCTTCTGGAAGTCTTCAAGCCATCTCCATAGGTGAAGTCAATGGACTCAGACACGTAGTAGCACAGAAGGAGCAGAGCTTAGTAAGTTGCTGTGTAACACCTGGCACTCTGCACCTTCACTGTTTACTTCTAACCCAGAGAAAACATGAGTAACTTGTCTTTATCCCATTTTCACTGCACATGGGCATGACTGCACCTCTCCATTCATAAATACCAAATCTACCCATACTGCCAGACAACACCGATTACCATAAGAATAATTCCAAAGTATTGCACCAAACTGGGTATTACTTCATGATTTACACTATCAAACCAGCACGAGACAGTATGAACACTATATTAAGCCTGTTCAGGTCATTTCTCACTTGCTCTGGCTTTGGTCCGTGTAAAATGAATGGGAGTATGTTTTCAAAAAAAATTCATTCAGCCTTGGATGAAAGCATGATTGAAATCCCCCCCAAAAAAAACAGATAAAACCCCAACTGTTTCCCCACTTTCAGCAAAGGCACTATAAAGAGTATCAAAAAGTTGATGCTAATGAAGAATTTTACATAGCAATAAAACCTCCAAGTTAAAAAAAAAAAAATAATACACTACCTCTTTCTCCAGCCAGTTAAAGAGCTCACACAGCGCAACAGCATCTTTAATCTATGTTAAAATAGGCACAAGAAAAGGGGATTGAGAAGAAAAAGAGATTTATCAAGCCTTAGTATAAACAGTTTTTGATGCAAAAGAATTTGAACTGCAAGTTTCAGAAACACAAATCAAGAGATGATCTAAGAGGTCTTTCCAGGTTCTGCATCCTGTAATTAATACAAGCACTGGAAATCCATCTGGACAATTAAATAAACATTAATAAAGGTTTACCACTGGGAGTTCTCTTACTGTGAAGAATTATGAAGTACTCAGCAAACACTGGCTTTACCCCACACATGACTTTCAAGTCTCTCTTGCTTCAACACACAAGACCTTGCATTTCAGATCGTGGAAGGTAACCATACGACACATCTGGTGATACGACAGGGGAACATGCCCTTCAGGCACAGAAGCACCACACAGTCTGTTACACAGCTTCTGGCTTCTTTCTTGCCTGATGTCCCCCATTTTTCTTCTTTTCTTCTGCATGCTGCAAGCATGCAGGGGCAAGAAGCAGGAGACAAGTGTACAAGAGCAAGGCACAATTTTGTCCTCAGGTGGCAGGTGACAAAGTGTCTCTGGTCAGTACAAGTATTTTTACTCCCCTTTAACTAACAGGGAAAGAAAAGCATTGAAATAGAAAGTAGCAGTTCCCAAGAAAGTAGCAGAAAATACGGGACAAGTGCCAGTTAAAGCAGGGCTGGCAATTCTGGACATTTCACCTCTTGTGTAAACTCCTGCTTGAAAATTAACAGGAAATAAACAAGAGAAAACTACAGCCCCACCACGAACCTGTTTCACAGGCAGATTCTTTGCTTCAAAATACAAACCTTTCCGGGAAATCAGCCTCATTTTCAGAGTATCATGATGATGACACAAAAACACAGTGCTTTGAGGGCACTGGTTGCTTCTGAACATCCTGGCCTGTGTTTTGCACCATGTGTTGAAGAATTTCTCTGTGTTCTTTAGGTTGTGTTTACTCAAGTGATAACAATTTGAAGACTCCACTGAGAAAGACAACAGAACTAGCAAAGGGGAAAGAACATCACTTTGATGGCCTGTATTCTAAACAACACTTCTCAAGTCTGCATGGTCTTCCAACAGAGCAAGGTTCGTTCCTCGCGCTATGACAAATGTTGTTCTTCACTCCAAGGGAATGCTAAACAAGCAAAAAAACTGCTTCAACAGCAGTAGATGCCTGATAGAAAACCATTTTTATCCTTCCATCCAAATTCTTATTTATTTTTTAATCCAAAACACTAGAACTGAAAGGAAAATGTCATTTTTTTTCCTAAACATAAAGCAAACCTCTTGCCAAGTGCAAGGAGGCTCTCAAGGCTTCACTCACATGTGCTCTTCTCATGCCTTCTGTTTCCGATGCGTTCTTCACAGCTTTTGCAATGCAGATGGGGGTATATGGGGTGAGGTATCGGTAAGCCTGCAGCAGAAGGACAGGGATTATTTGTGGATTAGTCAGACTACATAATCCTACAGGTTTAATAACTCAGCCTGGCCACAATTTTTACTTTGGCAGTCTCTCTCAACCTTCAGTGCTGTGAGATACTGGTTGCCAGTAGTCAGCTAAATGCACTGGGGAATAAAGAGGAGAAACAGTCCATGACTGAAGGAAGAACAGCCACAGGGTAATCCAGGGAACCAAAGGGTCAACAGCTTGTCATGAAGCAGGATGAAGATTTGGATGTCCTAAACATCATATATATCAATGTCTGAGCCATGGGTTTCCTGTTGCTGATGTACACTAAAGGCCCAGAGACAGCCAATGAGAAACACCAATCCCAGGGACTCAGGTGGAATTTAGGCTGTGCAAACAGACCTAAAAAGTCACCTTGTTACCTGTCACCCTTAAGTATCAGGGAGCAAGGGGTATCCAGCCCAGGTACCAAGCACTGGAGCTGAACCTGGTGGGCCCCTCAAGGCTCTGGCCCCTCTAGCACCGACCATCACTACTTCTAATGATCAACAGCTCTGACAAACACATCAAGGCCCCAAGAAACATAAAGGCCTTTGCAAAGCTGAGTTTTACATACTGTCCACTTCTGAAAGGAGCTTACATCAGTGGTTTGAGACAATGCTTTCCTGTGCCTGGACAGGGTGGCCCTGCATGAAGAACTAGTAACTGATCCCTTGCCACTGTGCACTTCCCAAAACATCAGCTGTCCTTAGATTAGCAGGAATGCTTGGCTGGTTCTGAGCAAGTCTTCAGAAATTCACCAACTGAGGTGACTTGCCCAAGTCTTGTCACACTTGGCATGAGAAGGAATAAAAACAAGTCTTTTGCCCCACAGCTCTCTGCTCTACCCATTATATATCAGGAGATGGGATGAGCACCTACACAAGCACAGCCCAAGCAACATGCTGTTTTCCTATTGTCAATGCACTAGCATACAAATAAACATCACTCAAATTCCTGGGAAAGGCCTGGTAGACACTCAAAGACCAATTTCATGCAAATCCTACAGGCTTACAGTTTCCAAATTCTTAAAAATAGCAAGACAGTTACACTACATTATGCAGAAACTAAAGTACTGAAGAAGCCAAAAGAAAGTCAAGAAAGTCCTTTTATCAGAGTCAGGACAAAACTTCTCAACAGTCAGGTTCTTAGTTTGGCTTGACTTTTACAGATACTGGTAGGTTCTATTAATCTTCTGTGAAAAGCATATTTACATGCAGCTGTAGGCAAATCTATAAAGAGTTTGCAGATGTGTGTTTAATAACGGACTGGATTTTTGCCAGGGTCAATATCTGGCTTTGATGGAACCAGACAGTAGATGGACTTCCAGCACTGGGGCTCTTCAAAGCACCCCAGGCCAGTTGCTCAGCTGGTGTAAAGTGGTGTAGAGCTGGAGAAAAACACCCAGCATGAGGAACTAGGAAACCTCTGGCTCTTTCAGTGACTCTCTAAGTGGTTTTTAATCAAGACATTTCAGTCCTTCCTCTCCTGCTTTCTATTGCACAGAACATCTTCAGGCAGGGACTTTCCCATTGTGTATAGAGGTTATGTAGCACTGCAATGACTCAGTATCAGCCAAAACTTCCAGTGCTAACAGGGTAAATAATGTCACTACAACCCATTACATTCCTTAATCTAGGCCAAACCTGCTGTATTTCTCCATATGGATGCTCTGTGTAAATGATCTACAGCAACCTACCCAAACTGGGGTTAGTCCATTGACTCCAACTACAGTAAAGGGTATTCTACTCTGAACTCAAAAGAGCAACAATTTATCCCAAATGCTCCACAGACTCTATGCTTTCTGCTATCCTGAATGAGAGTGGGCAAAATGTCAGTATTCTGTATTAAGAGGCCATTTGCACCTAGAAATGGATTGATGGTGTCAGAAGATTTAACCCTGAGCAGGGGCAAAAACTGTCTATCTTCCTCATGTACATGTCTTGTTGGTTTTTAAGACAACAACAACAAAAAAACCCACACAAGGCAAACTGCACATTTCCTCAAGTCAGTGCACAGAGAGCCACATCCCATATTAAAGGGATACATTGAAAGCAACAAAACTTTCCAGACCTCTTTGGTTTTACCACCTGTCCTGATAAACCAAGTGCAATGAAGCTATTAAGGTATATAAGTGAATGTCATCACTGGAGAAAAATAATGCACAGTTCCTGCTGTTCTGGCCATGACAGCTGGAAAGTTTAAGCAGAGATTTGTGCTGGTATCAAACTGTGGCAGCCTGGGGATACACAAACAGACCTTGCTCTTAGGATAGTGTCTTTTGGAAGACACAAAGCTAAGACCACTCTTAAAATTCCTGTATACAGAAAAAGCCATGAGTTAGCTCTGTTGTCACAGGTATGGCTGTTATCATACGCACACCTGCAGCATAACCATGCAGTACATTAAACAGGTAGGAAATATCTGCCTGCCTTGATGAGGCAGAAACCTGGTCATGGGTGAATGCAGACTGGCAGCTAAACACTTTTTACAATTTAGTTTTTCCTTCACCAACCCCTTCATCCGAGCCCTGTGATTCGCAGGTGGTAAACCTGGACTGTTTAGTAACCCAGCACAAGAAAAGAATCTGTTCAGCGGGTCTAGTCTTCCAAGGCAACATCTGGAAAATAACCACTGCTCCCTGACTCACAGCAGTATTTACTCAATATCTGTTAGGTACTAGGTATCTCTGTAAACTGGATGGCATTCTAGAGAATGTGATCTCTAGCAAACAAAAGATGTACACAAGAAGCATGGAAACCAGCTTATTTGTCCGTAGTTGCTGCTGTGTCCTTCCTCGAATATCTCCCTTCATGACTATTGGAATATTAGGTGGACTGCAGGTCTCCCAGACAGCCAAGTTCAAGTACAAGGGTAAGATATAGCAAGCACAGCTGTACAGAAATTATTCTGATGCTACAACTGTCCCTCAGCAGATGCACTCACTGCATGGACAACCAGTGCCTGCAGGTTGTCCGTGTCCTCACAAGGTTCCCTGCTGCAACACCTCTGTCGCCCTGTCCCTCCTGTCTTCGGTACAAGATGTCACATATTGCCCGATATCCTCAAGCCACTGAAATAAATAAGGGGAACCATCTTCAGACACTTAGATCAAGCCCAAAGCCCCCTCCCAAAAGTCCTGCTCAACTTCCCTGCTTCAGTTTCTGCAAGTTTCCAGCTCTTACCACCGGTCCACATAAGGCTGATGCTCCAGCCATGGGCAGAATGACCCGAGTTCACCCCGCTCCCTCTCTCCCTCCCCTCTCTCACTGTACTTGTCTTATCTTAAGCTGACAATTCTTTGGGTAAATCGGCTTAATGAGTTGGAAGGGCAGCTCCAGCGAGAGCAACCCCAGGATTAACAACCCCTCGATACCTCAGCATAGCTGGAACCCTTCCGCACAAGGTCCAGCCTGCATCATGCTTTGCAGAGGGGAAGCTGAGGCCAGCTGCCCTCATTAACACCATTCCTGACCACACTGAGCAGAGAGAAGAAAAATATTTTCTCTTGGAAGGGCCACTAACCTTGGGAATAGCCTCAGTCAGAGCATAGCTGGCTTTGTCACTGAGCCACACTTTCTCCTTGGGTGAGAGGCCTGCACCAACAGCCTGCAGCTCTGACAGGATAGATCCATAGGGCATCACCTGGATTTTAAACTCAGGGTCCAGGGTGGAATCGAGCTGTAAGTGCTCCCTCACAGCTGGGTCTGTCATCCGGTCACCATCGATGAAGAGCCTGAGAAACAAATCAGACAGAGCAGATAGGTGGGACCACATCTGACAGTGGTTAGAGTAAAGGAGGGAAGGAGAAACCATTCTGGTGACATTTCAGGGAGAAAGGAGTTCATTAATTATGCACTACACTTTGTCCTACATTGTTTTAAACGCTGGCCTTCACACAGCTCAAATCCTGCTTTGAAATTAAGATGTACCACCCTGCTGAGAGGAAAGGAACTGATAGCATTTTTGTTTGTATGATACATTCAAAATGGCTGCATCCCATCACTGCGCTTCAAGCAGGAGAGAGTAACAGAGGCAAATAATAGCCATTCTCTGATTTTTAAGGGCAACATCTGAAAATGGAAAAGCTACTGTTGTTCCAAGTTCGACATTGCTCTCACTTTCACTGAACTGGAGAGTTCACCTCAACCTTCACATACAACCTGTACTCACCCAGCCAGGTTTTACCTCAGATGCAACTAGCTAGCAGCTTGGAGATGCCTCTAAAAGACTTGTGCTTGCTGAGGCTCATTGTAGGGGGCAGTCACAAGAAAGAAACCTTCTGTCATAAGCCAGCCCTGAAACTTTTCTACACATTCCCTGCAGTTTAGAAGTGACTCATCAATGACATTAAAGGAAAGTTTTCCAATGTCCAGGCCAGCATTGGCTCTTACCCACATTTCACCCAGGGCTCCAAGGGCCCTCTGCGTTATCTCAGGGTGACAGACAGAGGGGTCAGCCATCATGCCCAAGGTCACCCAGCAAGTCAACCGAGGTGCTGAGGAGCACAGCAGAGCTCTTGGCTGCCTCTCTAGCTGTGATCAGGGGAGGAGAGTAATTAACATTGAAGACAAAAGTGCTCAGAAAGGACATTAAAGCACCCAAGCGTAGGCATTTTGAAAAGATAAATGCTTTGCTAGAACAGCTCTCCCACAGAAAAATGCATCTTGGGGGACAGAAGAGGGGAATACAAGCACCTGATTGTGTTCATTCCTATGACGGCGTATGCAAAAAACACAGGATTGTACTCAACATCAGAGCCTCGGAGGTTGAAAAGCCCTGGAAAATAAGAACGCCAAGAATCACAGTCCTGGTTCATCTTTTGCAACATTAGAGAAAGCCAAAAATAATCTCATCAAAACACAGTCAAGCAATGAGTCGTCATGGGTGCAGGCCGTGGGTCCACCTTCCACCCAGCTGTCCCATGTCCTGCTGCTTTTCCGGCAAGCCTAAGTTTTTGCCAGGAGATGGCACCAGAACTGCAGTTTAAACACTCCTGTTGGGCAAGGAAATTGGGGTTTAACTTCTAAAGGACGGCTGGCTTGGAAGAAAGCAGGTACAAGCAAAAAAAAGACAAGGAGACATGTAAAAAAAAGTTGTGTTCGCCCTTTCTGGTCTGTGCAATGCAATAAAAGCTCACTTCTCAACAGCCGGAAGACTTCAAAGTTACAAGTTATCATTTCATTCCAATCCTTTTGATACTTGAGGGAAGAGGGAGACACAATAGGCAAGACTAAAATACTCCAAAAAGGCCTCTCATTTGGGTGCCTCCGATATCTCAGATTCAGACTGCATAGTCTTAGGTATTTTTCACGAAGATTTTATGCCACACAACTCCAGGCAAAGTCAAGAGGGGAAGTAGATGTTCAGCATCTCCAAACTCCTGATTTTAGGTTCAAATAAAAACCGCAGGCTACCCAATTAGCTGAAATGAGTTACTCAAGGCAATAAGGCCAGCCAGCAGGACAGCTGGGAAAAGAACCAACATGTCCTAAATCACAACCCAGCACTGTATTCATCGAACTGTGCAAATTCTGCCACGAAAGTAAAAATAGAGTTTGATTCTCCCCAGGGAAGGAGTAGGTCACTTGAAAGCAGGAAAAAGCCACAAAGAACTCTTTACTGCACGGGTACAAACTTGCTTGCTCAGCCGACTCCCACTGCAGTAAGGAGGCAACAGCCTCTTCTGTGGCTCTCTTTCTGTGCCCAGAAACTTGTCTGGAGTTTAATACAGTGAATTGAATTAGATAAAATTAAAGACAACTTCTACCCCTTCCCCCATCAGAATAGGAAATCAAACAGGCACCTGGCAATAAGCTTCTCTCATGACCTCCTCTAGTCCATCTTAAAACCTTGATTCATAACCAAGCTTGGCTTTGCTGGAGACATTTAATCTGAAACCACCTCAGGGCACCAATTTATCATTAATTTAATTGGAGATGCGCCTGAAAAGGTGAGACACACAATCTCTGCTCACACAGGCCTCCCCAGGGAGGAGTCATATTCACCACTCTCAGAAGTACTTCTTTCATGAAACAAGCTCTTTGCTCAGTGTCCCAGATCCAGGAGAGCCCACAGACCTCAGCAAGCTGGCTTCATCCAGCACCACAGACACTGCACTGGCAGTGCTGCAGCTAGAAAGACACCACCTTCATTTCTACCTTTTCAGATCAGACATAGGGCACAGGCATTAGCAGCACTCACACCTTGCCAGCACTATGCTCCCGCTGCACCAGTCTGCGCACTGGTAACTTCTGCACAAAAGGATACACAGCACTAGTAACAACAGTCCCAGGGAAACCACTGCTGTGTCTGGCCATTTTCCCTTCCTACACACTGGGCTGGGAGCCAGGGTGTGGAGACCTAGTCATCCTGGGGCCCCAAACATGGAGGGGAATCTCTAGTGGGACCCTGGGTTGAAATGATCTGGAAATACAAGTTGAGCCCTGACTTACTTGTTTTAACCAAAGCACTTGCCAAACATTGGAGAGGTAGAGACTGACTTAAAAAGTCGTGACAATTAGGAAGATTACTGTGAATGCCATGTACCCCACCCTTGCCTTATGTATACAAAACCACATGTTGCATTGCTTTGTTTATAGCCCAGCATCCACAGCAGAAAACAGTCTCCATCTTCCCATAGGGTGAGGCAGCATCAGGACATTTTACAGCCAGAAATCTCACAGTTGTTTTTTTCCCTTCATATATAACCTTCCTTTCCCTTTGCCTGGGCTGTTTTTCAAAGGTGGCAATTTGCTGCATTTCCTGGGCCAAAAATGTACTGGAGAGCTGCATTAGTGTAATAAGGCACTGTGTACAAATACAGGCTCGCTGTTTGTGACCTGTTATCGCCACTGCACTTACAAGTTAATTGACCTCTAACAAACACGTTGGCTGTCACAAGTGCCTCTCGCCCTGGCAGGGTTCTTCCTTTCCAAGGCAGGAAGGACATTTATTTTGTAGGAAGAACTGAGAAAAGAGATGCAAAGACTTACATGCTACTTCATCCAAGGCCGTTACCACAAACCACAGGACTTTCCTCTCAGCCATTTTTGAACGGAGGGCTACAATTTTGTCTCTCCAGCTGACCCCTGCAAAACACAACATGAAAAGCTACAATCACCAGCTTTACTGAGGATGATGACACAAACACAGACCAATGCACTGGATTTTGGAGGTAACTGAAACACACTGTGCTTGTGCTCCTCACTCCTTTCTAGTAACAGATATGAACTATCTCCAATGAGCTGCCCTCCAGACATCTGTGGATTTGTTTTGAAGTTACCTAGCCTCCAGCAAATGGTTATTTGAAGTTCTGAGGACAAAGGGGTCACTAGCTGAGGTCCAATCACCTTCTTGGCCTATTCATAGTGGATCATATTGCGCTGCAGTAGTGTTTCTCTCACTACCTTGCAAGAGGAAAGCAAAGGGGGCAGTAGAAATGGTCCCTGTCTATTAGAAGTTAAGCTTCTCACCTGTGTAACTCAGGTCGAGTGTGATGAGAGGCTTGCAGGGGCGCTGAGGACAGTCTGTCCAGATCGTATCGATCAGGTTTTCTTTGACAGGCACAAGATCGTGGCCAGCACTTCTCAAGGCTTTGGACATCCTCTTCCACTGGTCTGCCAAAAGGAAAAGAATCAAGAGAGATAGCTTTAAAGGACACACACTGGTTCAACAATGGCCCCATTCACAGGGGGCAAACTCAAGAATCTGAGTCTCTGCCTTTCCTCCCAGCCTCTCCTTCTTCCCATTCCTTTAAAAAACAAAGCAACAGCTATTGCAACTACAGTTCCACAAATGCAGCCACTACAGCCAGCAGCATGTACAGAACCTCGCAGCCCTAGAGCCTCATGCTTGAGCTGAAGAACTGCTCCAGCTGGGAGACAGAAGCCACTGGAAGAATCCACCCCAGAGGCTGCCACAAGGGTGTCCTCTACCCCAATGCAGAGCCATGCTAAGCTAGGTAAGAGATGAGATGGGCTTCCACACAGCCACGAGACTGATCCTTAGACCATCTGAATCAAGCAAATGTCTCCCCTTGCCTCCAGCAAGCTTTGGATTGGGCCCATGTTCTGAAGCATGAGTCGATGGATACTCATTCATCTGATATAAATGGTACCTCTCCAGGAATGTGCCTCCTACAGAGAAAACTGCAGAGATGCCAAGACCACCAAGCAGGAGTTGCATCATGAGTTTTGTCTGCGTGTTCTGGCTTACATGCTGGCCAAGGCATTCAGCAACTTTGTACTGAAGTGCCTGCGACAAGCCACAGCACAAAAGGAGGTGGATCAGCACTCTGTTTTTTAGGTAAGGTCACTGCAAGCCCAGAGAGTGGTTCTCGTCCCTTGTGTTTTGGAGTCAATGCACTGCTGTGGAGCTCTCGTGATACATGCCTAACACCAAAATCCAACCTGTTTTGCATAACAGTTTAACCCACCACCCCATCTGGGTTGAAACATGGTTAGCTACATACCATCACATAACAGCTTACCCAGAAAAGTAAGGAAGCAAAATCTAGTTGCCCAACCCAGAGTTATAAAATAAAGTAAAACCAACCAGCTGGAATAATGAAAGGGTCCACTCCCACCTTCGAGCCTTCTGGGAGGACACTCACTAGCCAATCCTCCTGAGTTGGTGTATCTTTCAGGCCTCCATGAATTTAAAAAAAAAAAAAAAAAAAAAAAAAAAAAAAAAAGATAAAGAAAAAAAGAGGCTCAAAGAAGCAGTCATACTGAAGCATTCCCACACTACCCAAAAAGTACAAGCTAATGCATGAGTTACACCTACTAATGAACATCTAGACCCGTGGGCAGGAAGAGTCACAGGACACTAAAGCAGGAGCAGCAGTGTATCCAAGATGTCCCTAAGCCCCTGTACGCTGGGGTATCCTTACAGTCCAAGCTGTAACATGTGCCAATGTGGTCTGTCATCCAGTGACCAAATAGCCTGTGATTGTTCTCTGTTTATCAGTGGAGCAATATCCCAGGTCCTGCATACCCATTTTCATGAGTGTCCAGTTGTTATCCATTTGATGTGCAGCTTGTAGGAAGTAGCGTCCATCTGTCCACATGGCTGCATGCTGTTCAGTTACTATGGCAGTACCTAGGCAGGAAGGCAGAAAAATGCAGTGATTTAGAGGTGGGCAGCCACCATGCAGAGACACAGACAGCAGAGGGAGTGTTTGAAATGCACCCCAATTCCCCAAAAGGCAGCTCTGCTGACAGTTCAAAAGTTAGTCCAGTTTCAGTGGAGATATTCACTGTTTCCTCTGCATACAACCTTCCAAATACTATCAGAGACAGTATGCACAAGGATGCAGCTTAATGAATTGCCTCAGATTAATCCAACTTAAGCATATCTCAGCAAGTCAGTGGAACGGGGTAAATGGGGCTTTCCAAACCCTCTGTAACAGCAACTGTGGTCTCCACTTGGCTATTGTCACAGTAACACATACTGTACATCCCCAGACTCCATCCCATCTTCTTACGGGGAGGAAGCCTGGGCTCTGGCCATCCACAAGAAACAGCTGTTACTAAGCTAGCAGACGTGGGTATCACTGCCAGCTGTCAGCTGCACCCCTTTCCCAAACATTACAGCTCTAGCAGAAATGGCTGAACAGGAAATATGAACATAAAATTCTGTTGGTTTCAGTGTCTGTCCCATTCCACCGATTCCAGATGGAGCGATGCAAGCAGACAGTTGAGGGGCACTGACATCTCAGCAAGGCACTCTAGCTGCCTTGCCCTTGGCCATTCAAAAAAAAAAAAAAAAAAAAGCCCCAAACAGAAAAAAAAACAACCCCAAAACCATGGCACAAACACAAACTGAATCCAAGTCTTTTGAGTCTCTGCATCTTGACCATACTCTCTGTCACCAGAAACTGAAGCCTAGATTAGCAGAGCAAAGTTTCCAAATATGAATTCATTGTCTTCTACCAAACTCCCCCAACACAAACCCCATTTTAAGCTGCTTCATCCTGAAAAGATGAAGCAAGAAACACAAGGTGAGCCCCTGTGTGAAACCTCACTGATTCATTGAGCGCTAGGCTGGGAACACATACCTTCCAAGTACATAACAAAGGCCCAAAATAGAGAGGAAGGTTATGAAGAGGCCATGCAGAAGGCGTGAAATTAATACAGGATTCATGTTATCCATTAAAAGCAGCCTGCAGCCCTGGATTTATCACCTTCCACATAAAGTCCCAGAGTAGTTCATAGGAACTGATGAATGGACCCTCCAAACACATAGGTAGCAGTATTTATTAAGCCAATTTATAATTAGGGGGGGGAAAAGACCTCAACAGACTAAAGTGACTTTCCAACAATCACACAGCAGACTAAGTTGCAGAGCTTAGGGTACAGCTACGGTAATAATTAGGTCTCTTGAAACACAGACCTATCTACAGCCAAGAAAACATCCTGTCTCGGCAAGATAAGCAAACTTTTCCACAGCATTCGGTTTCCAAATGCAGCGTTTCTGGCCCTGGCTCTGTTTAAACAGAAAGGCTAGCTAAAGTCCATCTACTATTCACCCAGCCCAAACGGGCAACGTAAAAATCTGTTCGTACTGGCTGCACATCAAAAGAAATTACCGTAGATTACAAGCACCACATTAAAGAGTTAACAGGATTTTACTTTACGAGAGGTTCATTCAGGGGTCAAACATTTTCTGAAAACTTATTATTGCGCTGATATTACATAATTCCAGCGGGTAGCCAAAACATAATTCTGCAGATGCTGAAATGTGAAGAAAACAGTCCAAACAAGCTGGATAGGTTTCCTTTTCCATCCTGCCTCTATGCCATGAATGAGACTGTTTCTTTACAGGGGAATTATGTACATTAGCAAGAACCTAAGTTCTGGAAAGGTACCTGCAGAGCCATCAAATCCAGAGATAAACGCCCGTCTGCAATCACAGGGTGCAATGTACTCGCTCTAGAAAACAAAAGAGGCAGCAATTATTTATAGCAGCAGGGGGGGAAATCAGCTGATGACAAATACTTTGATAAGCTTTTTCTCCTAAAGGACACCACAGAGGGAATGAAATGAGTTAAAAAATCCTGGGCTCTACTCTGCTGGAACATTTAATCATCTGTGATTATATTGTATTTACATCCAACTGGGTGGTTGTTTTTTTTTTAAGCTGCAGCACTTTTCTCCCACAAACGTCTGTAAACACTGAAGTGCTTCGGAGTTTGCAGATGTTTATTTCACACTCAGCCTCCCCTTTGGGTAACAAACAAATGCTGCCTTTGAAGCTGCAATGTGAAAGGAAGAGAAACCAGAAGCACCCCTTGATCTTGGAGACCAGAGTAATCAGCGAATAAAATCTGTAAAATTCACTATCTCCAGTGAAGTCCCCTCACTGGCATTTATAAGAGTTGCTTTAAGACTTTCTTTTCCACAACAATGACACTGAAAGAAAATCATCAAGGCGGTAAAACTGTAAAAACTTTAACCTTTAGGACCTTTGATAATCAGATGCTGATCCTCTCACTTCCTCCTTGCCTACTCAAAGCCCAACTACGCCAGAAACCACCAGACCATGGTTTGGTGGGTGAGAGGGAAATCAAAGACTACTAGTCCATCCTCATCCCAAACCCATCACAACCTGTGTTTTTGGACACATCTGTTGGCAGCATTACAGAGGAGACTGAGAACACACAAATACCTGACATCCACAGGAGCTGCCAAAATTAAAAGAACAACTGTACCTTGAAATGGCCCACACCATTTTTATGGGATCCCATTCTGGCAAGTTCAGAGGTCAGAAATGCTGAGTAGGCCTGATAATTAACTACTGCAACTCAGCAAATCAGCTTAATCCAGGCTGACAGCGCCAATGTTTGAGCTGCAAAACCCCTGGATTTGTACCTTACAAATGGTCTGAAACCAAAGTCTGTTCCTCTGCCCATAAGTTTCTCTGCACCCAGCTGTGGCAAAAGAAACATTTTAGGGACTGAGCTGAGAAATCATGGCTCTATTCTCAGGGGGTTTTAGCTCCTACTGTGATAGATACTGCATTTCCCTGTCTCTGGCCAGGGCTATTTTTAGATCACTTCATTGTTAGGAAACACTCCCTTCAAATCTGTTACTCTTTGCTGTTCTGAAGAAGGCAGAGGGTTCAAAGCACAGGATTGAGTGAGAAGCACAAATCACAGCACGTGGGACAAACTCTTTACTTCTACTCCCCATCACTCCATGGTCAAAACCACCCCCAGAACAGCTATGTTTCTCCCCTCCTGGAAGACGCCCTAGGTAGCAGCTACCAAAAATTCACCACTAATTTTTTGAAACTGAGCCTTGGGACAGCAAAACCCATGGCCCAAAAGAGGATCTGGCTGAGTAGCTTTTGCTCCTGATTGCCAGAGAAGATACCTGGGATACGCTCCCAAGAAATCCTCTATTTTACCCAAACACTGATAAAAGTTGGCAGAAATGGGGCCAGGTATTGAGACCACAGGTACTCTCATCTCTGAGCAGTCCAGTTCCCTGTGCCTCTTCCTGCCCAGCCCCACAAGACTCCACAGGGCTGTGACACATGCTCAGCAGCTGTAGGGAGGAGAGGGGTCAGGATACCCACCTCAGGAAGGGATGACTGCCCTCTGCACACCTCTAGCTGATGGGGTGGATCCGCCTCAGCCCACCACAGCACCACCATCATCACTAACCCCCTTTAAAATAACAACAGAGGCAGCAGCAGATAGAGAGGACAAAGTCATTCAGGGAACAGAATCAAGCGCTGTATCCCCGGCTGCCAGTCTCACAGCCACAGGACAGAACACGAAGGCAGAGCAATGCTAGACTTGAGGAGGATTCCCCATTTCAACATTTCCTAACAACTATTCAGCTTGTTGACTGCTACAACTCCCTCTCTCCTACACTTGCCAGCTCAAAGCTGGGACACCATTTCCCAGGGTCTGATGCCTAAAGGGGATGCTGGAAATTTCCCATTCTGGATCGTATCACTAAGTGCATCTCAAATCAGACCAGCGATTTCTCTTCCTTTTCTCTTGACCAACACAGCAGAGACTACAGGCTAGTTTGCTTGTGCAGACAAGCAATCTCACATTCATAGGAAGGGTTAACACTGAGCTAGCTGCATTAACAGCCAGAACAGTGAAATGGACTAAAACGATTTTAAAAAAAAAAAAAATCTAGAAGGAAAAAAAAGTCTATCAGTTTTAGATCTGGTAAAAGCTGACCTAAACTAACAAAGAACTTGACTGCGTGGGAAATGCCTCATGCTGTCCCATTCACAGACAAATCCAGGGAATGTTTTAAGAGTTTACAATGAGGCAGATGGGCTTTAAAAGGCAGTATGAGGGAAATGGAGGGGAAGACGGTTCATTCATCTGTCAGCCTGACTCGTTGCACACCCACCTGTTCTGTTCCATGCAGCAACCCCCGCTGTGCAAAGATGAGCCCATGTTTTGCACAAGCTAAAATTACAAGGGGAACACCTGCGTACGCCACACAAAGTACAGGCCACAGCACAGTCAGAACAAGGTATTTCCCTGGGGCTTGTCTTGCAGCTCCCGATGGCCTTCAGCCTGGCCTTCCTCAGGCCTTTTACGTCTGCTTTCCACCACACCTGTCAGTCCTTGACATGCAGACAAAAGTGGGGGCTGCATCACAGAAACCCTCAGCTAAGCCAGGAAGAACCCCCAAAAATCAGTGGTTCTTATCACCAGAGCCTGCATGGTTAGATCATTAACATGTTAAAGCTTATTCTAACCTAATGTCAACCAAGATCAGCAATGAAAAAGTGCAGCTCGCTGCCCTTAGAGCTACAACACTGATCCCATTAAAGAACAAACGCTGCTGTGTACTTGGAGGGAGGTCGGTATTCACTGCCAACAACCTAACTGCATTGGTAAGGTCTGGAACAGGTCAGTGCAACCTGTGCACACGCCGTCTCTTGCTTTATAACTCTGCTGATTCCTCAGCTCAGAACAAGTGTGTGTCAGAGGAGCCAGCCCTGAGCAGAAGACAGCATGTCTGCCAATCTAAACATGGGGCCCTGAGCTGGGCAGGTGCTTCCTTGATGTGGAAGACCAGCCAGATCTGACCAAATTTGTTTTCACTGAGTCAAGGCCTGGGGGTGGAAGCCAGCCCCAGTTAAGCTGTGACTGGCTCCAAACCCCAGCTCTAATCCAGACATCATTCCCTCCCATTAAGAAGACAGCTCCTCCAATCTCTGAATATTCCCATATGGGCAAACACCAGATTCAATGTAAAGTGGGTGACTCAACATAAAAATGGATCCTGCATTTACCACTGCAATGCTCCAAAAGCTCAGACAGGCATTTTTACCCGAACCACAAAGGACTTAGGTGCTTCATTCCCAAAAGCATGGCATTTCACCCCTTCATGATCCTCTGACACCTCCAGCCACAAGATCCACCAGCACCCATGAAAGGAAGCGAGGCTCTTTGTATGGACTTCAGCCCACTTTTGGCTGGGACTGCCGTCCTTTCTTACCAGCCTTTGGACCACCCAGGTCGCCAAGGAAACAGTCTGTCTCTTCTGACTTCTTATCACCAGCATCAAAAGTTTCAAAAATCAAAGCAGCCAACATTCAGGGCTGGCTGCAAGAGCCACAGATCCAAGGTATTAGCAAGCCTTGGTTAAGCCAGAGTCAGAGCCAGCTGTGTTTGAGAAGGTCTGCAAGTCTTTCAGCTCCTTGCACAACTAGGATGGAAAGCAAAGGATACAACTGGTGGCAAGCCTCCTAGCAGTATTATAACCTAAGCCTTCTAGCCTTGGCAGGAAAACCATTATTAAAAGCATCACAGAGCTCAGACCTTCCCAGTGTTACACAGAGAAATTAGTCAGCAAGTTGCAGCGTCAAGGTGTACCAGCATCAGTCCAATCCAGGGGTTCCTTTGCAAACTAGAAGGAAATAAAGTTTCCCTCAATCTAAATCCTGTGTCAACACCACAGGAGGAAAGGCCCTCTTTGCTGACAAGTTCTCTGATGTGGATCCCACAACAGCCTCAGGAACAGCCGAGAGAGGCAAGGACAGCAGTAAGTAGCTTGGGCTGTGGGGAGGAAATGGCTCAAGCCACCAAAAGCTTGGGTATCATTAAACCACAGTCTTCTGAGTCATGGAGGGAGCTGCCTAAGAGCAAAATCTGACTGCAGGGTTGTAAAGTTCTTATTTGCATACAGGAAACAAACCCTCGCTTGGAACATGGGGAAGCTGCAAATCTCAGCTCATCGCAATTTACCTGGAATCCATAAGCCTGTTCTGGGAACAACAGGTTTCCACCAATGCCTAAAATTGCACCAATTCCCAAGCCTCACAGACAAAATCCTGCACTAGCTAGTCAGGAGGCGCCAGAATCAGCAGCTTTTAGTAATCATTTCCATTCAGATAGATTTGCTCTGCAGAGAAACCTGACCAACTTGCCCGGCAGGAAATAGCAACATGGGGTTCTCTGCTTAACTGCACTCTGTCAAGGAAAAGAAAGCAACAGAAAAACTCAGAAGTCCTGAGGGTCACATTCTTCAACTCACATGACAGCATTTAATGTCTAGTGAAATGAAACCAGAGTTATATATGGACAGAGGCAGCTTGAGGCAGGAATGCAGTAGACAATAGCAGCTGCAGAAAACGCCTTCCCTCTACCTGCCCAAGTTTGGATCTCCCTAAGAGGAAACACGATGCTGCACATATGGTCCCAGGGCACAGGCAAGTCTGGACCCAGCTCACCCCAGTGCCAAGTCAAGGGCAAAGGTTCCGATTCAGTTCCATTTTGCTCTTGTGCACCCTAGGGTAAAAGGGAGCTTTGGGTGCGAGCCAGGAAAGCTTCAGGTCTTCTGTTTCCTGAAAATGTCTGAGGAGGAAAAAACCCTTGGCAGTTCTTGGATCTCCTAACAGAGTGAACAGAAGAATGAAACTAGTATATAAGCAGGCAGGAGAGGTAAAAGACAGTTCTGCAATTTAAAATTAATGTCATGGACTACAAAAATCTTAATGGTGGAAGCAGCACACAACAGTTACTGCCACAGGTTACCACCCTGAGCCCAGACCTCCCTCCTGTCTTTAGTGCACAGAACAAGCTGATGCAGAGCAGCATTGAAAGGGAAGTGTCATTGTGGCCTGTTCCTTCCCTGCCTCTCCAAAGGCCCCTCTGTGTGGGATCTGAAGGGCTTTAGCATAAGGCAGCAACTTCCAGCAAGAACTGGATCTAGCAAAGGGAAAGCTCTGCAACTAATCCTTCACCACCTCCCTTAAGAGTATGTGTTGATCAGGAGGTGCTAATGGGGAAACTAAAGCCCAGATAATGCCTTTTGCTCCCCCAGTAAATCCATTCTTCCCAACAGCCAGGATAGGGACAGCAAGTGCTCTGGCAAGCTCCCTTTTTTGCAGCATGAGCTCCCTGGAGACAATCTGATGAGAAGCTGCTGGTGGAACATCCACACTGATTTGTTACAAGAACATAAAAACCTCAGTCTCCTGAACAGACTCCAGAAACTTTTTCCAACATGATGTTTCTCAGGTTACCCAGGCTTTTATGCTAGAACCATTAAAGCGAGTGAATGAAGGATGCTTTTAGTTATCCCTGGCTTTTATTTTTTACAGGGAAGGAAAGTGCAATCATTCCCATAATCCATCCATTCATACCTGGTGGGCATCTCCAGATGGCACTATGTAGGCTTGGACAGGCTCCTGGACATACTTGGGACTCTTCATCACCTGCCGCAGTTGCTTCAGCAGCTCTGTTGTAATTTTTGGACTCATCTTCCTACCTGCAACTGAAACAAAGCACAAAACTTCAGAGCTTCTCCAGCCATCCTGGGCCACTCACATACACAGGCTGGAGGCTGTCACCACTGGAAACTCCCCTTGAGGGCAACTGTGCCAACATCATCCCTCTCAGCCCAGAATTTCTCCTGTCTTGTCACTTCACTCGCGTTCCTTGAGAATGAGGGATCAGGTTGAGGCCAGAGAGTAAAGGCTGATCTATCCTGTAAAAGACCATTCCCACCTGGCAAAGGACTGGCATACCCAGTGGTGATACACAGAAGCTTAACACACTTGCCAACCCTTCTTGCATGTGTAAGGAACCAGAGCACCCCAGACATACCCTATGACAGTCAGGAAAGGTCTTGGCATGTGATGTTGACAGTCCAAAGTACCCACAGATCAGAAGCAGCCCCACCTGTTATGTGCACAGAGAGAAACTTTCAGTCTTTTTACTCTGGGGGCAGAGATACTGTGCCTTATATGCCACAGGAGCACAGGCTGCTTGGAGAGCAAGCCACGCACCTCAGGAACTCAGAAATGGACCAGTTAAGAATGCAATTTTTAGAAGGTTCACTATAGCCCGTGGTTTCACAGTGGATTGGTGACCAGATTAACTCAAGACAAAAGGAATCTGCTCCCAAGGACATACACAGGGATGCATTCACTGGCCATATTTATCTCTGGGCTGCATGTTAGTTCACCTAGGAAGAACACAACTATAACAGGAGGAACAGCCCGTTGAGCTCTCACAGGTGACTGCCAGGGGACAACTTGGGAGGCTTAAAGGAACCTTTTCTAAAGACCTTTGGCAAATGCTCTGCAGATCTCAGCTGGTGTCAGGCAGGCAGGGGTGGGGCACAGGCTGGATGGAAGACAGCAGATCAGAGGGGAAAACAAGGGCACAGGCTAATCACCCTCCCTTGCTGTGGTTTTGCAATGGATGTACCTTTGGCACTGCAGTGAATGCCAGCCTCTCAATTTCCTACCCAGAAACCATCAATAGCCAGGGCCTGCTGCAAGCACTGGCACACAGTGACAGGTCAGGCCGTGCTGCTGTGCTGACACCAGTGAAGGCTGCAGTGGAAGGCACCAGCTGACTGCAGAGGATGTTCAAGCTGTGGGGCAGGCCTGGCATGAAAGCCTATGAAAATCAAGTAACCTGCACTTCTTCAGGGGTTCTCTCCATCTTTTCTTCACTCACATCTCCAAAGGGTGCCCAAAGTGGGATAATCCCCTTCCCAGTTCTCCACACACTCATTTCACATTTTTAAGAATGTGCTGGAATCTTACAACTTTAATACTATCACTTTCCGGAGGAAGATGGGTAGGCTCTGTGCTACTTGAATGCCATGCTATGCAGTATTTTATTCTGGCCAGTTCATTTCACAGCTCATTTCACAGCCATGTCCACAAACAGATCATAGATGGGAGAAGCAAATGGAATGAAAGTCTCAAACATTTTTTGATGATCCAGGCACTTATTCTATTTACACCTCAGTAACTACCAGGAGCCCCAAGCGACATTATGGTCTTATGCCAAAACACAGGAAGGCACAGGCCGTGCCCTCTGATGTTTGCCATCTAAACGGGGAGGCAGAAAAGCTGCCTCCATTTCACAAGCCAATAAGAAGACATGATTTGACCAAGGTCACACAGCAGCACCATGACCAGATCAGGAACTGAACCAAGACCTGATGCATCCAGGTGTAAAAATCTCACCCAAGACCACCATTCACACATCTCATTACAGGAAGTTTAGAGCACACCAGACTTGTGTATGACTGACTGTCTGCCCACGGGTACACTGTGTTTAAAACCCAGACCACAAGAAGCAAATCAAGCTCAAAAGGCACCAAACACTAAATCCTCAAATTAGTATCTTGACTCCAGTGCCTTCCCTGGGATTAGATTACACCTCAGATTTATTTCCAGGACAAATTTCATAGTTTTATACAGGGTTTTTAAGCAACACTGAACTTTATTATACTGTGATTGTTTCTGTTTGTCCTCTGTAACGAGCTGCTGTAACACTGCTGCTGATTTATGTTCAGACAGAGGAAAAAAACAAAGGAGAGAGAGCAACAACATAGCGACTAGCCAGCAGAAAAGAATCTCTTTCTACAAACTCATAAGGACACAGCTTCCTTTCTTGACCTGTGCTTTGTCTCCAGGAGCCCGAAAGTCTCATTCAAGGAATGACAAGGCCTTGCCTTTTAATAAAGCTCCTTGCTGACAAGCCAATTTTCTTAGCAAGCAAGAGATTCTCTCAAGAACAACAACAACAACAACAAAAAAAAAATTAAAAAATACTCTCACTGTTGAAAGATTGGCTTGCAATATTAAAAACACAACCAAGCTAGATTAGCAACAAAACCCATATTAAGGAGGACATCTATTTTGGATAACCCCTACAGTATAAGAAATCACTTTAAAGAAATCCTCCCCAAACTTTCCAATAAAACTGTCTTCAATTTCCAGAGAAAGAGAAGCTATTTTCTCCCGGATCTTTGATAGTCATTTGCTCTGGTACACCTATAGTTTTTAACAGGTGACCTTTCCTTTCTTGGCCATAATTATAAGCCTCTACAGAGTTAAAACAGCTTCTCTATCATTATTTAATCATTCCAGTGATTAAAACCAAACACAGCTGAAATGAAGGTAGTGGATTTAACAGTGCAAGAAACAGTCCCATTCCCAACCCTAACTTTTTGAAAGATATCAGACTGCCATGTTACCTGCCTCTGTAGTTCCCCACATCTGGACACCTCTTGCCTCTGTTCACACAAAATACCACTCAGCTCTTTGCTTGGCCTTCATAAGGTCTACTGTGCCTGAGAAAGCAAAGGGCAAAACTGAAATGGCTAACAAACTTTGCCCCCCATAAAACATTCTCACCCCCCAACAAAGAGCTGAAAATGCATTCACACTACATTCCACTGGCAAGATTAGAGATGCAATGAGGGTGAACGATGGGGGAGCAGGGAACGTCAAGGACCAGGCATTTGCTTGTCAAGACTTATGATTAAATCTTGCAAGCGTGTGCTGTTTTACACCAATCTGTTTTCACAATTGTTCTGTCAGAGGCCGCTCCCCATTTTACAGATGGGGAAACTAAGGCAGAGCAGAAGTAGCATGCAAAGTATCACTGCACCACAATGGCAGTCAGAGTTGGATCCCAAAATCTGTCACTGTCTAGACATACATTACCGACACCTCACTCAGACCACAGGAGGCAGTCCTCCAAGAGCCCAGGCCAGATTCTGCCTGGACAGCATCTCCATCAGACACATGGGGCAAAGAGCGACCTCGAAAACGCTGCCAGAGGAACCAAACACCTCCTCCTGCCTCCCACGTGCCCACAGAGCAACGGGCTGCTGCAACCCCAGGCACCAGCGATGGCGAGGGTCGGGGACGCCAGGCCCACCACATCAGGGCGTGCACCAGTGCCACAGCGGGGAAGGGAGGCGAGGCCAGGAGGTCAGGCTACACCTGGCTCTGCCCGTGGCCGCTATGTTAGACCACCCTGAGCGTTTATGTCCTGTTTGCTTCAGATACGCTTGTCCGTCTGATAATTTGTTTTCTCTTTTACCAAAATAAGCACCTAAGCTTGCAATGTCAGGAACCAGCCACACCACCTCAAAACCAGGCCTCTCTGGCCTTGGGCAGCCCAAGCACTCGCAGCCTCGCACTGAGGCACAAACCCCACGGCTTGCCCCCCAGTCCCCGCCTGCAGCCCCAACTCACCGAAACCCCCAGCCCGGCCTTCGCCTCCCCGAGCCAAAAGCGCCCCCCCCCCCCCAGCCCCACACAGGGCTGACAGGGCCACCGGGGCCGGGACACGCCGACCGGGCCTGGCTGGCTGACTGGCTGGCTGGCTGACTGACTGACAGGGCCCGGACAGCGGCCCCGGCACCCGGACAAGGCCCGGCTGGGCAGGGCCGGCGGCAGAGGCCGAGCCCGGGCCGTACTGAGGCGGCCGCACGTCCATTTAACGTTCTCTGCCGTTAACCCTGAAGCACCCACCGGGCCCGCCCCCGCCCCGCCGTTCCTCACCTGCCGCCGGCCCGCCCGTCCGCCGCCGCGACGTCAGCGCCCACGTGGGCCACCGCAGCCAGCCGCCGCTGACGTCGCGACGGACGTCACCGGCGGAGCCGCCAGCGGCGGCGGGGGATGAGGAGCGGAACCGGAACCGGAACTGGGGCCGAGACCGGGACCGGGACCTCCCGCCGTGCTCCTGCCGGGCCGGGGCACCGGGCGCCCCGCCACAGCCGCCTTCGTCCGAGCCCTGCGGGGTCCGCCCGTCCCGTCCCGTCCCCGGGGCGCGGCGGCCCCCAGGCCGGTGCTGTGCGCGGCCCTGGCTGGGGGAGCCCGGAGCGTGATCTGCGGGCGGAGGGCTCGGTCTGTCCGGGGGAGGTGGCGCAGAGAGCCGGTGTGAGACGCAGGGCGGGCCGGGTGTGTCGCCAGAGGCGGGAAGCGCCGGCGTTTGGCGGCTGCCCCCGTCCCCGACGCCTCGGCCTGCGCTCGCCCTTTTGATCCGCTTCGCTCGTAAACTTCCAAAAACGCTGTCTCGGGGGGGGGGGGGATTTGCTGCAGAGCTGCCCGAGGCAGGGGGCAAGGAGCCGGGGCAGGGCCGGAGGTGCTGGGCCTCACGCCAGCCCCCCCAGCACCGAACTGGCAGGCTGTAGGTACCCCACAGCTTGCTTTCTGGTGCTGAGCGCAGCTCCGGGAAGATGTCGGCATCCCCTTTCTTTGCTTAAAGCCTCAGCAGGAAAGGTGCCGTCTACTTTTCAGGATAAATTAACCGCCACCTTGCTGCTTGGAAGGGAGTAGGGTGGTATTTGTAACAACAGTGAGTGCAACTGCTGTAAAAGCTGGCCGTTTGCCATCCGTGCTCCCTAATGAAAATACCTTCCACCATTCTCTGCCCCTGGCAGTTTTTTACAGGTGGGCTATAAGTCAACCCTATTGACAAAAACAGGAGGCTGTTACAGAAATGCAAAACTGAGAAGATCACCACCAAGAAAGGCTACAACAAAAGCAAAAACTCTGCTTTGTAACTGCGTCCAGGCTGGAGGGGTTTGCTTGCAGCTGTCGGTACCTTGGGGACCCTCCAGCCCCCAGGCCGTGACAGTGCTGCAGCCACCCCTCTTCCATGGGACTCGGTTGCTGCATCCAGTGTAACCATGACTCTGCAGAGGATGAAGAGAGGAGGAAAATGTGATGTTCAGAGGGACCCATCTTAGTTCAGGGCCCCCCACACATCCTGGGGACTCGGTAGGAGAGGAGATACTCGGCTGGCTGCATGGTGCTCAGGACCAGGCCCTTAAAGGTGCACAGGCTGGGTCCTGCACCTGGCATCCCACTGGTGAGGGAAAACTGTGTGGCTACATAGCCAGCTCATGAAACCAGACCCTGGGCCTCAGTCTGTATGCATTTTTCCGGAGGAGAAAAAGTTCAGCTGGCAGCTACTCTGCCTTTCCTCCTTCCTCTCCCTCAGTCCGCACCAATGCTGTAGCCTGCAGAGCTTTACCCACAAACTGCCAAACATTTGTGGCTGTGTCTGGCGAGCCAGCACAAGCCAGGCTTTTACTAAACCACCTGGGTCTCCCTGACTATTCATGTATTCTCAGGGGAAGCATGAAGCAAAAACAGACGAGAGAAATGTAGCATAATTCAGGGGCAGAAGAGGCTTTTGGAGGCCTCTAGTCCAATCCCGTGCTAAAAGCAAGGCCAGCTTCAAAGCTGGAGCAGGTTGCTTAGGGACTGTCCTTCTGGGTTCTGAGTATCTCCAAGAAAGGAGAAGCACAGCCTCCCTGGACAGCCTGTGCTAGTGCTGACCACCCTGGAGCAAAAGGGTTTATTCCTGGTATCCGAGCAGAATTTCCTTGTTGCAGCTTGCCCCTTCCCCTTTCACTGTGCACATCTGGAAAGGGTCTGGCTCCCTCTTGTCTCTGACAGTTCTCCAGGCTAAGCAATTCCAGCCCTTCTGCAGCCCCAAATCCTGCAGCCAGCCCTGGCCAGCAACTGCTGCCCTCTGCAGCTCTCTCCATGTTGCGGAGCTCTGTCTCATACATCTCTGGAGTAAAATCTAGGGCATAACACAGCACAGCAAAACTTGTAATCCAACAGAAGAGACTAAAAGTCTGTCCTGCAACCAGCATCCTGGCATTGGGAGGGGTTGTTGGATGGGTCTGGGCCGGCAGTCTGTCCCTGAGGAGGAACAGGAGAGAGGGGAGGGGGAGACTGTTGGCCATGACTGTTTCAGCAGGAAGAGTTTTCTTTCCTTGTTAATCTCCTTGGGTGAAGCTAATTGTTGTTTCCTGATTATTCTCACCCCATCTTCCAGCCTTGCGCACAAGGGACTTATACAATCCTGGTAGTCTATGCCCAAAAGGCCCATTGAGATCATCGCAACAGTGTCCTACTCAGGGTAAACTACAGCTGTGTTTTGCGTTTGTGTTACAGACCACATTATGCTTACCCTGCAGAATATTTGCTGAGAAGATTCATTTCTTGGAAACCGGCCAGAATCTAGCGATGCTCATACTAAAGCACATGTCAGGACATTTTGAAAGCACTGCAACATTGGCACGACGATCACGGAGATCATTTGCCGATGGTGAGCTCTGCAGCTGAATCCAATCAGGGTTGTGAAATGGTCCTTTCAGCCTCCTCTGACTCATAATAATAATTCGGGGTTAGATTTTGCATTTGGCTGTGGCTCTTAATAGAGGGTTGTGGAGAGCTGCACCTGCCAGAGCTCTGCACCGGCCTAGGGAAGGGGGATGGATCAGTCCAGAACATTTCAAATGTTCATCACGTGCCTTTCCAGCTCACCAAATACTGCTGCGCTACGGGGATGCCTTTTCCTCCCCTGTGCTTCCCAGTTTGTGCACGTTGTATGCAAGGGAACAGGAGACTCCGACCCCCCCTTGGCATGGTCCACATACTCGATGTTCACTTCCTAGGGGCAGAGCTAAGGGTGCCTGGCCTCTTCCCTTCCTGCTCTGCAGAGCTTTCGGTTTGGCTGAATTTAGGACAGTGGCTAAACACAAGGTAATCTTAACACCTGTGCCAGTGAATTTGTTTGTTTGATTATTTTTTGCCAGTGAATTGTTATTAAATCAATTTGGGTTACTGACAGACCATGGGAGCCGGGGCAATCAAATACAGGGAGAAAGGAAAATACATCTCCTATGTGGGAGTGTGACTTGGGGAGTGTCTACAGCATGAAATAACAAGGCTGCTCACAGAGCCCTGCATTCCAGGGGAAGGACAGAGCAGGGGAAAGCTCAGCATCTTCATCGAACTTGCCTCATTAATTCCTCCAGATCTGGAGATGTCATCCTGCCTGTCTGCAGCTAGTCCAAGGAGAGCAGCTACAGCATGACAGCAGATCTGTCCTGCCTCCTCTAGCTACCCTACAACCCCAGAGTAAAAGGGGAGCAAACTAGAAGGATTGAATTTGATTAAGTTTCTCTACTTTGGTCCCAGCTCAGGGCAGAAATAACAAGCGCCACTGTGGACAGGCTATCAATGTGATATTGATGTCTCTCTGTAATTTAAAACAAAATAAATTAAGCCACCACTGAAAACACCTTTACTGTCATGTTTGGTGACCAAAATGTGTCCCCATTCTGTCTTCCTGATCAAGATCTTGATTTAATAAAGGTTAAAAAAAAAAAAGTCTGCATTCCCATCTCCTAAAAATGTGCTAAAGTAAGCAGAAAATAGAAGGGAAAATATTGATGTCTGCAAGACCTTGTCAGTTGCTATTGAGCGCCTGGTATTACAGAGCCATGTTGTGAAGGCTTCTGTACCCAGAGGTGACTTCTAACTGGTTCTGACTCACTGAGCACTAAAAGTTAGACTAATTTCCTTCCTTTCCTGGTAGAATTAATAATGACAAACTGGTGGGTATTCTGCATAGGAACTTAATTCCAGAAGAGGAATGGTCGTGTAAGAAGAGATGTATTAAGGCCAGAAAGCATTTTGCAGACATGTCCTGATTATGTTCATGACAAGTCCTCTGCAATAAGCAGCCATTTTACAGGCGGAGGCATGACCGTGCCATGTGGGCTGGTGTCCTGCCCGTCTACAGTGACCTAAGTCTAAACACCATGAGCATCCCAGTACCACCAGTGGCCTGACCCAGCAGGACCAGTGTTAAGCCCATGGACGAGCCCTGGGGGGGGTCTGGGAGTACATGGGGGACTGGTGCTGAGACATGGCCCATGTGGAGGCTGGTAGATGTCCAGGCTGAACGAGCCAGCGGATTGCTGCTAAAGGCTTTGCCTGGATGAGCATGGGAGGCAGCACTATTTATTTCATTTGAATAATACATGACTAGTAAGTTAAATAAGAGAAAGCAGAATGAGCTTTCCGGTTAAGCCAAAATGTTTGATGCTTGTTTCCTGGGCATTTTGGATCTCTGGGAAGCTTTGAAGTGGCCCTAATGAACTTGCCAATGTAGATAATGTAAAATACTTTAATAATTAATTCATCAGGCAGTGCTGTCTATGATATATAATCTGAAATGTTTAAAGAGCTGAAACTGTCCTTTCTAAGCAGCTGTTTGATCTTGACTAAAATGACGCAAGTTCTGTTGCAAAGGTGTTTTATGAAAGCATTTCAATCTACCTTGCTTTTAATTACATTGTCCTAATTGGGCTATCTTTTATGTTCTTATAACGCTGTATTTGCATCAGATTACAAAAGAGAGGGGTGAGGGAGAAAGACCTGACAAGTAGCCAAAATTGCCTGAGACCAACCTCGCCAAGTGACAGAGCCATTATGTCTGTTGTAATCTTGATCCGTATCAAGCGATCAAGGCCACAAAATAAGCCATAAAAGAACTCCCTTTATCTTATCAACCCTCCTATGCCCATGATACCTTTATTATGGTTGTAACTTTCATTTCATTCACCTTCTCCTGTTGGACACCTGTGAAATTTAGACTCCTGTTTTTTGCAATCTAATCTCCCGAGATGACCCCTGCCCACCTGCAGCAAGCCCACAGCCTTTTCATGGCAGGAGCTGTTTGGCGCCTTGGTGAGACCGTGGTGTCAGAGGCCAACCAAGTGACCAGTCTGTGACCAAGACACATCTCTTTTCCCCCAAAAGCACTGGTCACGGTGCAGGATGCTGTGGGAGACAGCAATAGGAAACGGGGATTTGTAGCAGGGGGCTGAGCATCTGCACAGCTCTCACCAAGGACAGGGGACACTACAGCTCAGCTCACCCTGAGCCTGGCTTTTAGACCGTGACATCCTGCCAGTGGCTTGGGACATCTCCTGGACACCGGACAGGTGAAAGGATGCTCTCAGCCCCGCTTTCCCACTGTGGGGGCTGCGGCTGCCAGCACCATTGGGCTCTCCCATTGCCATGGTCCCACAGTGCAGCAGCCTCAGCACTGCTTCCAAGCCAGGAAACATCTTAGGAGACCCGCAGGGGGTTAGAGGTAAGGAGGGGTATCGCTTCCTCCCCACCAACACGGGGCCAAAACATGCTTTTACGAGGTTGCACACATGGCCGAACAGCACCTCCCATCCACGTGATAGTGCTGGGATTGCCCGGACAATAACCAACCCACTTGTATTTGTGTTTCGCAGGGGCTGTCCTGCAAACCATCTCGTGCAAGTTGTTTTACTCACAAAAGCCCCACAGTGACTCTGGTCACGTTTATGCCTCTGCACTGTCTCGGCAGGGTCACATCCTCCTAGCCCGGAGGCACGCCTGCGTCCATGCAGGAGAGCGCCAGTATTTTTAAGTCCTTTAAGTATTTTCTTCCTATTTCCACCCTAGAAAATCACCTAACAACAATTAATGCCAGTGTTTTGGTAGTATATAACAGTAAAGCTGTCATGTGTCAAGGCAAGGAAGGGCCTGAGAATGGTTCAGCAGAAAATTGCTTGTATTTTAAGCTCTCAGCTCTGAGTTAAATGGAGGTTTCAAACATGTGGCACGAGTCCTTTTGAATCACATTTAAAATAAATTTTGTATGTTTGGAAACAGTGAAACTAGAAACTACAACAACAAATGGTGTGTTTGGGGGAAGAGATAGCAGGGAGAGAAGAAACAAGCCTATCTAGAGATCTTATCTTAGTTTTTCTTGGGAGGACAATTTATCCAGCCAGCACTGGAAGTTGATCATGGTTGGGTGGTTCCCAGCAGCTGCATTTGGAAAGGAAAGGGAGGCAGCAGCAGGCCAGGTAGATATCCGAGTACTTCCACGTCTGCTCTTTTCAGTTAAATACCAGATGTTAGGACTTCGCTTGTAAACCTTTCACGACAAGGATGAAAATGAAATGTTTGCTGAGTTCTCTGCCTGGCTCTGTTTCAACACCAAACAGTGCGCATACATCCCTGCTCACCTGCACTTGCCTGTTTGCAAGTGAAATGTGAGACTCGTGGCCGTTTCCAGGACTTCCTAGTTTTCCCTTGTCTGTTCTAGCAGGAAAAAAGATGGGAAAAGCTAGACCTATTGCATGCAAAAGAGACCACGGTGGTCACTGGTGGCCTGTTAAGTGCTTAAGGAGATCATTTGTTCAGCCTACATAAAAATCTATGCTGCTAAGGAAGTATATCCGGATGAATTGGATATATTTATGGATATATTCTTTATTTAAATATGAAAATCATGCTTATTGCACAACAGAGACTTTTCTTCAGTTCATATGATGTCATTCTTCCTCAAAGTTTTCACTAGCACAAACGTTAACAGGGTGCAGTGACCTGCCTGTGTTTTGGCCTGACACCTGGGAAGCATTTTTATTACGCAACGTTTCCTTATCTGCTCCAGCAATAAAATTAATGGAGCCAGGTGTGTTCACCTTCTGTAACGCAGCTAGGTCCTGCTTTTCTCCCTGTGCGCTCGGCGGGCAAGTGGGAACCCTCCTGCAAGCTCCTGCCAGGACTTGGGTTAGTGGCACATCTCCTCTGGGCAGCACTGACCTAAGTCTCTGGCATTTGGGATTGCCAGTGAGGGACCAGACATGGATTTTGTTTCTAATTAACATTCGCAGTATAGTAGAAATTTATTTGTAAATATATATATATATATATATATAAGGGCCACATTTTACAAGCCCCAACTCCCACCCGAAATCACCGTCTTTGTGAGTGAGGCCCACTCACCTGCCAAAAAATCCCTTGGGCCTGAATGTGTTGAAATAATTTGGTGTCCCGTGCTGTGCAATATATTAAACAAATCACAGTACAAGAAACAGATGTTTAGTCCAGTGGGTGCAGGAGTCCAGACACAAAGTATTGGGTTACTGTCTATTTCAGATAACAGGACAAAGCAGAAAAGCTGGGATTAAGCATTCTACATGTGTCCCATGTAGAAACTTAAAAATGTAGCCCAGGTCCTGTAACTGGCCTTACTGGAACAAACTCTGCAGTTGTGGTGCGGCAGTCCCAGGCTGCAATCAGCATTCAGGCACAAACCTGGGTGCTGGCATATGCCCTGCATGTTACACCGAATTCTGAGGCTGTGTGGGTGCTTTAGTTTGGTGCCTGGCCACATTTTTTAATTTCCATGCCTAAGGGGCAGTGATCTGTAGCCTATATCCATGAGAGGTTTGGGACAATCTGAGACCCCATCTATGATATTTCAGGTCTTTGGATACTGCTGTCCTGAGATCTAACTGCAGAACTGAGCCCTGGGCTTTTCAAATCAGCTCTTTTCCTTGGAAAAAAAAAAAGCTTGTTATGCTTGATTAGTTGTTTTTATCTGTGAAACCAAAATTGTAGATTAGGAGTCAGAAAAACTGGGCTGATTTTTTTTTTTCATATGAAACATGAAATGTGAGGAGCTCCAGAGAAGTTTGGGGGCTGGGGTGTCCCTGTCAGGTTGGCTGCTTGGCTCTTAGCAACTCAGTATGGGGAATGTTTACGCAAAACTCTGTGCAGGAGAAAGCATGAGCCTGAAAAAAGCAAATGAAGCAATGAAAAGGGTCCCTGTAGAAAGACGGTGTATATCCAGGGATGCTCCTTACCTGCAACTTTTCTGCCATGCACTAATTCTATTATCATCAGCAGGAAATTACTGCCCATGTGGGTCCTGTTTGGGGTCATTTCTAAAAGACCTGTGGGTCCAGGCGGTGCTCTGTACCTCAGGGGTCCCTGAGGGATCGCAGCCGCTGGCCCCGCAGGGTGGCAGGTACTGGAAAGCAGCATGAGACCAGACCTCCAGCCGCTCCTGCCACCTGCAACCACTGTCCTTCAGATGGCAGCAACTGTGGAAAATGAAAAGCACCATTTTTACATTTGAAAATCTGTCTAACCAAACAGACCTTCGCTCAGACAGAGCTCTGCCTCCTCCCGCGTCTCGCCAAGCACCGTATCACTGCCAGTGCTGCCTGGCTGCAGGAACTGAGCTTCACTCATTAAGGAGGAAAGATCTGCTGCTTCTTTCCTGTTCCTGTTTGCATCCCTCACCGCGCTTGAAACATGCTGTATCCTGAGTTATTCTTAAACAAGCCTTCCCATTGTTCGAGTTGCGGGTTATGAATTCTGTCCCTTTGAAGAAATATGGCCTGTGCTATGGAAAAGTGAGGATGATGTGAAGTCTGCACGAGATACTCGTGGCTGTGACATACAGGAAAAGGATGAGTGCTTTGCACTGTCCTCATGAATGAAGCCACAGGAAGGAGGTGTGACAGGGCAGAGGGTGATCTGCTGGGAAATTTCCAGGGTTCCTGATGCTGCACTGGCTCAATTTACATCCTCACCCTGCATTTCCATTGACTGAAAATGTTCCTCCTAAGGGGCTTCTCTGGAACTGAAAGCCTCGTCTCTGCTAAGAGGGTTTTTTTAACACTTAACACCAGTGATTCAGACCTAATTTGTGATGTTTGGGTCGTGACAACCTGTGCTGAGCAGGCCTGGATGACACGAGGACAATCATCGGCCCCATGCACATGTCTCCACACACTGGCACTGCTCCTTTATTCTCATCGGTAATGCCAGCTGAGTATTTGCAAGAGTGGGAGAAAACACTTGTGCTGACAGAGACCAAAAGTGCCTCTCCGATGGCTGCGGTCTCCTCCCCAAGATGCCATTACCAGCCATGCAGGGTGTATTTTGCTGGAGCAGAGAAAAATCAAAATGCCGCAGCCAAAGCCCTGGTGCGGGCAGGTGGTGAGCATCACCAGGCGCAGCCCGCAGTCTGGGGTGTTTGGGGTTTGCTGCTGGGGCTCTGTGCCCCGCATTGTCCCTGCAGTCACTCGGCTTTTTGTTCACTCGGCTCCCCACTCAGCACCGGCATCACCCACGCTGGCTGCCACCGGCTGCACTGCCCATCCCGCGCCTCGGCACCTCGCTCCTGGAGGCTGCTATCACGTGCAAAAAGGAAGAAGGCGGCAAAACAAGCACAGCCACGATTCGCATAATATTGCTGCAGCCCTGCCAGGAAACAGACTGTAAAAGTTGCTGTATTTAAAGCTGGGAGATGAGTTTTATTGTTAGTAGTTGTTATAGCAACCCGAGGTGCCAGAGAGTAATACATGCTCGGAGCATTGCAACAGACTCTGACAAGTTCAAGGCTGTTGCCTTACTGCTAAATCTTGTTGCCAAGGCAATGCAACATAAGGCAAGAGCCTAGAGAAATGAATACTGCTGGCAGCTCGTGCCAGCAGGCTCGGTCTGATTAAAAGGGAACTTTTGAAAGTAATCTTAACTTAAACAGCACAGCAGCAGCAGAAGGGAAAGGGGAGCATGGAGGTGGAGGAGAGGATCCAGAGGACGAGCAGTGGTTTAATGTCGAGCAACAGGTAAAGGAAAGCGTTTGATTAAAAAGCAATGGGGCTGAACAGGAGGTCTTAGCCTGTAATGCAAGAAATGCGCCACATTTTTGGAGGGAGTAAAAAAATATCACAAAATTCTCATTTTTCACATTTGTTTAACTTGGGCAGTGCTGCTGTGACTTGAATGGGAACTTTGGCTTTTTCCCAATGGTGTTGACAGCAAAAATCGTTTTCTCAGTAAATTTGTTCAGTTACGCGGGTATTGTTGCTGCTGTAGTAAAAACCTTGAAGTAGCTCAGTTAGCTTTCAATTTTACGTTCATTTCCAGCCTTTTTAAACATGCTTCATGGCAAAATGTTAGCTGGAAAAAAGATGAGGCTGCAAGTTGATTATTCTCCCCTGACTATGATTCACTGTTAATGTTGACAGTATGCTCTGAGTTGAAGGAAGAATACTACCCCAAGGACCACAGAGTCAAACCAGATGATCAATGCCAAGGAAGTCAGGTAATTAAGTTAATTTCAGCTACCAATACAATATTTTGACATGTGCTATGGGATACTAGGGTACTAAAATGCAAGTACTATTGTAGTGCCTCAAATAGATACATAACAATCTCAGATTAACTTGTTGGCTTGTCTATTGATTTGTGAGTAAAAGCATAATATTTCTTAAACAATTACCATAGCAGTATTCTGATCCACTCCTACTTATGTCCCATGCATTTTACATTTTCATGGACTATCGATAGCTAAAAATGACCTCATGTTTTCCTGTTCAAGGACTGTTTCATCATGTGCATCTTGCAGTACAGCAGCAGTGTACAGTAGTATACCTGAGACCACAAAATGCCCCATGGTGGAGTTTGTTCTCCTGGCACCTGCTGTGGACTGTGGAAAAGTCAGGTCTGCGAGTACTTGTGCTATTCAAAAATGGGAAACTAAGACATGGGAAGTGATTTGCCAATTGTACCGGAAATTTTTTGTGTGCAATCATGGGCAGAGCCATCTCTATTGACCTTCATAAAAGTAAGGCTTTTAATTAACTGTGAAATATTTTTGTACTAATTTGAAGTCCTTAAGCCATGGGCCAGGAAGCAGGCAGGTGACTGGTCATATGCTTGTAACCATAATTTCTTTTTCAGCAGCTAAATTATATTCAAAGAAGCTAGCAATGTGTTACTTGCAACCTTACTACTGTTACTGGCAGTTTTCCAGTCGCCATAGCTAGCTATGAGATATTATATGATCAGAAAGAAGAGAAAACCTGGTTCAGGCAATTGTGAAGGGAACATCACATTGCCCCAGAGGATGCTTTTATTTGAAGCCTGTCCGTTAGATTAAGAAACATGAGAATCCTAGAACTGGGCATTAGCATTTTTTTGAATAAGAAAGCAAAAGGAAACTCTGTTTTTAGTCTCAGTTGAATTTCTCTGCTGGTGATTCCACACATGGTGTTACTTCTTAATATATCCAGGAGAAGGTTTCAAAGCCCTCCAGAATATCCTTCCTTTTTCTGAAGAGATGCACACACAGAAGTCTGGCTAGTAAAAAGGCAAAACCATATGGGCAGGTCACGCAGCCACATCAACTCTTACTTGATCTGCAGGATCCCAGAGCATTTCCAAGACCTGGCTCTGCTATCTGCAGGTCCCATCTGCCCTTGACGCCTGTGACAGTAGGACCCTTCTTGGAAGGTTTCTAGACCATCTTTAGCACCCCGAGCGTGTTGTGTGATGTCTCCTCCAGGACAGATGGGATGCATAGGGGAAGCTCAGACCCCCCAAGAAAAAACTATGGCTGAATTGCCCTGCAGCTAAGTGCACCTTGGCACAGGCTCCAAAACATGGAAGCACAACCCCCTCTGCTTTCTTCTGCCTCCTACCCGTCTCCCCTGCTGTGCACCTCTTTAGTTGCTCGAGAGCCACCCCCAGAAAGCAGGGAAGCAACGTGGAGCTGGGACAGTGGGTCATCAAGATTGCTACTGATAGCAGAGTAGACAGAGCTATTTGCAGAATGATTAATACTATTAGCACATGCTGAAGCTTAAGGCTGAACATAAGCTTTAGAGGAATGGATTTTGATGTAAAAAGTGAATAAATGAGACAACTGTCAGAACAATGAGTGGTGAACCAAGTAAAGATCCCTAGCGTAGGAGATGCAAAGCACTGCCTGCTGGCCTGTTTTCACTGAAGCTGCTGGTAAAATTCCCATTGCCCTTCAGGCTGGAGAAATAGCCCAGCAATAGTGTGTGTCACAGAGGTAACCCAACTAGCAGGCACCAAGGCTTCTCCCACAACTAATTAGCCACACAGCATTTTAGCAGGGGCACAGTGATGGTAACACCCCGGGATCCAAGGCACTGCTCCCCGCCCCCCCCCAGCCCAAACCATGCACCACTGCTCGGGGAGCCTGTTCACGGGATCTTTGTACTGCCCTTTACTGCACATACCTTGAGTGCTTGCAAGAGTACCAGTCTGAGGGCTCGTCCTGTTGCTGAATAAAAAGCATGTTTTAAAAGGCCTGTCTGACTTATACTATCTTCTCATAATCCCCACTCCGGAGGTCTTAAATGCCATAATTGAAAACCTGCTGTTCATCTTCTGAAAGTCAGGTTTAACCTACTGTAGGCAGCTCCCAGAAGGACACTATTTTGCATAATCGGTTACATTGCAGGGAGTATGTTTAGCATTTTTCTGTTTTTCTTCTCCTGACATTTTTCTCACAGGAGAGCAGGCAAACAAAACCTAGTCATAGCTGTGCAATATTCTCTTCCCCAATTCCTTTTTTTAACCCCAATCATGAAGGTTACTTGTTTTCCTAAGAATATCACACTGTACGGGCAGTTTTTCATTTCCTTTTTGAAAATCTGTTCCTCTCAAAATTTATTCCTCTACCTGAGACATCTTGAAAATAGGTGTCTTGAATGGATTCACCAAAATCTGGTGGGTTTTGTTACTTTAGATCTCTGTCTGCAAAGAAGTCATATGCTCGGGGTGTTTCTCTGGAGTAGCTAATTCAGCTTGGACGGAGCTACATGATCCCCTTTTCCAGTCTTGCCTTATGGCCTCTGAGGAATGTTGCATTGGCTGCGAGGGAATTACTAGGTCTTGGCAAGACATGTTAATATCCTCGCAAAGACTTGTTAGGGACCAAGACTTCAACTTCCAACTATTTCCTCTGATAAAGCAGAGTATTCACAGCAGTTCATTAGTCTTGAATCACCAGTTTGACTTTGTTAGAGAGAAATGAAAGTTCCCCACAAACCAGAAGGAGTCTGCAAGTAAAGCTGGCTGGTGTTGCCTGCCTGCTAGCAGGCTTTGAAACAGAAACACAAAGTGTCAGATCCAATTAGAGAAGTCAGTGGCTCAGGACACTTCAGTCAAGGGTTAGGAAAATGAATACCCAGGTGGAAGAGAGGTTATGAATTATGGCAACACCTGCTACACTGGGATTTGAAAGACCATCCGTCAGGACATCTGAAAACTTGGGAGTCTCATATGTGGGGATGCAAATTTGATGTTTTCTCCTGAAGACCTGCCCATGTTCATACACAAAGTTTGTAGCAGCTACAGAACTACCGTCCCATTTTTACAACTGTTGTTTTGGGTGGTTTTTTTTAACACTCAGTGTTATCTTTCCATTAGCGTCCGAAATTACACTGATAACCCTTGAAAGCACCAAAGCAGAAGTATCATATCTGCAGCTGGATCTCTCTGCTAGGAAGCTAGTTACACAGCATGGAAAGTATTTTTGCTATCTCATTTTGAATCATTGATAACAACATCATAAGTGAAGGGACTGTATTGTTCATCCATGAGATGGGGAGGAACCACTCCCACAGTCCCAGCACGTCGCCATCCCAAGCACCAGCTCGCAAGGCAGAGAAGCAAGGTCTGAGTTACACATTTTTTAAACCAGGAGCAGCTTTCTCAAAATGTGGGGGGCACAGCACCGGTGCAAGTGACAGAGGGTGGATCACAAAACAGGTCCCTCCATGCCAGCTTCCGAAAGCACTCATATCACTGAGCTGAGCTTCAGAGCATAGCACAGAGGACACTGTAATGGAACCTGAGAGCTGGCCCCCAGCAGCAGCAGCCAGCCCCGGTCCCGGTGGCTGGAGCGCTTGATCTGAGTAAGGGTATCAGTCAGATGCTCAGAAACTCCCAGCTGACTCATGGCCCCGTTTCTTGGCTGCATGCTGGCCTCTTTACACCTCTGGTGTTGGAAAAGGAAGTGAAAGAGCCAGTTCTCATGTGTACGTTCAACAGCTTTGAAAAGCCCCCCGATTGTAGAAAAACGGAGCAGAGCTGCGAGGTCTGGAGCTGGTTTCCTACCCAAAAGCCAGGCAGGATGCTGGATCTGTAGCTGCAGTTTGGTTTGACAGAGGGCCAACTCCAACACGGCAATTCTCATCTGCTTTAATGTCAGCTGAACATTTGTGTGCCATTTTCCCATCCAGCACCATTCAAGCCTATACAAAAGACTGAAGTCCCCCCAGCTTTGTGTGGAGAGGTGGCACAAATTGCAGTATATTTTTGACACTGGGATCCAAATGAGGACCCCAGTTCAGCAGCTACTCAAGGATGTGTCCCATTCCAGCCTCCCTTGGGCTGTACATATCCTTAGTTAGGCACATGTTGAAATAACCGACTACAGCCATGCTTAAGCGTTGAGAAAAAGTATCCAGCAGAAGGACAGAGAATCAGCTCGATCAACCATACACAATGAGATGTGTTCAAGCCAGCTAATGGGTAATCCTGTGTGTACGTACCACAAATACACAATATAACTCACTCTCCTTCTTGGCAGAAGAGTGTTATTGCCTCTTGGGAAGCAAGCAGTCCTGATCAAAGGCTATCCTTGTAGAATAAATAAACAAACCAAACTAATGTGTGTGTATGTGTATATATATAGTTCACATGGATTTATGTGACATTGTATATGCTAATGTCAGTCCATCTGAGGGGGTAGAAACTGATGGGGAAGTTGTAACTACATGGAAAGAACAGGAATTTTCCGGTGAACCTCAGTGTGGCAGAGAGACTGTTCTCGGAGGTCGTAAAAGGCTTCTGCAGCCTGCTAATTATACACTAGACAAATCTTATTACAAACAAGTAATAAGTATAGGCACGTTTGTTGGTTTTGCTAATGACATTAATGTCTTTTTTGATGATTTGCAGAGCTACAGAGGGCCAGACACTCAATTTGTACTGATCTATCTCCCACTCTGGTGAAGCCTAGGGAACTCTGTTGATGTTTGATAGCTTTTTGCCATCTATCTTTAGACAACCCAAGGTCTGTTTTCTGCACTGTAGTTTGAGCTGCTTCTTCTACCATATAATACTGACACACATTCAGAACTCTACTTAGTGGATCTGTGTATTATTTTCTAGTACATAAGTGGTGGTACGTGGAATTACACATTACTGTTGTTAAAGGGAATTTGTGCTTTTACTCCTCCACCGTTTCCTTATCTCCTTTAGCAAAACAGCTGTGACACTGAAGTCTGCTGTGTAGATTCATTTATCTTTCCCCTGCGGCATCCCAGAGAGTTCAGATACCCTGGTTAAAACCACTGACTTTGCAATTTAGGGTAAGTCATCCTCAGGGACAGAGACAGACTTGGAGCTGGTTAAAACACATTCTGAAGAATTACCAGGATTTGCTGGGCAAAGACAAGTAAAGTTTTTTATCTCACACACTATGCACTTACCTCTGTGACCGATTTGGTTTGAGTTTCCACTGTCTGTTTGCACAGACCTGGCCATCGGTCCCACTGCCCTTCTCTGCTTCCTGTCTGAGAACAAACCGAGACAGTCAGCAGAAGCAACCTCACGTCCTCTAGTATGAAAATCACTGAACACAGTTTGTCCCGCCAGGGAAATCAGTGCTTTAAGTATGTGAGTAATCCACTGACTTCATAGGAGTATCTCTGGATGGATTTTTTAAGCATGCTCTCAACGGCTGCAGCGACAGAAAGACATTGCGCTAAGCACACGCTTGCACGCTGCAGGCGAGTGCCAGGGAGCTCCGCGTAGGTGCTGCTGGCCCGTGCTGCTCTTTGGGGAGCCCTGCCACACTGGGACAGCGAGCTCCTGCCCCCGGCTTTCGATCCATCCGTTCCTAGCATTACGCATCCCTGGGAATACACTCAGAAAATAGAGATGAGGTCATTCCCAAGAGTCTGCTAAGGTATTTGGGGCCCTTGACACTGAGAGGAGCTAAAATCTTATCCTCTGTGAACGGTTTTTAAAGGGAAAGTGGAACTCTTTTTATAGTACATTAGCCATTTGTTAATCTTGCATTGGTAAATGATTAACTACGTTACAATTTGTTTATCTTTATTGTTAGACATTGTGCTAACATATGTTCTTCAACTTTATTTGCTTCAGAAAAGGCTTTGGGAGTAACAGTTACCTATGCACAATCCAAAATCAAATAATGAATTAATATTGTTTATGCATATTAACAAATTTGAGGCTGATTTCATCTCTGTGCTGTCCTTCCAAGTGATCCATCAAACATGAAAAGCAACAGTTGGCCCAAAAGGCCGTGAATTTGACTTGATGCTCTAACTTCAAAACTTTTGTCCAGGAAATTACACCACATGCTCCTCTGTGGGTCCAGAGTTAGAACAACAAGCACAGCGTGCAAAGATACATCACCACTGAGGGTGGGGGGTGACTCTAGCTTTGTCCTGTGTCCAATTTGTCTTGCGATAAAGAAGAAGAAAGTGCAAGCTTACCCTGGAGTCCAGGAAAGGTACAGAAAGCCTTCTTCAGAGCTACTGAATCAACAATCACATCCCCCAGCCCATGACCTTGTGATCCTGTACTTCCATGCTCCTCTCTCCCAGACAGTTGTACTGGGCTTCCCACCAGGTGTGGGTCTGGCGACAGCATACCCCATCAGAGATGGCAATTTATTTTCAAGTCACAGTTTATGTGCTGACAAAGAACTCTCAACTTGTTGTTCAACCAACATAAACCTGCTCGAGTGTAGATGGTGCTGAGCTGACAAATGTGGGTTTCTTGATGCAAAAGGATGTGCTGTGCTCCAAATGCATCATCAGAATCACAGATTAGAGATGTCTTTTTAAAAATGTGCTCTGAACATGAGTTTTTGCTTCCAAAAATAACTTGTATTTTGCTCATATTAGAAGAGCAGGATGTTCTTTCCTGTCCTGAAGGGATAAGGAGGAAATGACAACTCTGGAGTTTTTTATATGATATGAGCTACTATTCTTCTGGCCTAGTGCTGTGAATCTTGATTTTTTTTTTCCCTAGCCTTAGCATTTTATTCCCCATGGACCTCATTTTGCTTCCATTCATGCTGATGTTATCCCAGTGAAGCTCTCTGATTTCAAAGGAATTCCTCCATATTTACAATCTCTTCCATCCTGAGGCAGTAGGCATCAGAAGGGAGGCAACCCACTGAAGACGGCAAATGCTGAATGTCTCAAATCCCTTTTCAAATGAGATAAAGTCAGTTGAGAGACACGAGTGGGGGCAGAAAGCATCCTTTCCTGTCCTCTGCGTTTGAAGGAAAGAGACGGCAGTTCGGAGGAAATGTGAACGTAATGGACTGTACATTTGTGTCCCATTGTACTGAGGTCTGACAGGAAACACTTGGGGTTTGATTCAGGAAAAAGTAAATAGTATCCCTTTATAATACTCTCATAACTCCGGTTATCCTGCAGTATTTGACTACATCCCTCTCTTCATATATTCTCACAGCTCTCTCCAGAAGACCAGAAGGAAATCTGGCCACTGGGGAGCGGGGGAGGCATGGGAAGAAATTGTGCAGCAATTTCCAGCCGACGGCCCTCCTAAGTGACAGCAAAAGTCCAGCAGCTCTCTCCCTTTTAAACCAAAGGGACTCCAGAGCAGCTGCCATTATTGACTGTCACCATGGCAGTTCCTTACGGGAGGAGAGCTGCAAATACCAAACTTTGGGTAATTTCTGAGCAGCCTCCGTCAAGCCCTTGAGAGGGCTTTCTCGCCATCAGCTCTCACCGTAATGGGTAGATGTCTGCGGCGAGGCCTCCCACCATATGTGTGGGGCTGCAGACTCCTCAGCAGGTACTGGGGAATCCCTTGGCCAGTGGTTCACCCTGCAGCAGCATTAAAAAGGCTCCAGCTCTCAACATTGAGAAACTGTTCCTCGTACAGCCAGCTGAACCTGAAGGGATCTGTAGGACCAGTGCTGGTCCCTGGAAATGCCTTTCATCGCTCCCAAGGGAGCCTGCCTCCCGGAGTGACCAGGGTCAGGGAGCTGTTACGGTCCTTTGTCTGTGGGGAACATGCAGTGCCACCAGTGTTTGGCCTTTTGCTGTACAGCTCTTGAAGCTGCAAAGATTGCAAAAGAAACCAAAACCCCCCACATATAACCCAGAAGAGACGGATTGAGGACATAATGCCCTTGATTGAAAAAGGAGGCACCCAGGAAACCTTGTGGTATATATATATATATTTTTAACTAGAGCTAAAGTAATTTGGCATGCATGTCCCCTGAGCTGCTTCCTAAACCACAGCTGCATGAGGAATTATCTAGCTCTTAGCTAAAGTAACTCCTTAAAAAAACCCTCCAACATGTAGGTCATTAAAGTGCTAATAAAAAAATGTTGATGAATCTCTGAGCAGTGCTCTGATTATCTCTCTGTGGGGAATGAAGAACTCATTAACATGAGCTCCATGCCACTCCCTCCTCCTTTCTCAGAGTTTGGCATAAAGCAAGGAAACAAATGTTTGTGGTTTGGCCAAGTTTCTAATGAGTAGCTCAGCTAGGTCCACTGATTAGACACATGGTTTTACGGAGGGTGGAAAGGCTGCAGTAAAGTGGCAAAGTATTTCTGCCAGATCGGGTCCCCAGCAAGGAAACGCTTTACCTGTTGTGTAGATTTTTTGTGATGTATTTAGCAGGAAACATAGAGAGAGAGGGTTTCGTTGACATGGCAGATGGAGAGCAATGCTGTGAGGTCCAGAGAGAGTAACAGAGCCCGGTATATGTCTGAGGACCCACTCTCCAAAAATGCAGTGCTGTAGTAGCTTGCTATAGGTTTGGTTTCACTCGTTAAGTGGGTTTTTTTAATACTAAACTACAGTCTGACCCCAAAAGAACAGTCCTGGCTATTATCTGTCCTCCCTGCTCTAGATGTTACCTCTCCTACTCCACAGAAGGATGTCTATGCAGTGGCCCCCAGGCACCGCAGGAGCTCGCAGGCAGGCAGCACAGGCAGAGATCTCCATTTGCTGCACCATCTGCAGGAGCTGCAGCACAGAGACCTGCCTAACTAGAACTGGCTGAGGCCAGTGACTCTACAGCAGCACCTGGCAGTTGTTTGGAAGGAGGGAACAAAACCTCCAGAACTAATGGGAGAAGTCTCTTCCATGCAGGTAAGTTTCTTCTTGATCCTGCTTGTAATCCATGTATGGCCTGAATCATGAGGACTTGTCATCTCCATAATGTTTCCAGGACTAAAGTAAAACTCATCCCCATGCCCAGGAGAAGAAAACTCACCCTACAATAAACACGAAAGACATCTTTACATGCCTGAAAGCATACTGCTGATATAGCAACTGCTGCTTCTGAAATTCAAATCTCAAGGAGCATGATCAATGTCACGCAGCACCTTAGCACTCAAATCAAGCTCCTGAGACATCAAGTCTGTCCCCCACTGTTGCAGACAATGCATCTTATAATGACTTTAATAAACTTCATCTCCAAAAGCAGTGAGATTTTTCCATTCCCAATGCTGCCCCTGGAAAAGGTGGAATTTGATTACTCTAATGGTTAACAACCCTCCTCTAGTTTCCAGACGAAATCTGTGTGTGGCCAGTTCATACCAAATTGCTCTTGTGCCAGCACTGTCTCTAGCTAAGCAGTTGTCTGGGCCAGAGCACAGAAGTTGAGGCAAGTCCCGATCCACTGATTTCATTGAGCCTCACTTTCAAAACCACACCTCAAGTTTGTCATTTCTTGGCCTTTTCAGGTTGAAAGTTTATTAAAACATGATACAGCTGTAATTTGTTCTAAAAGGAAATAAAAAAGAGGAGATGAACATGCAAGGAACAGCCCTACTAATTCCACAAGTGTTATACTGAATAAATACGCAAATTGGAGAAAGCCAATTGCTTCAACCTTCACAGCACACTCTGCATATAGGTATATATTCTTCCTATGCCCAAGGTAAGTTTTAATTTCCTACAGTCACCAGATAGTTAGAGGTCTTGTATTAAATAACAGATGCTCTACGACATCATCCCATTATTAGTGGCTGGTACCTACAGGTTCCCATAGCACTTGTCAAGTCAGGTGGAGCCATCTCAGCGCTGGGTATATATTTGCAAAGTTCAAACATGTTCTGCATCCTCTCCCTCTCCAAATCAAATACCCCGTGGCCGGATAGTTTGGTGCCTCAAGCACTTTTTTCTCCGAGGATCTCTCTAGCTCCCAAGGGGCCTTGCTTGCCTTTCCGTGATGGACTTGTACCTCCTCCACTGATGTGGTGGCAGCAGCCAGCAGGACTGGAGCTTCTTCGGTGACTCCATCAGAAGAGGGTCTCAGGCAGGCAGTGTCTTCACCCTGCCCTCGCTCCAGCCCTGCTCATTTCTCTGTGATTACAGTCCCCAAGAGGCTCTTTAAGAGCGAGCAGCACACAGAATTAAAAGGTTTTGTCCCCGAACCTACATGAAGTTAGTTGTGCAATTCTACACCTGTAAGCAAAATTGCTGATTTCAAAGGGAACTTTTAAGCCTTTCAAGCATATTTTAGACAACTCCTGAGTTTTATAAATAATTAAGAATATAATTAAAATATAGACTTTTTTGCATATAAAGGACAGCTGTCACCCAGTGCTGCTGTAACTTCAAACGGCTGGCCAGAACCGCTCAGATGTAAGCAAACCAGCCCCGAAACCAAGAAACCAGTAACTTTGGGTGGGGAACCAAGGCAGAGATGATTTCAGCCGCAAAGCAGAACAATTACAGAAAGCCAAAAAAAAAAAAAAAAAAAAAAAAGGACGGACAGCTTTTGCCAAAATGAGATTTGCATTTCGTGCAGCTTTTTTTCAGCCAGGGCTGCTTTCTCCCCGCGGATGGCGCGAGAGCCTTCTCCTCAGCAGCTCTGCTGAGCTCTGCTGCCTTCCGGCCCCAACGGCTGTTTAAATCTCTCAAAATTTCACTTCAGAACAGGTCTCTTTTTTCCCGCTGGGGTTTTGTTGGTTTTTTTTTTAATTCATTGTTTCCACATACACCTCATTTTATTCCCCACCACCACCCCAGCTGCGCACCGGGCGCTGCAGCTTCCATCTCCTCACGTCAGGCCCCGCTCGCCATGGCCCTCCGGAGATAAACGCTCCCCGGAGGATGCCTCGCCGGGGACCAGCGGCCTTGCCCGCCCCGCACTGCAGGTACGGCCGCGGCCGCGGCGCGGAGAGTCGGGCCGGGGACAACAATGGAGGGCGGCCGGGGAGGAAAACATCGGCGGTGCCGCCGCCCCTCGGCCAAGTTTGAAGCCGGGGGAGGGTAAGGCAGCCGCCACCCCCCCCCCCCCTCACCCTCCCCCGGCTTCAAACTTGGCCGAGGGGCGGCGGGGGAAGGGAGGCGGGCGACTCCCCCCGCTCGCTGCCAGATAGTGAGCCGCAGCGGGCGGGCGGGCGCGGGGGGAGGAGCCCAGGTGTCCCTTCCTGCCACATAGTGCGCCGCCCCTTCCCCGCCCGCCCGCTCGCCGCGGTGGTGCTGGGGCTCCCGCCGCCGGCGAGGAGGGATGGACTGAAGCACAAAGGCGCGGGCCCGCTGAGGTAACGCTCCCGCGGTGTGTGTGTGTGTGTGGGGGATCCTCTCCTTTCCCGCCGAAGGCGGGCGGTTAACGGCCGTTGCGGGGCCGTAGCCGAGCCGCTGTTGGGGAAGGGGGAAGGGGCGGCTGGAGGCCTGGCGCGTTCCCCTCGCCCCGTTCCCTCAGCCGCCTCACGGCTGTGAGGCTAGCGCGGGGCCGCGGCTGCCGGCGGGCTGAGGCGAGGGTGGGAGGGACCCACGCGGGACTGCGGTCGCCGTGGGGCGAAGGGGGAACTTCTCCGTGGGTGTACGCCAGCCCTCCGGCCGGGGGAGATGCTGCAGTGCTGTCTTTCTGCCTCAGCGCTGAGCTGAAAGGGAGAGGGCTTTAAATAATGCGCCTCTGCTCGGAAACTCTGCTAATCAAATAAAACCTCGAAAGTCATTATAATAATTGCGCACTGTCCCTGGTCCACCGCAAGGCTCCGGACTCCCTACGAGTCTCGGGAAACTTCTTGAAATGTATATTCTTTAGGCTTTTTATATGTTTAATCGCGCCCGGCTCCACCTTTGCCGTCGATAATGGTGCGGGGAGGCCGGGAGTGGGATTTCCAAGTGCAGGCACACGCATTCTGGTCACGGCAATGCGTACTTACCGGCGTGACGAGCATCTGCCCTGCGCCGCTCGCCTCTGGGGCATCCACTGTGGTCACGCAGCGCGGCGTTTTGTTAACGGTTTGGCATTATTTTCATTGTGTGTTTACGTTAGCCAGGACAGAATTCGAGATTGCTGCCTTGAACTTCAGGCTCCAGAAATGAGGATTACGATGGACCTTTGGGGAGTTTGTTCCTCAGTTTTGGTCTCGCCCCCAGACAATTTTCATCTCGCATTAAAAAGCTTATTTAGGAACTCGGAGCGGATTTATCAATCGGTGTTCATCCCGGACTAAAGGGCGGGCAGGCAGGCAGGGTCTGCATGGCTGAACGATGTGATTTCGGCAGGGAAGCCTTGGACTGGCTCTGTAAGGAGGGTAGAGCAATCGCCGCAGCTGGTCATGGGGGTGGGTCGTTTCTGTTTCTGTCTTCTCAGCATCGCTATGTTACAGGCGAGTTGAGGCTGAACCTGCTGGTTTTCATCCCCAGGTCCTGGACTCGTGTCTGGAGGGTAGTGATGTGATACCAAGCAGAGGAAAAATGTGTAGGATTATGCTTCATCTGCGTGGTGCTACTATGTGGAGGAGTTAAGTTTTAAAACAAATAGATGAAATCAATGGCAATGAATATCTGGGCAGAAAATAATTGGCCAAGGGTTACAAAAGCATGAATGTGTGAAATTGCTGAATTACTAATTGTGTGGGAGAAGTTGTTGCTTAAATCAGCTTTCGTACCAGAGGAACAAAGCTGATAGATGTGACCTTAGCCTTTAAAAAAGGGCTTTGGCATGCCTGGGGCAGCTTCAGGCTGTCTCACCTGCCTCCTGCTTGGGTTGCTGGCTACGGGAATAAAGCATAGGTGTGGCAGACGTATGGCTCTGTGTGATCTGCTGGCAAGGGACGGTGGTGGCTTTTTGGGGGAGCAGCGCCAGCCAGGGGCAGTTCTACGAGTGGCTGCTTTGGCAGCAGATCACACTCTCACCTCCCTGCCAGGGTTTGCCGGCATGTCTCTTGTACCAGGGAGTTCTCTGCTCTCCACATCCCATCATGTAAGTGGCCTGGCTGGAAGCGGTGTGCAGACTCCTCGTTCAAGCCTCCTTGGTGGTGTCCAGTACTTACAGGGAAAGAAAGTGTGAACTCTGGGAACGCTGTGGGCTCTTTGGCCGTTATCGCACGAGCTCCTCAATGCTGCTTTGAGTAAGGAGTGCATGTGCTCCTCCTCAATGAAACAAAATGATAATTGTGTGATTAATAGCGTGTACCAGTTTTAAGTTTAGAAGTTTTCATGTTAACACTTCTAGTGATATGTTGTTTTTCAGAAGGCATTATTACTCATGTTTAGTTTTTGCTGGAAGAACATGAAGCCCTGAGCAGGGAGGAAGAAGGGGTGGGCTGTTTAGGGGTTGAGTGTTTGATGATCGAGGTTAGTACGCAATGATGATGATGATTAAGCATGTCCTTAATTCTTGTCCAATAGATGGAGTGCTGCTATGCTTTAGGATATCTGGGGATTTAATGGTCTCTTGGTTAAATCAGTCATTATGTTTGACTCTTCCCTGAGGATTGAGGCAGCTGACATTTTTATTTAAGGAAATGATGATTATAGGGTGGTGCAGTTCAGCTGTCGTGTACACCGTGATCATCTAACCCAAAGAGATGGGTTAGGTCCAGGTGGTGCCTCTTACACCAGGGACTTTGCATTGCTTATGGAGAGGGTGGACTTGAGCGATCTGGGTGAATGGACATGTTTCACTGTCAGTCAGTGAGGTGTCCTGCAGCTCTTCTGTCAACCCTTTGGTGGTTATGAAGGAAGCGCTGGTTGTTCGACAGGGCTGGATGAACCCAGCTGTGTTCAGTGTAACTGTGCTGGAACTGTTCCTGTTGCATGTGATGTTAGAGGTGACATTGCATGTGGGGCTGCCTGCTTTTGTTCAGCTCAGCTTGTTGCAGGCCGGATGACCTGGCATAAGACACTATTTGCCGTGAAAATCATCAGAAATTAACATGTAAGAGATGAAAAATGAAAAATATTTTCAGATAGGCCAATGTTAGTTTGTTTCCTTTTGTAAGTGGAATGTTTTACAGGTCAGAAACTGAAATGAAAGAAGGCAGAAGGCTGCTAGTTTTTTCTTTGTTAAAATCATTGTTGCTAGTTAAAACTGTAACTTGCCACATTGTGGATGGTGTTGGAATGGTAATGCTTTAAAAAAAAGTTTTAATTTAGGAGAATAACTTGTGTGACTTTGAGCTGGTGCATAAAATTGACTTCGGTAGCTTTTTTTTTTTTTAAACTAGATAAACATTTTTGTTTCTTTAAAAAAAGTCCTGTAACTTCAGCAGCCATAGCAACCCCTGGCTATTATTTCTCTTGCAAATCAATTTTGTATTTTTGTAGTGCTGCTGTTTCAAAAACCAAGTTGGTCATTGTTTTGGTATTGACTTAGAAGAATGCAATCTATATTATTTAATAACATTGCTTCCCGTTACGTCACAGGCTTTTCTTCAAGCTATGTTTTGAAATGCTGGTTGCTGTATGAGAGATGGTGGTAGATGGTGGTGTGGCTTCTGGCAGGGTTCTTGGGGGGGTAGTTGTCTTCTGTGTAGTTGTTTTTGGCAGATGAAGATGAATAAAAGCTACTTCACCCTTAGGGAACAAACAGTAACTTACTCATTGTGTGTTAACGTTAGATCTGTTTGCCACAGAGTCTACTCTGCTTCCTATATTAACTTTGAGTCACTTGGCAGATGGGGAAACACTTTTGTTTCTTTTCTGTATTCAAGATAACACAAGTCATTGTATGTCATCGCAAATGAGATTTCGAGGTATTTCTTTTAAAGATATCCTAGCAAGTACATGGCTGTTTTGTGGATAATTTGTGGTCTGGGTTATTAGTTAAGACAAACCAATTTTAATAAATTCATTTAGACAAAGCATCTTTAGTTATGGCATGCTCTTAATGTAGGCTGTGGGGAGTGTGTCACTTCAAAATAATCAGTAAACTGGAAAATGTTTACTAAAAAGTTGAGATTTTCTTTGGATTCATTCAAAAGTTAGAGAGTGAAAGAAGGTTTGAGAGCTTCAAACCTCAGTGTGAGGGTGATGGCTTCTGGTTGTTTCTTTCCCCCACAGATCTTCACAGTTTGGTAAATGCGATGTAGGTACCTATTTAGTTAGGACTCTGGGAGCATATTAAATGTAGTATGTGTCTTATGGTAGTGATGTCAATTCTGCTTGACAAGGATGCAGTCAGCTGTTACAAAGTGCTAATTAGGGAAATATTATAATAGCCTCATTCATTGTTCTGGTCTCTTAAACTGTTCTGGTCTCGGCTTAGGAAGAAATTTTTCTTGCCTTGTATTGTTTAATGTGTTAAAATCCTAGTGACATCAAAGCAGCAGGTAGTTTTCATGCGAGTTATCAGGTTGAGGTGAAGATCAGTAAATTGCAAACTGGTGTGAGAGCTCCAGCTTGCTTTGTAGATTTTCACGTTATGTTTTCGTGACCCACAGCAGCTAACAGCTGGTAAATCCCTTTTCCCTTGTGCAGTCAGAACCTCCTGAAGTTACTTCTCCAGCTGAAGTACATGGCAATCTTGAATATCATAGAGTTGATGGCAGCTTACTGCTGCTCTTGTTCAGGACAGTGCAGCGACAATGAGTACCTAGCACAGTGTTGGCGTTAATGTTAGCTGGCACTTCAGCCAAGAGCTGAACTGTCTGCTGTGTTGGTCAAAGAAAGAGGATTCTGTTGAATTGCTTTGAAAAATCGGTGCTTGTTGTCTTCATCTATACCTGTAACAATTGGTCTCAAGATTATTTTTTTTTTAATTGTTGCATGTATTTAATTATTACATGATGTGGGGTTTTGGTAGAAAATAAGCATTCCTATGCATATCATCCATAGCTATTATACTAAATATGACATAGTTCAGAGGCCAGTTGGACCTGCATCTGGTGTTTGTGCATGCACAGTAAATGTCAGTTCTGGAAGCAGGCTGCTTATCACCCAGCCAAGTGTTGCTGTGCATGTTCTTCTGATGGTAAATAGAGTGCAAAATAGAAAAGCTTACTTATTGGATAAAGCTTGCTTTACTTGTTCTAATACAGTAAAAACAAGAAAGGAAAAATATAATTCAAAATTTTTTAATTCCTCCCCCCCACCTCCAAATGTAGACTGGCTTTTGTTGAAGAAATGCTTTATTTGGTAGCTGTAGAAGTCTTGACAGAATGCTGTGGAAGCAGTTTGGTACTGAAGTTGTCTGTGTGATTCAAATAAATAATTTCTAGATTAGTGAAAATCATAAGTTGCCTGTGTTCAGAGAGACTGCTGATATTAACATAAGTTGTTTCATATAATTCAGAATCCCAATACTTCCCTAGCAACACATGTGATATTTTAGTCTTTATGGATTTATATACAAAAACCTCTGTATTTATAAAGAGCATCATTAAGGCCACAAAGTCAAGTATTTGAAAGCTGGGTAGTGCTTTCCAAAGAAAATATCCTTGATTTAAAAATTAAACTATAGCATTGGAGAGTATACTTATGAGCCCTCATGTCAGGAAGAGTAGAATGTTTTGGCTCAGATGCTTCAGATCTAGCAGACGCTTAGCAGAGGCAACCTTCAGCCTATCTTATGACAAATTAGGTGAAATTGAAAGTAGGATTTTGGGACGGGAACAGCAGACAATACTAGGCAGTGCATCCAGCTCTGTCTAGAACTGAATACAATGACACAAAAGTAGTGACCTCACAAGTACCTTTGTGTTTTCCTGACTCAGATACACACCATTTTTAGGAGTGCTAATGAATTGCATAACAATTTCTCCGGGCTCCTGGTCAATGCTAAAACAGGATTAAAACACAATTTAAGCCAGCTCTCTTTTAATACACCAATTATTACTACACACCAGACAACCTACCATATTTGCTCTGTATCCTAAACCACAAAAACTAACCCCCAAAATTTCATTCTTAGAATGTACAAACTTTATTTGGAGATTGCGTGATACAGTAGCCTGTGGAGGGTAAGGTCAAGTATTCTCTTATTATTGTTTTCAGCTGTATTATCTGCAATTTCCATGATGGTGCTAAAACTTAGGGTGCAAGAAGCTGTGTATAAAATTAATACCTGGCACTCCCATGTTAACTGAATGCAATATTAGCCCTTGTAGTATTACTGCCATAATAAATAAATAAGTAGTCAAATATCTATTTCTGTTATTATGATTAAATTGTGATAGTGCCTACAACAAGCCCATCATCCTGTTTCAGATCTTGATTGTGTATGAAGTGTTGTACTAAATACCCAGTTAAGGAGTAATTGTCTTTGCAATATTCACAGGTAATCTGTGCAATTTCTGGCTTTCAATGGCCGCTGGCTTTAAATGCCTTCTTGTCTAAATGTACATGCAAAGGCAAAACTCTGGTGACTCAATTTTATTTTTTTTTTTTTGGCCCAGCTGTCAGCGTAGAAGGCAGAGAGCAAAGATGTCCATGGTCTTTAATTCATTTACTAAACAGAAGCTGTCTCTTAGGGCAAACTGTGTATTTTCAGGCCAAAGGTTGTGTAATTTTCTTATTCCTAAAATTATTTAGGTTGTGAAAGAAGCCATGGGTATGTGTGGATTTTTTTTCCAATCCCATCAATGGACATAATACTGAATACAGATCAGATCTCTTACTGACGTGGTGATTGTTATAGGTTGACTATCCAGAGCTATTTGTCTTTGATACACAGCTGACTTGGCATTCAAAGGACACGTGCATGTTCTGTGTTAAATGGCTTAAGGACTGGAGTGACACAGTTGGAGAGCTTGGCAGATACCTCTGCATGTGCATGATTTGGAACGAAAAACTCTATCCTCTAAGACAAAGTGTCCAAAGTAGATCGCTCAGTCAATTTTCATAAATATTTTTATTGCAAAGATTTAATTCTGAGCAGCTGAGGAAGAAAAATGAAGTTGTGATACATGCTTTAATAATGGCTAGTACAGTGTTCTGTAAAGCAAAGTATGCCTGTAATCAGAAAAGCTGTCTTTATATGTTTGGCTTGTTCCTTATCAATCTGACCAAAAAAATAAGAAATGCGCAGAAGAACTTGCAAATATGTTGAAATTTGTGGCGTTTTAAAATAAATTACCTCCCCCAAACGAGAAACCAAACCTAGTGGTCTGGCAGTTGGGTTCCCCCATCCTTTTTTCACTCTGTTTTGAACTTTAAGTAGTTTTGCAGCATGCAAACAGATTGAATACATCTGTGTGGTGCTAGCATGAGTGAGTCTGTACTCAAAAACAGGTTAGTTAAAAAAAAAATAATCTTGCAGTGAATCCAGGTAGCTTCCTAGTTAAAACGTATCAAATAACTTAAAGCTTGTGAACTCAGGACAACTAGGTTTAACTATATAAAATGGTTAAGCTGTAAGACATCAGTTTTGTTTTTTTTTTTTTTTAAAGGTGCCTGGATAATTTGCCCTTAGGTGGTAGAGGGGCAGTGTACGTTCCCTTTTTACATCAGATGTTTTCCTGTGGGCCAAGCACTTGGGGGAAAAAAACTAAAATACTGCTTCCTCTTCAAATAGTTGTTGCATACATGTTATGTTCTTTGTGTATGTTCACTCAAGCTTAGATGTTTTTAAACAGCAGTGTCCCTAATTTTACATGTCCTAAAACAACTCCTGGTTAAGGGCTAGATTTGAAAGACTACTTCTTCTCAAGCACTGCGCCATTAAAGACAGAAATTTTTGCTGTCTGGTCAGCAGAAAATGTTCTTTTTCTAGCCATTCCTCTGTCTCTTCAGTGATGGACCCAAAGTGGCCAATGGAGACCATTGAGGGTAGTGGAATGTCTTCTATACCACAAAAGTGTCCTCAAGCAGGGGTGGTCAACATCTCAGTCCTACACTTTGTGAAATCTTTGCTTAGATGTGAAGATTGCCACATCTTTCCTCAGTTGGCAAACACAAATGACATAACTTGGAGTGAAAGGGAGGCAGAGCTCTTAGTGGAGACGTAGGAGGTAGGAATGCTCTGCTCCATAGGCACGGTGAGCAGGAGCCCAAGCTCACCCAGTAGTTCTGGTGCCAGCAGTTTCACCTGCCTGGTCTTTTCCTATAGCTGGAAAAATATGCATAGCCCATATGTATCTGCAGAACAATGTGTGTATGGGCAACCCTTTTCAAGAACCTCAGTTGCTATATGGCACTTGTCTCTAAGCTTGGGTCTGTGAACTGTTTCACAGGAGCCCGTAAGACAGAACAAAGTATAGTAGTCTTAATGTCCCAATACTTGTGTTAGGAGATCCTGGCTCTCCACTGGAAAATTTCTCTGTTTTCTTGTTGAAAGCTGTTGAAATACTCTCCTTTGGGGGTGGGGTGGGGATAGTAAAAATTTTAAAAAATTGTATGTATTGCTTCCTTTCCTATTAATATCGGATGGTATGTTGCATAAGACTCTACTGTATGTGCAATGTTGACTAAAAAGAATTAGTTAATGGTGGGAGAAAGAATAACAATGTCATATTTATAACCTGGAGTTAGCCTTTAACAAGAAAAAATAGCTTGAGGTATACCATGCTACTATCAAACACGCTGCGTATGTATAGTAACAGGTATTGTGTGCAGTAAATTTATCTTTGTAGTAGAAACCTGATGATGTTGCTATTCCCAGGGGGTAAGTTGAATTACATTATTACTGAGGCTGAGCTAACAGAGCTTTGCTTATAGTATACATACAGACAAGACGGTTCTTCACAGAGAGGTGACCTTTGCTGTATTTTGGTTTCAGATTTCACAAGGACCTATTTCAAAGTTTTTTAGCTTCAGTCCACACCCTGCTGGTAGTTAGCTATAAAACTCTCTTTGAAGAAAGTTAAAAGAAAAAAAAAAATCTGCCCTTTATTACTTTAATAAAGTTAGATAAAGGTCATTTGTTTACTCCTTTTGTAATATACACTGCTGCCACTGTCGCTTGTCAATATAACTGATAGTTCAAAGATGAAATTAAAGCTACAGAATTACCGGTTACAATGTGCAAATGCATAGTGTAAATAATTCTTTTTTATGACTCTTCTGTTTATTAGTTAACTTGAAGAATGTGTACTAGCATATATTTATGCTGGGGAAACTATGCCATGTCAACCATGATAATGTAGTATACTCCCTCCAAGGTTATTCCACCCTCTCTAAACTTTTTTGGGGTTACTCTCTCTCTCCAAAAACAATTTAAAGAAACAAATCAGAGCCCTGTAATCCTATTTAAGAACCCAGTCAAATAAGAAATCTGTATGTCATTGTTCCAATATATATAAAATCACCTCTTTAATATAGTCATTCCTCTCTAGGACTCTGATTTCCGTCTGATGAAAATATTTGGGTTGTACTTTACAACCCAGCTAAAGGGGATATCCTGCTCTTCCCTCCTGGCTATGTGGTCCTGCCTCATGCCCTCTTGTGTAAGCCCTGCTGCTTGCTGAACTTATGCAATTCACTGTGAATTGCAGCAGAATACCTCCTCTCCCCCCCCCCCCCCGTCTGCATTAGCTCTCTTTAATAAGCTGAATTAGCTGAAGAGAGGGTTGAGTTGGGTGCAAGGTATCGAAGGCAGCGGTGAGAACCTGTGGGGAAAGGGGGGAACAGGGAGAAGGGAGACTGTCAGTGCTGAGCTTCAGGTTGGCTCCGGCTCCTAATCCTTAAGTGGTGACAGCTCTGCAGGGTCCCACCTGCAGTACTGGGAGGCAATGTGAAAATTAAGTGGAAGGTGTTTGTGAGTTGAGCCTTCTGCAAGGGGACTTGCTTGTAGGAAAGAAAGAATGAAAAAGCTGTTTCTCTAGGCTTTGAGATATGATGTGGCAGCCACCAGGTTATGCAGCTCCCCTTACCCTCCCAGTACGCTCAAAATCTGAGGGGAAACAAGTCATGTTTAAAGGGAGACTCTGGGATAAATGCAACATTTTGGAGAAACTATGTAGACTTTGAAATTATTTTAATTAAAATAATCTCAACATGCTGGCCTTAGCTGCTCTTTGGTTCCCATATTCCACACCCATATCCCAACTCCATGAGGCTGCCAGTAAGTGGCAGTCCTGGGTGGCATGGAGGTGTTGGAAGCTTGGGGTTGCTTTCTGTAACAGCCTTCCCTTGTCTCCAGAGCCTGCACTGTATGTGCACAGCACAAGGTGCACATCTAAGTTTTCTATTTTAAAATAAAAAGGTTTTCACTATCGAACAGTGTGTACTGCTTTTATTCTTTTGGTTCTATTTCTTAGTCATGCATAAGACATGGAGGCTAAATATTGCCATAGGAAGACTTCATTGTGTCAGGTATACCACAGTGTCTATATGTTCAGGAACGTATAGAACAAATTATTTCTTTCATGAGAGGAAACGATGTGGTTCTGCTTGGTTCTGGTAATGAACTTATGCATACATTTACAAGACAACTTTATATATAAAGAAGTAAGAATTACACTGAAGAAAATGTATACAAAGAAATTGGTTAGCATAGCTCAGCCTGCCTCCCAAAATGTTGTGTAACGATAACTTGCAGTCTCTTACATGCCTTGAAAATGGTATTGCTTCTCTTCCTTCCCTCCAGGTTCTCATCAATTGAATGATGTGTAAGAAAACCTAGTATTGCTACCAACAAATTTGGCAGAAGTATTGTTTTAGAAGTGTAATGCTGAGTTTCCAACAGCAGAAAGCTGTTTGCTGTTTGAGTTGACTGAAATTGTTCCAGTTAGTGTCTGTGCAGGTGGTGAATGATACAAATTCACAGTGTGAACAGCTGTCCTGCAGATAGCACTTTATGGTCTTCAGTGCTGGGTCTTCCTAGCTTTTTTCTGGACCTCTCTCTTTTCCCTTTTTTCTCTTTTACTAGCTGCAATGAAGTACCATCTTCAAAAGTTTATTTTCTCTATTCGATGTCATACGTAGGCTTCAGTGTAGATACTTAAGGAGTCTTATCAAAGTAATACTGGCTCAGTCAGTAAAGATGCTTTAGTTAAATAGACTGTGGCTGTGTTTAAAAATAACAGCTCTGGCTGTGTCAGCGCATTGGACAACCTGATACTGACTTCAACAGAAAGAGCTTCTGAAAATTACTTTGCCTGTTGCACGTATCGCCTCCAGTGTGAACTTGTTTTCTGTTGGTAGCATTTCAGTGTTAGGTGAACCAAAACAGAGGCCCTGATTTTTAAATGTGATTAGCCAAATGGCTTCAGAGAGAGCTTGTTATACTGGGCATCTTTTAAATGCACAAACAGGAGTAGCAGCACTTCTGCTTTTGTTCTGATCATCAAAGCAGTGGTGTCTGGGGCTGGGTGCAAACACTGTCCTCATCTAAGCTCACTAGTTTTGGGTTCTCAGCCATTTGATTTCTGTAGGAAAAAGGTGGTGTGTGTACTCTACCAGCCTGGGCTCTGTCTGTGACTGCCACACCTGCACATGTGTAGGCTGTTGCTTTCTTGTAATAGTAAAGTGTGTGTAGGAGCTCATTAGTAATTGCTGTGCAATTGTCTTGTCTCACCCCAGCCCTGGTTTGGGTCTGATTTCTGCTGCCTTTCTGAAGACTCATTTCAAGAATTAGTATTCTTAAAAAGTCTTGGTTAATAAGATATAGGCCATATAAAAAAAAAAGTAAAACTTTTTGAAAATACTATGTGTATCTGATGTTTATTCAGTTTCTTATGGTTCTTGTTCTGTGTGGGTTTCTGTCCTTTTTTTGTTTCTTGGCAAGGAAGACAGTATTACATTCTTGTACCAAGAGGAAGGGTATTAAGCTTACTCATAAAAAGAAGATTTATTATCAAATGTAGTTTTTCATTTTGTCCATTGGAATTATTTTTTTTTTTTAAACTCTAACCATACCCAGATTACTGGCTTCATTCATACAGTTGTTGTATCAAGTTTGGATGCTCTCTTTGTTAAATTATGGTTCCTGAGGGTTTTCTGTTACAGAGGTTTCTTCAGTCAGGGGAAATGAGGGTATAATAAAGAGGATCCAAGGACCGGACATAATGATTCTATATAACTGAAACAAACAATGCCAGATTTGGCTGATGGTGGATTTTCCATCAAACTTTTTTACTGGCATTTGTTCATTTTCCTTTAAGCAGAGTTTAAAACTGAGGCAGCGTGAGTGCCCAAAGTAACTGAAAGACCAATAGCAGACAATTTGGGCAATACTTTTAATCACTGTATCCTATCTTCATGCATTTATCCTGAATTCTGGCTTACTCAGGAAGTCTCCTTGATTCAAATGCCACTAGAGCAGTAAATTCAATGGGAGACATCCAGATTCACTGAAAGAACTATAACTGAAGCCAGTATAATAGACCTGGCTGTGTCTGAGGTTCCTGAAACCTTGTTCCAAGTGTTCAGCTCGTGCTTGGTGGGAAGCAGTGCTGGTTTCTGGCACAGTGAGTACCTGACCTTCGTTGCTGTTGCCTCTGACTTGCTAGGACTGTCTGCTAGCTGTTAATGGTATCTTTTGCCTTCTACTACCGTTATAAAATATTATTAATTGTAATATGCTAAAATAGCGATAGAACCATCAAAACGTACTTCAGGATGCAAGCAAATTTGCTGAGAGGTTCTATAAATAAATGACAGTGCCTCCCAGCCAGAAACACAGTGTGAAGCAAGAAGGCAGAGTATGCCAGTGGTTTTCTCTTTCTGATGTTGAGCACTGCCAGAAGAGGAATGATGCTGAATCTGTTTCTCACACCCTCTGTGATGCCAGAACATTGGTCTTTCAGGGTAGAGAGTGTGCAGCCCTGCATTTTTTTTGCAGATACTTCTCAAGGAGAGAGAAGGAGGAAAACCCATAGTATTAGCTTTGACAGTTGCAAACTAATAGATACCACAGTAAAGCTGCTGAAGTTAAAACTGTAGCCATCATTTTAATGTCCTTTTAATTATTTTAGAATGTTTTGGGGCTATTTTTCCCCCCTTGTTATTCTCAATAACTTCTGTGTCTTCACGCATTGGTGAAATTGGGTGCAACAATTGAATCATACCCAATACACAAAACCGTTTCCTCTCCCCATCTGTTTTTGCACATGCTCTTCAACATACCTTATCCACTTCTTTATTCATAGGCATCTGGGAGAAACTTTCCTAATGCTCTTTCTCTTATTCAGGTTCAGCTGCATAACTTAACTCCTGTTCTATTCTTGTGTGTTTCCTACCCATGACAGAAGCCACTCTTTAGTAGAAATGAAAGCCCTTACAGTGGCTAATCATGTAGCACTTCGGAAGATGAAAACTAGATTCCTCATGGAGCAAAAAGCTGTACATGATGTGAGATTAGCAGTTGCAGTGCATTAGCACTGTGCATTATGGTCAAATTTAATGAACACAGCGTTTTTAGTCTTTTATTTGTACCATAATATGCTTGTGGTACAATAGGATTCTGCTTGATGAAAAAAGAAAGCTGACAGAAGGGGTAAAATTACATATTGCCCCAAGGATAAACTTTTGGAAATATTTCTGTGGATTACAGCAATGGGTATTACGTAAGAAAGAAAAAAAGTTTGCCCTGAAGTGTCTAAATTATTAAAGCATTTGTAAAAGTAGGATTTGTCTGTCTAGAAATTTATTGCAATGTCCACTTCTGACCAGAGGCAAGACGAGTATGGATGCGTTGTAAAATCATATTCATCTACAGGAGCCTGTGGATTTTGAGGGTTTCAAGGTTGTGTAACTTGGTGTGAAAAACATAAAAGGTTACAGCTGACATCTTCAAACTATTGATCTATCTTGCAGTTGTGTGAAATTAAGCTTCCTGAGAGGTCTGAGTGACAGTATTTAGTGTAAGAGAATCTGATCTTCTAGTTGTTTGTTCTTTGCAGAAAACTGAACTAGCACAGACTTGACTGAAAGTGTGCAATTGTGCAGCTTTCTAATTAATTTGAGTGCTCTCTTTAGCGTATTTGATAGATTGGGGTGGGGTATAAAAGCAGAAAAGTAGAACTGTCTTGGTTGTGAGATGCAGTGATTTCCTTCTAGCATCTCGTGGGGGGGAGTTTGCACTGGTCTTGGATCCACAGCTACTGAGACTTTCTCTTTAGCCACAGCATCTTTCTTTGGCTCGGCCCATAAGGGAGCGGAAAAGCGGGAGGTATTCACACCACTCAGCTCGGCCAGCTGAGTCTTTCCCCTTAATCACATTCCTGCTTTGAATTGCTTTTTGGAGAACTCTCTGTGGATGCCGGAAGCCTTAAAACAAGGCAAACTCAACTTAGGCTTGGCTGGCTAATTAAGGTGCCCCAATAGAGTAGTGAATAGCACACTTGGGTTATTACGCCTGCATACAAATTCTTTGGATGGTGGGGCCTGGATACGCGAGTCCTCTCGTCTCTGTGCAGGTAACACCCAGATAACAATTCTCTGTTTAGTTCTCAGCTCATTGTTCAGATTGCTGTCATATTTAAATATTCCATCAGCATATTGGCTTAACCTCTGGAAAGACTTGGGCTGTGAGGTTTTGGTGTTTTTTGGGTTTTTTTTAAACTTTAAATACAAGCTGTGTAAATGCTACAGTATGCTATCTTTCTCCTTTTAAGATATTTTATCCCATACTGATGCAACAGCTGCTGGTGTTCACCCTTTTTGGGGACAGTGAAACCCTTTGTGCAAAATAGTTGGCACCTAGTAAATGAGTGAAGGTTTTGCCATTGATTTATTAACATGTCCAGAAACCACCTATATGTTTTGGGTTCTCAAGCAGTTCAATTTTTTTTTTTGTCTGTCATCTTAAAAAAAAATAAACAAATGCACATATCCTCATTTGTTTCTCCTAACCCCCCATCCATAGGTAGGCTTCAGAGTCACTAAAATAAAAATATTCTCAAATAGGAGTTTCTTTTATGTTTGATGAAAAAGTTTTGCTAGCAAGGCTTCTGTTACAAATAGTAGGTAAGTGCACCTACCCAGCAGGGCTGCTCTTTTTGAGTGAGGCTGTAGCAGTTGAAGTTCGGAAGCAATTTTTAGGCACCAGATAGATAGTCTGCATGTGGGTGGAGCTGCTCACCTGCATCACCCACCCTAACTGAAGTAGCTGGAAATGCTTGGGTGAGAGCATAGCTGAGCCTTGGCGCTCAGACGCTGCAATAGCCTCTCTTGCTGAAATAACCTTTTCCTTGCAGCAGAAACAAGTGCTTTACCTCTGGGCTCAGATTGCCTTGTTTATCCATCCTCGCCAAAGTTTCCTCTCTGAACAAGCTGTTAGGTCTAACCGCACTTTGAATCAATCTGATTCCACCACTAAAGACAGTGTTTATACAACTACATATATTTTTTAATCTTGTTGAAAATTATGCTAATTCAGATGTAACGGATGTTTAAAGTTCTTGTTAAAGGTCGCTTGGGACATTCTAAATAGTTGTGAAAAAACCCCAGTTGTCCAATCTTTCTGCCTCCAGGAGCAAATACAGTTACATACTTGTTGATTAGAAATTGGCTGGTTGTGATAGGATTTTAAAATTGAAGCTCTGTTCACATCATCTGACACTGTATTTCTTAGGTGAAAATAGAACTTTTTCCCTGCTTTGATTTTCATTCTTCAACTTTTTCATCATTTCATATGACCTTTTTAGTGCCTTGCTTGGAAAAGATAGTCTAGATCAATCAAATACCTGAGCTTTACCAATAAATGTAGGTGCTCATAAGTGGCAGTGTCCTCTGACAGAGTTATTTAGTTTTATTTTTCAAAAGCCCAATCAAAAGATAATTTGTAGGAGGGGGTGGTTTTCTTTTCAACTGTTGATTTTTAAGTGATATCACTGGTAGTTAACTAATCTAGCTTCAAGTACTTTAGTTCCTTTGAGAAATACATTGCCAAGGCAATAACCTCAGTAACCATGATCCATTTGGGTTTTTACTAGTTTAATTTTATGAGCATGAATGTAGAGTGAGAGTAAAATGATTCTATCTAGAGAGAATTTTTCTTAAACAGTAAATTCTCTATTTATATGAATATGAACTTGTCTGATCTAGTTCAGGAGCGCACTTGTTAAGAGGACTGTTCTTAAATACTTCAATACCTGGATATCAAATATGGTAAAAAGCTTCTGGGTTTAGAGGTAGAATGATGCAGTCAGTCTTTCTGTGCTTTTTCTATCCTGTTGCAGAGTTTTATTCAAACTTTCTTGAGGTAAATTGATAGGATTTTATAAATCGGCAAGCATGAAAATTCTTATTCAGACTTTACTAATTTTGAATTTAAAGCTTACTTATTTCTATGCAATTTGTTGATTGCTCAGGGTTTTATCAGAATTAAACTAACTTTTATGTTCTAAGCAATGCTAGAGCACACCAATTAAATCTTTATCATATATTTGAGTTACCTTACTGAGAGCTCTAGAAATTGGTAAGAGATTTTAAAGACAATAGTGATCAAAAACTCGGGTATATATCACTTGATTTTTTTTTTTTTCTTTCTCAAAACACTAAAAATAATTGATTAAAGTGTCTTAAATTTCTCCAATCCTGTGGGCAGAGTTGTAATAACTATTTTTGTACTTTGAAAATCAAATTACAAATCAGGTGCAGTCCTAGGTAAGCATTGATTGTAGTAAAGAAGCTTACTCTAGACTTGGTTCTAACCTGCAACGTTGCCTTCTGAGAGCTGGTGTAGCAGTGAGCTGCTACAAAGCAGTGTGTGTTCAGTAACATCTTCAGTTTTTCCTTGATAAGGGTATACTTGAATTATTTTTGTGGTAGGTGTGTGAAAGGAGAGGGTGTGTAACTTTTTTAGTTCTAGGAAACATTTTTTTGTGAGTTAAGAGACTTAGAGAAAATATAGAAGACAAGTGAAATGATTATACATAGAGAGAATTTTTCCTTAAACATTGGGTTCAAGATGTAGGCCACATCTGTAATCATGTTTTTAGAAATAAGTCCATATTAAATCGATTCTCTGCCAACAGCATCTGGTTGCACTTTATGTACGTGTTTTCCTTCATAAAGAAAGCAAACCGTATGACATAACCCAGTCAGATAAAAATGATTGTTTATAATAATTTGTTTATTTATATAGCACCACAAGATGAAATACGTCTTCATCTGAAAAACCTTACAGCAGATTACAAAGGTGAGCAGATGACATCTGCATTTCCAGATGGCCAGTCTGGGGTACTGTGTAGTGTGGTTAATAAGCCCTGCTTAAAGGGATATAAAATTAGTGACCAAATTGCTAATCGAATGGGGGCTAACAGTTCCAAGTGCCTTCATGGGTAGTGTCCCACATCCTGTAGTGGCCCTGCGATGCTGGTAGCCCTCCTAAAGCGTTGCATGAGGTTGGAAAGAGCAATACTGTGCAGTGACAAACCTTCACAAACATGGCACATTTTAGGACTGGTAGCAAACCCCTGGCACTGCTCACTGCTATGAGTAAACTTTGGGAGCTTTTAATAAAACAGACTGCATAGCAGTTGTTTGCATGAATTGTTCGGACTATTTTCAGCAGGTTGGTCTTAATTATGCTCATAGAAGTGGCTTCTTTGCTTACAAAACAAGCTGTCTGTGGGGCTTGTGAAGAGGTCCAGCTTGGATTCACCCTTTGGATTCAACTTGGGAAACAGCCAAAAGGTAAGAATTGGGAATACCTTGTGAACATCAGAGGCATGATTTCCTGTAATAAAGTGTATTGGGCTGTGATGCCCTCGGAGCAAGGGGGGCTACGCAGTGGGGTTTCGGCTGTTGTAATCCTAAACAACAGATCTCTTTAGCACATGCCTACCAAGGTATTTAAGGGTGTCAGTCGTGTCTTTCCCACATGAAAGCTGGGCCACCTGCAGCTGTGGAAAAAGCTGTAGATGAAGCAGTGTTTAATCAAGCATGCGTGGTACTGTACTCCTGATTTTGAGACATTTGAAAGGAGCAATTTCCATATAGGCCAGCAGATAGTTAATTTGGAAATAGCTTCTTGTGCCAAAAACTTGATGGGAGCTTTTATGCCCTGCAAGACCTTGTATGTCAGTGAGGGACATACTGGGGAGGGAGGCAAGTGTCATCTACTGTAGGGTTTATTTCTTCTCTTAACAGGCTCTGATTAAATATGCACAAGGAAAGGATGTTTTGACAATTTGTACTTAGATAAAATATCCTTGTGTGGTTAACAGTCTCATCTGAGATCCTGGGTGTCTTTCATTTGGGATTTTTTAATTGATTATATATACATTAAAGTTGCTTAGAATATGGAGTGTTCAACAAGTAATACTTTCTCTGACTCATTCCATTTCAATTGATTAGCTTATCTGTTAACAGCATAATTTTTTTTTTTATTCAGTCATGAGAATGGCAGTGGTTAGGGTAGATTTTTGTTGCAATACCAGAACAAAACAAGAATTTAAATACTGTGGCTATTAGACCTTTTAAAATTAGGCATCCTAATTAACAGAGCTAAACATGACTTAATTACTTAATGTAATTAACAGAATACCTATTACCTTTTTAGTTGCTAGGCTAAAAGGTTTTTAGCCGAGTACAAGATTTTTGCTGTGCTTGATGACCCTTTAAAGGCCTTTGGGACTCTATCCAGCTGGCAGCTTGGCATTGCTGAACAGATGTGGCTGGTCTCTGGAGAGCTGATCTGTACAGTTAGCTTTATTAATTCCTGACATTCATATTGATCTGTGGTTCCAAACAAAAGTAAAGAGTTTCATGTGTAAGTGGCATAATGTGTACGTTCCTGTTGGTCTTTTCCTGATGCGTTCAGTATATATTTTGGTAGGTCTAATATTAGTCTTAGCAGCTCTTGTTGTTTGTACATGTGCATGTTTTACTGTTTCTTGGCTTCGTGTTCTGTTCCTGGTGATTCATAGAGCATCAAAATGCACAGAAATCATGTTCTCAGCACTTTGGAAGACCTCTCCAGATAATTCTGAACACTGCTTGTTCACGGGAAGCAAGTGGGCGTGCTGGAGGAGCATTCAAGTTCCCTGAAAGTGCTCATGAATACTGAGGAACTGCTTTGCAGCTCCCTTCTGAGAAGAGAGTTCTTCACTTCTTCCAAGTACTATTTAATAATTAAAATCTTGAGGTTGGGAGGAAGTATACTTTCCTGTAATAAGGCCAGATGGTGTTGAAAAAGCAATTGAAAATTTGTGCTGATGGACTGGAGTTTGATTTCTCCTGGAATCTAATTTATATCTGCAAAAGGTGAGCTGTAGTAAATTGGGATTAGTATGACAATAAACTCGAATCATGAGTGACAGATTTTTCTCTTAGTCTGGGGAGAGTTATAGTCAGATGTTCTGTGTATGGGAAATCTTTGTGGGCCACCAGTTAATGTAGTATTATCAAAGTACTAAATTGAAGATTTTTATTTTTTTTATGCTTACCAAATTTAAGAGGAAACTTGAAATGGTTTAGGAGTTTATGAATAAGAACAGTATGACCAGACGTTGGCATGTTGGAGATGCTGATCACAGGCAGTTGCAGACAATGTTCAGATTATCTGGTTATCAGTGGAGGATGGCAGCAGGCTATGAATTTCCCTCTTCAGCCACTCTCTAGCACAAATAAACATGGGAATGACTGCCACAAAGGTGCTGCACCAATGCACATTACTGACCGCAGCCCAAGAAACATACAGCACTAGCCAATTTGTGATATAATTTGGGGAAAACATTTATTTAAATGCTTACCGAAAACAGATGTTTGGGAGGTTTTTGTGGGTATGTTAAAGTACTTTAAAAAAAACTTAAAAAATCCTGAACCATAATTATAATAGCTAATAGGTTATACCTTTCCAATCCTTGGTCTCTGAGGCTGTGCTTTGATAATTTCTCCAAGGGAAGCTCTTGCTGGTCAGAAAGTAGATTCAGGTTGAGACCACCCAATAGTCACTGGATAGCAGTCATGCCAATATGTGTGTTTTCATTTAGTATAAACATTTTGAACTTAATGACTTCCTGTTTCAAAGGCTGAGAATAATCTTGCTTAAAAAGGAAGGGGGGAAATATTAAAACAGGAAACTTGAGTACATGACTGCACTTTGCTAGTAAGCCTATAGGTTGATGCAAACTCAGGAGAAAGTTCATGAGATGTTATGATATTACAACTTGCAATTCCTAAGGTGTTTGTCAGGGAGTTATGGTTGTTTTCATACAAAGACACAAACTTGTGCATTTTGCTGAACAGAAATGGAACCAGCAACAAGAGTTTGTTGAATGGAAGTGAGGAAGGGCCGGATGGCTGGGAAGACAGTGAGGGGAGAATACAGATGGTGTGTGAAGTAGTGTATTGACTTAATAAAATGCTACAGTGGATAGGATTTCTGTTTAACTAGGTAACAAGTCTCTGTTTACATTTCTAAACCCAATCTGAATAGGCAAATATTACTATAAAAGAGTAAAAAGAAAAGCTTAGATAAAACCTCAAGATTAGACTTGACTCATTAAAACATTCAACAGTTGGACTCAAGTTGAAGATGTCAATTCTATCCTAGTTTTGCTTTCTTTTCTAACTGAATTTGATGTACAAGTTCTTTATGTGGCAGTGTTGTAGAAGCAGCATATAAAAGTGACTATTTATTTTGTTTCTTGAGTTTAGCAGTGGAAGAAAATGAGTTGCAAAGATTGTGTAAACTGACTGAGGTGCACATACCCAGGACATCTTACACTGCTGTAGTACTGTTTTGTTTTAGACCTGGACTTGGATTAATTCTGCTGGCCGTCGACATATACCTCGTGCAGTCTTGCATCACCACTTTATGTAGCGCTCTGTTTGATCAGCGCATGTTTTCTTCCCTTTTTTAAAGTAATTTTTGTTGGGATCTAAGTGTGTACAATAAATGCCTGTAGCCAAAGTTGAAGATCTTGTTAGAAGGGCAGCTACTGAGAGGTGAGGAGGGGGGATGGCATGGTTTGATTTAACTTTGCAAGAGTTGGGAGGGGGGAATTGAAACCAAATGAGGTCTAATCTTTACTTTCTTGAGGGAGGAACATATAAAACTAAATAGCATCCTTTTTGCATAGCAATAATTTACATTTGTACTGTTCTAACTCTACACTTGAGTATCATTTCAGCTTATGGTTTTGAAGGAGGAAAAACAATCCATCCCAAAAGGGCTTTGTTAGAAGTGTGCTGGAGGAGCCTGTGGAAGTCAGTCAGTTTGACTAAGTTGCAAATAATGTTCCATCTCGACTGAGGAAAAAAAGAAAACCCCTTGATTTCTGAAGGGGAAAGAAAGGTTAACTGGTCATGTTCTTATATCCTGATAACTTCTATTTTCAAGAAAGCTTGACCTGTGTATTGTGAAATTAAGTCTCTTCCAGAGTCGAAATGTAAGAATTTGCTTTTGCTTTTGGCGAAATAAGTTAAACTAATTGAGCAATCTTCTGAAGTTTTGCATGGTCCAGGCATTCATCAAAATAGGGATTTGTCTTCTGAATGTAAGTAAATTTGGGTATTGTTCTTGTTTACATCTTCTGTAAACTGACTGTAACACTTAGGTATAGTGTTAATGGTCCTGGCTTTGTTTTTTTCCTTTTCCCCTTTGGAAAACTGGAATCCCTATGGTGAATGACAAACAAGGATTGCGTCAGTAAACTTTGTTATAGTAGCTGTTGCAGCAATATCTGACAGGATCTGTCTTTTTACTCAATGTGGTGATTCAACCAGGCAAAACTGTGCAGCAGCAGTATTTTCATTGGACTGACCCCTAAATCTGTTCATTATCTATCATTTAAGAAGTTGAGCATTTATTTTCCTGTATTGTTATTTTTATAGAATTTCTTCATATCTTAGTATAATCTCAACATGAAATTTAGTATCTTGTGTTTTACCTGTAAGCAGCAAAAAGTCTTAGAAAGCAAAGCCTGGGGAGAGGAAGCAAACACTGCTGTGCCATACACCAGACAGACATTTTTGTTGCATTTATTCCTGAAATAGCTACTGTCATCATGTAGCCACTGAAATTATTTGTTCTTTTCCAACTGATAGCCTAAATTTCTTGAGTGGTGGAACTGTCTCCTTTAAAGCCTAATCTCCCCTTAATAGTACTGTCTTGAAATTGTGTTTTAACACATGCTGAAATTTGGCTTTATAGAATGGGCAGTGGTATAAAGAATTTCTCTAGTACCAGGCATGAAGAGGATGGCAGTGGTTCCTGCTGCCTCCCTGGCATGTCTAACCTGGTGTGCTGGTTTTGTCTGGGAAAGATTTAATTTTCTTCACAGTAGCTACTATGTTTTGGATTTGTACTGGAAACAATGTTGATAATGCAGGGATGCTTTAGCTGTTGGTGCCAGTGCTTACAGTGTCAAGGCCTTTTCAGCTTCTTACCCCACCCCACCAGCAAGTAGGCTGGGGGGGGCACAAAAAGTTGGAAGGGGACACAGCTGGGACAGCTGACCCCAGCTGACCAAAGGGATATCCCAAAACGTATGATGTCATGCTCAGCATATAATGCTGGGGGAAGAAGGCGGGGGTGGGGGTGGGGGGAACGGACGGATGTTCAGAGAGATGGTGTTTGTCTTCCCAAGTAACTGTTATGTGTGCTGGAGCCCTGCTTTCCTAGAAATGGCTGAACACCTGCCTGCCAATGGGAAGCAGCGAATGAATTCCGTGTTTTGTTTTGCTTGTGCATGCAGCTTTCGCTTTACCTGTCTTTATCTCAATGCACAAGCTTTCTCACTTTTACTGTTCTGATTCTCTCCCTCATCCCACCCGGGGGGGAGTTAGCAAGCGGCTGTGTGGTGCTTAGTTGCTGGCTGGGGTTAAATCACGACACCTGGGCATTCTTATCTGCTTCTATCTGTTCAGTTTTAGCTCTTCTCTCAATTTCTGCATGGTTTTTGCTGTGTAAGAAAGACATAGTCTGAAATGAAGAAAACCCTACCTGCTAAACATGTCTGGAGTGCCTGTTAGGGACTCATTTCCACAGTAGGCATTAGGAGGTTAGCTACTTGCTGTGGGTATGCCTTTCTTCCTCACTCTGAAGCGATAAGTGCCCCTCAGCACAGGAATTTTTGAGTACAGCCTTCATGGACATTTTGAATATAAAAAAATCACACTTTACTGCATTATTGTCATTCAAGGAAACAAAGTATTGTTGCTTCTACTGTTTTTAGCAAGGCAATAACTGGCAGCATTCTTCTGTTTGGGGAAATACGATTATTCATCTCTATTGGAATATCTTATAGAGTAAGTTTTGTAAGGAAAGACTTTGAAACTCAACATGAAAAAAATGCTAAAAATATATATATCCCATTGAATACAGAATGGTATCTTAAAGAAGCGTGTTCTTGTCTTGCCAAAGATGAGATCAAAGTTATTTGACATTTCCACATTGTGTTTACAGATAAAACCATTATTCTGATTTGCATTCAGCGTGATGCATGTGACAGGCCATTATCTGGATTATTCAATGTGTATAATTAGGCATTTACTCTCTTTTCCTTTCAGAGTATCTGTGCAAGGGTTTAAAAATTTGAAGTAATAATGATCTGTGCACTTTCATACAGCATTTCCATAATTAATTTGGGAGGTTGGTCAGAAGGACTTATTTTAAGCTTTTGTGCTTGAAAATAGGTTCCATTAATTTATAGAGATGGGTATTGACGTGCAGTCTGCAGTGGAATAGCATAGCGAAGTAATATCCTGGCCTGTGGTAATGTATCCGGGATTTCAGGCCTGGGCTGTTATCTCTGGGCTGCTGGCCTTCAGGCAAACACTTTTGGTAGTAGGCTCTTAATACTGGTGTTTTGAGTTGCATTGGCGAAACAGCTGTGCAAAAAGAATTGTCCCTGCCCAAACCAATGCAGCACATATGCAAACTGTGGAGCATTCTCTCTGGAGCTGAAATTAGCTCACTCGAACACCTGTATTGAAACTGCTTTAGAAAGATTTTTATTTTCAATTCACGGTTCAGTTTTTCTTGAATGTAAAGGAGACCTGGATTTATTTGGAAATGTGCGCTTAAGATAACTTTTTTTCTTTAAAACCCTTTGTATAACCAGAGAGAAACTATTGCTGTATTGTGAGAGTGATGGATAACAGGACTTGTTATGCCTCTTGCAGATACATACACACATTCCAACTTCCATTGCTAAGCAGTGGGTTATGTGGCCGATTGGTAGAAGGAATGTTTCATTTCAAAGTTTTGGAAGTGCACCACGTACTTAGGAAGTTTTAAATTCTCCAAAGAATTCTAATTATTTTGGCTTGGAGGAACCAATCTTGTGGAGTTCCCTGGTATAGCTGCCCTTTGGGTCTGCCTGCATCCTGACTGTGATCCCTGCACGTGGGGTCCAGCACTGGCTGGGGAGAGCATCTGAAGCAGCCCCATGTCTTCAGCTCCACTGGTGGAGGGGCTCAGGGGGACCCCCTCCAAAGTCCAGTACTCATTGCAGCAGAGGAACCCGCTTGGGGTTCATGGTGTGGAAAATCCTCACAATCAGCACCTTTTACCTGGCCCTCTTTGAGTTCTTGGAAAGAAAGAAATGTTTGTTGCCTCACTGGTTGAAAATTTGTTTTCCCTCTGAAAGAGGAACCATGAGATGTGGGCAGTTGGGTTTTTAAAAAGTCATAGGCGAACTGTGGCACACATGAACGAGCAGACTATAGTAAGTGCCAACTGTATTGCAGGTTATTTTTAGTGTCTCTTCCTGCACTGTTGAAAGGAGTAGGCTGGTACTGGTGGTGAGGAGTGCATCCTGCTTATGCCTCTGTGCTCTCCCTCCTCAAATGGATGGGTGTTCCTCGCCAGTGAGGCTGCTAGTTAAATTGCTAGTTTAGGATGCTCAAGATTCATTTTCTTAATCGGTTTGGAGGGATTTTGCTACATGCATCTTCTGCAGATGATGCCATTTGCTACAGAAGCAGCACAAACCCAGAAATTTTGTTCCCTCGCATTCTGCCCTGTTTCCTTAGAAACTGATTTCTTACCATAACTGTGGACTGAGAATCAAGTCGCTTCATGTTCTCTCTGTTAGAAACATGTAAAATCAAATTGATGCACACTAAGTGCAAATATATTGGTCCTCACTTCTCTGCAGTGAATCTTCTCTTCTCTGCAGTGAATCTTCTCTTCTCTGCAGTGCATCTTCTCTTGCTGATCATTTGCCAACTCAGATGCTCTAGAGAAGAGAGCCCATTAGGCTGTGATTGCTATTCCTTTGATTAAGCTGTGAGGAGTCGTCCTTGCTGGAAGTAAAACTTATTTTTAGTAGCTTGCATGAAATGTTCAGCTTGTGTGTCAAGAAAAGGAAGTTCAGTTGCCTAATTGATTACTGTCCATGTCTTCACTTCTAAGAGAAAAAAAAAAATTACAAATTCTGGGGAAAATTTGAACAGCTTGAAATCACATAAAGGGGCGAAAAAAAGTCGTTGTTAGTGGAGGTATTGCTCAACTGGTAACAGATCTCCTAGTGTTTTGTTTCTGATAAATAATCTGGCAGTGCTTCCCTAAGGCAGAGATGTGTTGCATCTTCACTGTGCTTCAGCTAATTTTAATAATGTGTTTATTTATACTGATGGTCCTTTGTGGGTTTTGGAGATGAGGAGGCAAAAAAAAGGGAAGGAATAACATTGAACCAGTCTAGAAACTGGCAACTGCAGAATGTTTGGTTTTGTTAATGTTGCATTAAGTCCTCATTTCGTGGATGTGGAAGAGGTAAATGTTAGCAAGGGAAGCGTTTCTGCCCCAGCTTTGTGCCCTTAATTATTCTGGTCCAAGCATTTGTGTGGCCACAGAGCTTTATGCAAAATCTATTTTGCCTTATTTCATATGTGGTGGTATTTGGGTGAGCTATTTCAGTAGTTATTTTTTCACATAGACATGTTCCATGAATTAAAAATGTAATTGTTATCTCTGTACTGTATTTTTTACTCTAATGAATTTACGGTGGTTGTGGTGTGAAGCCTCCTGCACATTTGTGATTGAACTTCTACTCCTTGGTATTGCAGAAGAGCCATTGAAGAAACAAGAAGATACTTGACGTGATCTTTAAAAATCATTATGTTTCTGGAGGGTCGCTTCTTTGAATTAAGTTCAGAGGTTCAACCTGAAAATAAACAACAGCAGGTAGTTCTCTTTAAGCAATTATCCCTCTGGAAAGGTATTTTTCTTCTAGTACTTGTTTTCTAATTTATGGTACAGTGTAGTTCTACGTTGGTGTTTTTCCCTTATCACAGGTACTAAATTAGCTCATTAAACTGAATTAAGTTTTGAAATTAATCAGATGTTTGAGTCAAGCATCACAAAGCATTGGGAATCTTCAATTCCTAATTAAAAAGTTAGCTGCATGTCATGCATTGCACATTGCTTTCATTAATTTTCTCTGTAACAAAGGGGCCAGTCTGGCTTTCATTGAAACTTGATGCAGATTTCTGGTGCATGTCAAGTGGAGTAGAATAAAGCTGCAAAATAGCTTTTAATGATAAGCTATAGTTGACTACCTTTGATCAAAAGAGATGGTTTGCCTTGAAAAATAGGGTTATAAAACGCACTAAAAGGGAAGCCTTATACAACAGCTCAGATGAAACCCACCTATTTTTATCGGGTTTTAAGAACATGTGTTTGAAAGTAAAAAGCCAGTTTGAGGTAGTTGCTTGTCTTCTGCAGTTTGCACTTTTTCTGCAAGTTGTCTTTGGCACATTTGTATCTGCAGTGTTGGGAGGGGAGTTGCAGCATGGATATTTTGATGAAAGGTGGAGGAATGGAGATGCAGCAGTCCTGCACTAGCAGTGAGCTACTGGGGGAGGGAGGGACACCATCAAAATGAGTACAACTTCAAAAATAAATGTTTGTCTATGTTCCTTTTGAATTTGTCTCTGATCTTAGTTTGGCAATAGTTCATTTTATTTGCAAAATTGTCACTTTTTGCTTTCTAAATAAACACTTTGGTGCAATCGCTACTGTCCTAATCCATCATATGTGAACTTTTGTGCTGTTTCTAAGGGCTTTTATGAAGAGAAGGTGGAAACTGAGGGGAAAAATAGTAACTTCACTTTTTAAAAAGAAAAAAGGCAGCACTAGAAAATGGTAAATGAAGAAGTTGTCTGACATCAGCAGAGGTCACAAGGAAGACTGTGTGAGATCCCCAGAGGGCACAATAATTTTTTTGAGAAAATAAGAACTTAAAAAATAACTGTACGGACAAGACGGGAAGATAGTAAGGGGATTTTCTTTGTTCATGAACAAATTTAACTTTCTTCTCAGTAAAGTAAATACAGTCCAGATGGCTGGAAAGTACAAGATGCTCCCAGGGGTTAGGGTGGAGGTTGGATGAATTAAGCTTTGTAGAAGTCAAAAGTGAACAAGTGAGATACAGAGTTTAAAAAAAAAAAATAATAAAAATTGTAGTTGGTTTCTATTCTTTCTCAAGTTTGTGGTCTGGATTGAGCATTTCATGAAAGTGATTAAATTAAAGAATATAAAGAGGCAATGTATCTGTTTATAATATCAGAATAGAGTAGGAAGAATACTGATAAAAATCTGTTTTTCTTTCACCAATGGAGTTTGTCAGTTTGTAAACAAATTATAATCTTAACTTTTAAATATGGCTTGTTTTAATAAATAAGGGGTTTGGTACTTTGTAGCTGAGGAAAAATACTTAAAGATATGTATGTGCACTGGTCATTATTAGTTTTGCAGCAATAGTGGCATCATGACTCCAGCTACGGCTTTATCCATAAGTTAATACTGAAAGAAAATAATACCATACATTTGAAGTTTATGTTGTGAAATGTCTTCTGATCATCTGTCATCAGGCACAGAGATTACTTCTGGGAGGTGGTGCTGTGCCTTGATGCGACTGGGCTGGTTGCCTCAATCGCTTTTGGGAGTGTTGGGAAAATTCTGGCCATCCCCTTGAACTTCAGCTACAGGGCTTCATTTTTATTTCCATTCTTCTATTCTTGTTTTTTTTGGGCACGGTGTGAGGCAAGTTCTGTCTCAAAGAGATGCAGAATGCCAGTAACCTTGCTGGAAATGCCCAGAAGTAATATTACTGAAGTAGAATGAAAATAATGCTTCAGCTTCATAGCTGAAAGAGAAAACTGTGTGCTGGTGCAGGTGTAGAGATGCTGTAGATTTGATGGCTTAGAAATAAAACCAACATAGTATTAAAGGAAAAGGTGAGATTAGAAAGGAATTGGTGGCTGCTCAGGTGGTCGAAGCATCAAGTTAGCTAGGATCTCTTCTTAGTAAAAACATCCTGAGTGGACATTTTTAGGAGTGAAGTGGCAAAGACAGTTTGCAAAAAAAAAAACATGCTGTGAAATGAAATGTCATGTGAGAATGTGCTAGATCTTATTGTTATTTTATATGAAAAAGCACGGAAAGATGCCCTATGAAACTTGCCTTGCTTTTTATCTTTAGGCACACCACTATCGCTATACCAGTACTATAACTTCAAATGTTTAACTATGTTTTTTTTACGTGCAAGTAAATGGTGTATCAAATGATACATTACGTGAATGGTGTATCAAATGCACATACCTGAGTGAGTTGGGAAGTTGGTCTTCTTTCCTTGTGTGAGAGGTGGAACCCAAGGGAGCAAAGGTCTTGCTCCCTGAAGTGCCCATTCCTTTCTTGAAGCTTTGATGCTGTAGTGGGGTGTCTTGGGCAGAGTAGGAGGTAGATAGTCTGCATACAGCACCAAAAAGTTGCTTCCAATTGCAAATTTGAGGTGAGTAAAATGTAAAAATGTTCTCTTGTGGATGTCAGATTGAGAATAAAAAGGGCTAGATAGGTGCAGGGCTGTTTCCTAGTGGTAAGCTATTGTATTTATGATTTACAGGAGGCTAGCCAAAGCAATGCTTATGGGCAGTTCTCATACCAAGAGCACACATGGCAATGGAAGAGGAGGAGCGGGCTGAAGATGAAGTGTTGTAAGTGCGGGGGATGGTGCTGAAAACTGACTGCAGAAGTAGGAGCGGCATGAAAGGAGGGACCTGCAATGGGTGGAGGGTGGGATTTCTTAAAACCATTAGCAGTCTTGGCATTTTTGAATGAATATGTATTGCTGAGGATGGGATCCTGTAAACCACTAGGTAGGAGTGGTTGGAGTGGATGGTTTCAGGTGAGAAACTGAGAGCAACTTTTAAAATGTGGAGCGAGTATGACATATTCATAGGTTAAATCTGATGACAGTAATGAGATTGTAGCAAAAGCTAATGAGTTGGAGTACACACTGAAAGACTGGTAGAAAATGAGAAAAGAGATTTTGTCTCAGGGACAAGAAGAAAGCAGGAAACCTGTGCTAACAAAAGGTGAGAAAGGAGTCACACCAGGCTGTCACATTTCATTTTCTTTTTAAAAAGAAGGAATGTAAGATATATGTGGGTTGTTCTCTTCCAGTAGAGATTTAAAATCTGAAGAGTCCGAATACCAGAACATACATAGAGTGCAGCAAAAAAAGTAGAGGTGAAAAAAGATTAGGATGCAAGTTCAGGGGCATTAAATAGCAGCTGGAAAATGCTAGGTGTCTTTTTTGTTCACAGTTACCCAGACCTTGGGCATAGCTTGAAAATGACTTTGCTTAGATGTATTGTGTGTAGCTTTAACGTATGCTTTTTCATTTTTCATAATGAAGGCTAAAGGAACACTGTCCACCTCCCCTTGACAGGCTTTTGGAAGCCACAGTTGGCACTTGTATTTTGTCTGGCTTGAAGTACTTGTCACTGAAAGAGATGCAATGTATTAACAAATATGAATGAATACAGCTTGACTAATGCCAGTCTCAGGAGGGACTCAATCTCATTTTAAGGGGGCGAGGGGAGCAGAAGTACATAATGCTGAAATTTGTTTTCCTGAGGCCAGTTAGGATGCCTGTTGAAGAACTGTACCCAGCATCCAGATCCTTAAGACCGTTCAGATGGTGTCTGAAACTGCCATTTCCCAGTGCTCGGACTGTATTTACGTGAAAATTCAATAATGCAGTAATTAAAATACCCCATCTGAAACTATTTTTACAGTCTTGCTGAGACACAGTAATTAGAGTAATACCAGACAGCAGCTATATTCTTCACAACACTGAATTGCTGAGCATTGAGCCTTTAGTAGTGGGATTTATCAGATGACAAAGGTAAAATAGAATAGCAAGTATTACTATAAACTATAAACCACGAGGTAAGTGAATTAGTATCTTCATTTTCATATGTATTTCATTCAGCCAGAAGTCATAATTAAAGCTTTTCAGATATTCTTCAATAGCTTTGACTTGTTAACATTTTTCTAAAATCAGTCTCTGCTTCCTTATCAGCACCAAAGCTTCCACTGATTGTAGTGCCAATTCAACTTGAGTAGAAGTGTTACATAGACTCTGCCCAATAGTTTCTTGCCATTCTGAACATGCATCTTGGTGTAGCGACTGTAGGAAAAAATAAAAATGAACTGTGCATCTTAATGAAAACCAGCAAATCATTTCTTGCGTAGCTTGGTGTTACTATGTTCTAATTGTGGAAATATGCGGTGCGTTCTAACTACTACCCTGCCTTAAAGTCTGCAGAGTTTGGGTAGTTCTCTATAGCATCACCAGTAAGATTAAATTGAAAAGCTTTTGGTGCATGTTTTTCTCTAGGATGCTGACAGTAATCAAAATAAAAAATAGTTTTTGAGTAGTCTTCTAAATGCACAGATTTTGGCATATCAGCTGATGTGGTTTTTTGGTTATCTAGTTAAGATAGTAACTGGAAAAATAATTTTCTGGTGTACTATTTGTAATTAAACCAAGCTGCTTCTTTGTATAATTTATGTTTAGATCTTTAGCATGATCTAAAAAGGAGGGGGAGGGTTCATATGTTTGTAACTTTAGTTCTAAAGCTGAATTCTGCAACACCAAGAATGTGCTGTGATGCAAGGTCAGCACTTTGAGAGTTCAGTGTGCATCTCTGAAAGAAAAAAATCAAGATATTGCAATAGTTCAAATAAAGCCTAGTTTAAGATTTTTAGCTTCCTGTTCAGTAACCCCTGATAAATGGTTTTGTATGTGAAAATATTATGGGAGACTTGCAATGGCTACTTTATCACTTATTGTCTCAGAAGATGAAGTACAGTACAGACATGTTTCATTTATGACAGTGACCTTTTCCTCCAGGGTGCCATTGCGATGAGTTTGTTGTCAAAGCCATCTGGCCCTGTTCGCCCGCACATGGGATACCAGAGCCATATCCCATTCTCCTTTTTGAAGAGCATGGAAGATTTTTCCATGTTCCCTCCTAAAAGGGGAATTCCAAAATTTGAAATCTTCCAATTGTAAGAGTGGTTTCCTTGACTACCAGGGTAATAATAATCCCTCTGCTATAGATTGTAAACACTCTTCCACACAAGCAAAGTTCTTTAACGTCTCTATCTGAAGTTAAGACACTTGTCTGTCTTTTCTACCATCCAAAATTCTTGACTTGTTTGGCACACTAACTCCATAAAGCTTTGTCTTTCATGGGTTTTGTTTGTTTTGTTTTTTCCTTCTGAAAACAATTTGGTCTCTTTGTAGCACATTTCAGTTCTGTTCTGTTTTTATGACTTGTTCCCCTTGCTTTCCTTCAGCTGCAATGGAGAGAATTAAGTACAGTTGTAGCCCTGATTAAAATCTTGGCTTAATTGAGTTGCAAATTTGCAATGACAGATACTTGTCAGGGTGCCGATTAGTACCTTTTAGCATTCCTGATGCCTTCCTGAATTCTGATGATACTCTGTTTTTACTATTGCTTATGTTCCTTCTCTTCTCTGCAGCAGGAAGCTCAGCACAGGGTGTAAATTGCTTTCTCCATGATAGTTACTTGTTAATTAGCTGTCAAGAAAATTAAGTCCTTTGTAATGCCTGTCTTGCCTTTCCCTTGGGGTATCTCTGATACTTGGTCTCCTCATGCAGGGTCTGAAGGCTGGTAGGCTGAGAGTGCGAAGAGTGCCATTGCCCATACCGATACACCAACATTTCCAGCTTCCTTTGAGGGGATTCATAGTGTCAGTTTGCATTGCTCAAACAATAATCCCAAACAGAGAAGTTGGTGAGGAAATCTATTCATTAGACTAACATGGGGGATATTGAGTAAGGTACAAGGGAGACACTACCAGTAGTACTGCTTTTTCTTCCACTTGGCAAGTTGAGTAACAGCCAATGTTTTCGTGCCAGTGCTCCTCACTAGCATCACCTGCCTTACTGTCAGGGAATCCTGCAGGACTGAGCCTTGTTACTGATATACTGAGTTATGATTGGGGCTAGGGGTCTGTTTCTGGTTGATAGGGATGCTAACAGTATTTTGGGAAAATCCAACAAATAAGTAGATATTGCAACAGAAAAAAAAAATTATTAGACAAAGATGCTTGATAATTAAATGGAAGTTCTCTCTCTAACCCTTGGGAAATATTTTCTTGTAAATCTTCTCAGGTGCTGAGTTTTAGTGAAGATACCTTGTGGCCCTGGTACACTTCTGTATCCTATTATAGCATCTATTTTGTATGCTGAGCGCTGAGAGCAGAAAAGATGGAAACATTGTTAGATTGTCAGTTGTTTCCAATGAAGAAGTCTGTTTGGTGGAACTGTTTGCATTCCTGTGGTCAGTGGTATAAGGAAATACCATGTTATGAAAAATTCCCAATTGTTTCCCTAAGGGCTCTTAGAGTTGCACAATCTTTTGATGGTTTTGTTTGTTAAAAAAAGAAATTAGTTGCCAACTGTTCAGTTTGGAATTCAAAATTCTCTTAAATATTTATTAGGGCTTTGCTTTTTATACTCAAAGTTTGGATTCAAACCAGAAGTGTATTTTCCTAATATACTCTTATCAGCCGTTATAATAGGGGTAGTTGAAGAAGACTCTATTTTCATTCCAGGAGGTGTTTCTTTGGGATATCCCATCAGTTCCTTGACTATCCATCATTGAGATTACTCATAGTTTCTGGATGCAGCTCTAAAATGTTGCTTTCCTGAGCAGGGGAGAGCTAGCTCTCAAATAGCACTTTAATTCTCAAGAAGAGAAATGGTACCTCTGACATACAAATCCTTTCGTCCTACAGGCTGAAGCCCCCATTTAACATTTAATTTGTACTTGCATTTTCAATATCCTGTTAGGATTTGTGTAATATGTCTGATTTCTGACATATGCATTAATTCAGATGTATTCCAAATTTTTTTGAAGCTGCTCATATTCAATATTTGTCTTACTGCTGTCATATCTTGAGTTAAAATCCATCTCTCTTCCTAATTTATTCATTCAGTAATGTCTTTCAGTTATTATTTTCCCTGATCTGAGAGCTGGCTTTGAGTTGGTTCTTTACTGTGTGACTGTTACTCCTTTTCAGATTTTCTTTTTCCCATTCTTGATACAATCTACATCCTTTGTTACTAGATGTATAATTTTATTTTGGCCACAGAGGCATGTAATTAATGAATAAGAGTTGAGAATATGGCCTAAACAATGCTAAGCACAGGGAAGACAACTGCTGGCCAGTGCCTGTGTCAAAGAGTTTCTTGCCTGTATTCAAGGGCTGCGTCGAGTGGGATGAAAAGACCCCGATGGGTTAAGCAGAGTGAATTAGGTCATGGCACCAATGGCATAGTAGTTTCACAATTATTGGGGTTTTGTTGGTTTTGTTTTGGTGTTTTTTTGCTGGTTTTCTTTTTTTTTTTTTTTTTTTTAATAACGAGAATTTTGATTTGGGGAGAGAGGAAGAGCTTGTGAAATTGCATTGAGTTATACTAGGGAGAAAGGACATGAAGAAGAAGAAGAAAGGGATTGTAGCAAAGAGCTTGTGACAAAGGGCAGAAAAAAATCTGCTCAAAAGCCTATGACGTTTGGAGTGTCACAGTTCCTGGCTTCAGCTGTTTCCCCCACTGCCTCCTTTTGCTGAGAGCTGTGGAGTCTTCAACTTCTCCAGTGCCCAGAGGTGGTGAGACAGCTGAGCAGGCTGGCCATCGCTTACTTGGGGCTATGCTGGTCCCCATGGGAGTGAGCAGTGCTGTGCAACTCCAAGGGAGCTAAAGTAGTGTTAAACACCATCATAAACGGGCATCTCTATGTTCTGCCAACCAATGCTATTGGACCCAGAGCTGACAAAATTGGAGAGAATGTGAAGTTTTTGTGTCTGTGAGTGGTCTACTCATGCCCTCTAGAAACAGTAGCTGCTAGCCTGCAAGACGGGATCTCTTCTTGTGTGTGACGGCTATGCTTAAAATAGCCTATCAGGAACTTGCATAGAAATAGCATTCCCTTATCTCTAGCAGTGTGAAGTAGATGAAAAATAAACTGTACTTATGCCAAGAATAAACAGTCATGTTAAAGTGTTTAAATTCCTGATGCTGTGGAGGGCTCCTGCTCTAACACAACATTTTGGTGCCAATATACTTCCTTGTCTTTCCCCAGTCACTGCCACTGCTTTGTATGCTCTGCCAGGGAGCAGTTGGCAGGACAGCAAAATAAGCAAATCTGCCCAAGCCCCATGCAGAGCACCTGGCTAGAGCTGATTCTGTCCCCTAAATCTGTTCTCCTGTCAGGTCTAAAAGTAGATGAAATAGTTTTGTGGCTGTTTACCTGTATTAATACTGAGTATAAGTACATTGTTTATTCCTAAGTATGAACTTGCTGAAAATAATGCTGTATTTGTGGCAACATATATTTCTCAAGTGAGCAAGGAACCGACTTTCTGTAACGAAGTAATTCACGTAAAATAGACAATTTGAGCACACATGCAATAACATCTTATTTAAACCATGGTTCTCTTCGAAGTTTTGTTTTTTTGCTTCATGGTATCATGTGACAATAATGTCTTACAGTGTTTTTGTATAATTCTACTTGCCTTTTTTTTGTGGACGCTGTTTTTTTGGAAGTCAATTCTTTACTGCTGAAATTCATAGAGAACACCGAATAATCCAGCCTTTAGTGATGATGGGGAATCGGATAGCCAGCCTGCTGAAATGCTGAAACTGGTGAAGTATATGTAGTACAATATACTGAGAAGACCTAAACAGTAATGCTTGAGGATGCTGTATTGAAGTCATGAAAGAGTAAAAAGGAAAAGCTGGTGATGGTTGAAAGAGGCTGTTACAACCTGATGCTTAAAAATGGGTTAACAGGTTGGTGAGAAGTACTGCCTGTGCCTGTTGGTGGGCTGAGCTCAGTGTTTTCACAATGCATAAAATGTCCAATTTGCCATGTATAGATCTTAAAAAAGAAAATGTAGCATATGTTTTGTATGCATGTATGAAGTCAAGGAGTCTGGCCCTCTTCCCCCAGGAAATAACTGCTTTTCCTTGTAGGAGTGGTTGAGGGGAAAGGGAAGATGATGGAAATAGGTTTGTCAGGTTTGATTGAAGATAACTTGTGCTCAAAGACTGAGAAGACAAAAGGTGATAGAAGTAAACAATTGCTATTTTATTTATTCATTTTACTTTTATGTTAGAAGATGAAGGCAAGAGGAAAACCCATAGCTGCTCAGTGGTGGGAAAGGGTCAGAGCAAGGCAGTTGTTTCCTTATGAACTTTGCACACCAGCAGTTGTCAACCTTCAAAGAGAGGTATTGTGTTCATTTCTCTGGCTCCCCACCCGACCGGAGCCTGCCCACTCGGCAGCATAGCGGCTGCTCTGGAGTTCAACTTCTGTTGGGCTAGAAGAGGATTGTGGATTGTGGCTGTTATGCTCTATTTTAAAAATGCATTAGGTAGGCTGGATTTTACTTTGGTTTGTAACTTGGTGTGCACGAGGCAAAATGGTGAAATTCCCAACGAGGCGCTCTTAAATGAGACTTCCCTTTGAGATTTTTGTAAATGAAAAATGCATTCTAGGATAACAAATTAAAACAATTCAATGAAATATTCTGAAAAAAGTTCAAGAAACTAAATGATGTGTTAATGCTTTCTTAAGTTTTAAATGTACACTGTATTCCAGTAATATTGCAAAGCCTACTAGGAGTCAGTAATCTTTGTTTTATTTTACAGGTCAGCTACATTACTAGAGCAAGGAGAGCTGTGGAAAAAATCAAGGTACCTAAAACATTTTGCTGTCTGAATTCTTGGCTGTGTTCTTGCTCATCATTTAGTGAAATGATTTTAAGGGAGAGGAGGTGAACTGAATCGGCAAACTGACACTTTAAAGTGGTGTTTTTAAAAAGCGCAGAGAAACCCCACAATAACCAATCTTATTAATGTTGTGTAAAATACTTTTGTGGGATGAAATTGTACCTTAGCTTTGGTATGTGTGCAAGAGTTTGAACAGTACTGCATAATATTTGCTCTAAATATGTAATGGAATGTCTTATGTGTAAGGGTATTGAGGTGTCCTGCAAGTTCCAGCCACAGTGAGGTGGATATTCCCTGTTTGTACAACTAGGTACACTGACCAGCTGATGATAAGTATCATCGAAGATGAGTTAATGTGGTGCTTGTAGCTTTGACATTTGTAACAGTAATTAGCACACTTCAGCACTTTATTTAACCGTTACATGTACAGTGTGTAAGGATGCAAAAGGAGGAGTATGAAGACAGCAAAACCTGAGCAGTAGCCTGTATTTCACAAATGAGGAACTGGGGGTTTTTTTCATATCTTTTTCAGACACTTCTGACTATTACGTCTTACAAGTCTTACTGTGGTATAGCTAGCGTATATTGTATTGTAGTCTTTGTTTTTATAGAAGGCAGCAAACATTCTTGCAGTGCAGCCTTTCAGGGATTTCAATGACTAATCTGTCATCTGAAGTTTTTTTTTTTTCTACTGGTGTTTTCTATAGCTCCCCAGTTCTTCATTAAAATAAGACAGTGTTACAACTTACATTTTCATGCCTGTTATGTAACTAAAAAGACTATATTAAAATAATCCTGTTGCTAACACCTGGCTGGGATTCTTTTGGGGTAACTTTTTTGTGTGTTGGAGAAAGTTTTTCTCCTTTATTTGCTGTGAAATATTGCCTGTGAAATGCTACACGTACCTTGTAAATGCCATGCTATGAGGCAGAAGCAAGGAAGGAGTCAAAACATTATCTGTTTATCAAAATGTAAAGAAAATGGCTTTTATTAATAAAGCTTAGTGCATACTTCTGTGCACTTCAAATTGAATAGTGCTAAGCTGCCTTCTTCCACTAAGAGTGCATGAAACTGTTACTTGTGAGTGATGTAGTGAACTCTGGAGTTTTCTGCCCTGTTGAGTTAATGCTAAGTTTGCATATTTTTAGCTGTGTAGGTTGCTCATGCAACACATGCAAAGCAGTTTGCTACAGATAAGAGTACAGTTTATATAGAACTAATCTCTCAAATTTCTACTTTTAATACAGACTGGTTATATCAAGCATTTATCTTTGTGATTGAGGAAGTATAATGGATGTTTTCTTTTTGTTTGGGAACAAGAGTGTGGGAATTTAAAAGAAAGGGCAGAGCAATTTACAGAGCTGGTAAAAATGAAATGTGTTTATTTCTTGACCTGCTGGTGGATAATTACGCTTACATTGCAGGTGATGCAGAACTTCTCAGGTTAGTTGTACAGAATTGAAAATACAGGAGAGAAATCTTGTCCCAGAGCGAAACAGTGATATTGGCAGTGACGTGGTCATTGATAATGCCTTTCATTTCAAGAAACAGAGTAATTTCTTGGTCCTTTGACTTTTGCTTTAAGATCATTCACGCAATCACTTCCACCTTTATATTGAGGTCTTCGGTGATGTTAAAAATACATTCGGTGTTAAAAATACAAGTTGTTTTCCTGGGATCTTGGGAGATGCACTGCTGTATATGGAGCCCCAGCATGGCTGTGTTCCCTTTGGTGCTGGACTAGCCTCTCCTGCAGGCTCCTGCTAAGACGAGAAGCTGGCAAAAAGCATAAAAAGGAATTCATGTGTGGCTGGAAAAAAGATATAAGGGAGTCCAGACTCTTTATCTGGCGTCTCTAATGCTGAAGGAGAGGTTTCTATCTCTTTGCCCAATTGAGACAAGAGATTTTACTCCAGACATTTTTTTGCCCCTCACTGTGCAAAACCTGTCAGATCCTTTTCCTGACACTTTCTCCACCGTCAGTCGCTCAGAAAGACTTCAAAAGAGATTTTTCCCTATTGCAGAAGGAACCAGACATGGCCTTTCTTACTCACCCTGCATTTGAAGCATTGATAAGTAACATGTGGCTGGCTCCAAACTGCAGACTTTCGCAGCCATTTAAGAAAACACTGTTAATAGTTAAGTTTTAAAAGAAACTATAGGATTGTTCTTCCTTCATTGTAATTGCTCTTTTTTGTAATATATCCCAAGAGTTTTGATTCTCTTGTCTCTGAAGTAGTCAGAATTCACTACTGTCCTTCCGATTAATGCATATTGAAAAGAAATGTCAAATTTTAAAAAATTTTCCATATGGGAAGGGTTTCTTTATTCATAATCTGTCACGCTGTTTAAGCTGTAGCTTTTTTTTCTTTAATGCCTTTGGATCATCACTGTTTGGAACATTTTTTTCAGGAGTGCCCTAGCAGAAAGAAAAATATTATTTTTTAAAACTTGAGACTGAGTAAGAGGAGCCTGGAATCTAAATCCACTGTCTTGTGTAATTGTTTAAACCTGCTATGCAGTTTGGCGAAGGTATGAACTGAGAGGTCTTTTCCATAAAATGTAGCTGGGGCTTCATCTTCAAACACAGGGTACGCCTGAGGACAGCCTCTGGTCCTTTTAATAAGAGTAGAGCTCACTTGAAAGGCAAGGCTGCAGATGAAGAAGAATGTAACCTGGGGGTTTATGAGCTTATTCAATAACTCCAATCTGGTGCATTGCATTATAACGATGGGATAACATGGTAAAACGACTGCCTTTTTATTTCCTGCTCTGTCTAAGGAACAGTCTAAAAGCAAATGGTACAAAAATACAGTAAGATGAAAGATTAGTCTAAATCTGTGTTAAAATTTATCACCTGAATTGATTTTTCTTAAAAAAATAACCCAAGCTCTCCCTGAATACAGAGAGGCTGGATGCATTACCCCCAACCATTTAACCTGGTTAAATAAAATTGTATTGGCTCTTAGCTGTTTGGCAAGCTGCATTCCCTTCAGCTTCTGTTGTCCCACATGGTTCATGTGAGGAGGGCTCTGACCTTGAACTGTTAAAACATTCAAGGGACCTGTTGGGGCCGTTTTCTGAAACGATCTCACAAAACTCTAAGATTCAGCAAGTTTGTAAAGTTGATTTTCTTTTTTTTAAAATGCTTTTTTAATGCCTTTCTCTGATATGAAGTACACTTCTACACCCCAGTTACTCATTTTGCTAGAAATTAGACTTTTAAAATCCCCTTATACATAGTACTGAAGAAGAGATTAAGGTAGGGCAGAGTAGGACAGTTACCAAAGTATTTTTGCACATTACCAATGTAGAGTTGACCAAAATTTGTCTCTACCCTACTTAGTGTTAGTCCTTAGTGTCCCATTCCCTGTCACGTGCACACACACAGGGAACGGGCGCATACCTGTTTTGCAGGATGACTGTAGCAGCACTGGTAAAGGTCATGTTTCTAACCAGGCTGCTTGGTGCTTTTGAGCCCTGGGCTCCCTAAGCCTAGAGAGAGGCTAGATGGTTTTTGTGAGACTATTTTAAGCATGCTCTCGAGTGTTTTTTGTTTGTGCTTTTTTTTTTCTTCCCAATGTATCTTTCAACACATCTGTCTCCATTTTCCTACCAGCCCTTACCCTTCCAGTCCAGCAAGGAGGAATTGGGATTAACATTGGCTTGAAATCTGTTTAGGCACACCTCTTAGTACGCTTGAACAAGGTAAACTGTTTAATAAGTGTTTACTCCTGCATATATAACATTTCATGCAAATGTGGAAAATCATATTCTCTCTTCTATCAGTTACCAGCCCTGACAGAACCATACTTTAGCATCCTAGAGGCCTGGGATCCTCCTGTTAAATGTGACTTTACTGTCCCCTCTGAGCCTCATCGTCAGGGTGAACTTTCTTATCTTGGTCAGATTTTTAATTGGGGCCATTTAAGTCACCCAGGTGGGGCTCTTCAAATGTTGGTGACTCTAGATAATCCTGTCTGCATGAATGATGAAGCAGAATATGTGATCCAAGTGTATTTCTGACTTAAATGCTTGTTTCCAGTAAATACTTATAAAAAGAAGTTGGTCTTGCAGTCTGATAACAAAAACAAAATTAAACACACAGTTGGGCTCATGCACACTTCATAAGAACATGTAATCTGATACCTTGTTCTCTACAGTGAAGCAGTTTGAAGCTTTTTTGTTCCTAGCGTGAGAAGTTTCAGTGCAGAAAAGTTTGAGTCTTTGACTTAATCTTCTCACTAAATATTTGTAGTTGCAGACTGTAATATTTGTTCATACTGTACCTGCACTCTGCGTTTTTCTCATTCAGATTAGAAAAAGATAAGTACATTCATCATGAAGACAATTGTATTTTTCTGGAGACCTTCATTTGTTGAACTCTTTCTTTCTTGTTGAGGTTGAAGAAACTTTCTGGAACTCGGTTCCTGTTGCCTGGTCTTAGCCTTGTCCTGTACTGGACGTGACGACAGTGCTGTATCTCCTCCACCTCTCTACTTTCCCTGCTGGTGGTAGTGCTCACACTGAACTGAGTCGTTCACTGTGACCACTTGCATCAAAGCACTGGAGCTCTGCCCAGACACTCATAAACAAATGAAATACAATGTGGGATATATATTGTGCAAGCTAAAGTAATCAGAGAATATAAAAAAAAGACAAAAGGAGATCCTGTTCAATGTTTCTACAGTTGTTGCCTTTCTCCTGAAAAAGCACTTGCTTTGTGTGTAGCTCCTGTTGCTTTATTACACATGTGAAACGGTTGTGTGGTTGTTGATTGTGGCTTTAATTATTTTAAAAACACCATGATTTTCAACATTGATTGCCATTACAGAATAGAACCTGTTCCTCTGTATTCTCAGCACCAAGCTGATGATTGTCTTGTCTCGAAAGAGCCAAAACCAAAGTTTCTCTGGCATGATCAGACTAAGCTTTTGCACTTGTACTGCTTCTCTCACTGTGATGGAAAGCTGGAGGAGGAGAGCTTAGTAGTTGAGGATGAGGAAGCTTTTGAAGTAGAACAGCAAAACATCACCTTAGGATACTTTCAGAATTACTGCTACTTCTGTGATCCATAGTAGCAAGGAAGGCTTATCCAAATTCATGCAGCCTTTCAAAATGTGAATAGGGTGCTTGAAGCAAAGATCCTGCTTCCTCAGGCATGCTGCTAATCCTTGGGTTTGTGCAGAATTTCTGTAGATATTACTTCTGTTGTGAATTTATGAAAAAGACATTCAGGCTTTCCCAGCCAGCCTATCTTTTGAAGGCATTATTTTAATTATGTTAAAATCCTGAATTGTTGGTGCTGCTCACCCCTCCCCCCCCCCCCCCCCCCCCATGAGTGCCTGGAACATGCTGAAGAATGTTGGATTGCTCTTCACTCTTTCCCTTTCCTTTTCCAATGCCCCTATCGTGGAAACAGTTTGCTGGCAGCAGATAAGTTTCTGTATCTCATTCCCTGTCAAATTCCTCAGTCCATGTGATAAAGCAGTTTCATGTGAGGCAGGAGGAGGAAGAGGACAGCATTCGTGTAAAGTCTCTGATTGCAGCAGGGGTCAGAGGAGCTTGGTGGGCATGTCCAGAAGGAATTGTAGGGAGTGGGTGCTGCTGAGCGTGGGAGCTGCGACTTGTCCTTTTTCAATTGACACAAGAAGCAGGCTGTTAAAAGGTCATAGTACAAAATGTGTTACCAAATCCTGTTAATTATGAATTAATGAAAAACAGCTCTGCAAAGAAAAAGTTGATATAATTATTCAGAGCTTGTGACATGGTGATCAGATTTCAGCTCTTTCTGCATGATGCTGGAATTAAAGCTGAAAATGCTGATTAAAACTGCAGACTGGCATATTTTAAATCAGTAAGCTCACAACTACAAGAGAACAGATCTAGCTTAAAATTAAATGCCATTTCCAAAAGGCAAAATCATTCTATTTTGCTAGCATTATAACTATTAACAAAATGGATTTAAATGTGTCAGCCTATCTCTAACACATTGTACTTAATTTTTTAAATTGCTCCTTAGCTTAGGAGTAAGTCTGTCCCTGATAGCTTAAAAGTGATGAATCTCTGTGAGCATAGAGAAAATGTAGCTGGACATGTATCAGCTCATCACTGTGACTTTACAGTGGAGATTGTTGGGTTTTCATCCAGCCTAGTCTGGTTTGGCTTTATTCATGAGCTGAATGGAGTGAATGAGGAATAAGTGTTTAAAAATTGAACTTTTTCCAAAGTAGTTATAGGCCTTAAAACTCTCTCCCACTCAATACTGATTTAATAATTTCAACAACAGCCTGCGTTTTTAGGATTTCTTTTTTCCCCTTCACTCTTTGAACTGTACTCAGTAATGATGACCTCCTTAGCAAATGTTGATATTTAGAAAGTCAGTTTAATAAACATAGAGCTTTTTGTTTCCCCTCTGCTGAAGCTGGATTTACTACTTAATAGTTTAGTTGTAGTAAGATGAGGGGTTTTTCTGTCTGCTAATGACCAGTGACTCTTCATAGAAAAGGATCTGTTACATGTGGAACTAGTTTTAAGATTTGGCTTAGTTGTGTACCTTGGCACGTCAGGTTAAAACAATTTCAGTTGAGTTATTTGCAGCTGTCGCTGTCTTGGTTCTGTTCCTTCTAAAGGGCTTATGCTGTTAACTGAGACTTTCCAACACTACAGTCTCCGCTGGTTATCAGTGTGGAGTGCTAGGAAACAAACGTGATTTGTGTTGTGTCATCTTTAGGCTGAGGAGAGTCTTGGTTGAAGGGGATGGAAGTAAAAAGATATCTAACGTAGCGAGTGCAAGTCTAATTTCTTTATGCTCTGCATTCAGGAACTCTTTTCAGTGGTCAACAGTTGCTGCTATTGCCTAGTGTCTATACCTTAACATAGAGATATGTAGGGTTTCATGCCAAATGGTTCAGTTTGAAGCTTGTCTATACAAGTAATTGGAGTTAACCTATAATTAGTTGTCTTAAATTTAACTTCAGTTTATCCATGTTTCTGGATTAACAGTAGTGCAACTACACAAATCAGTGAGTGATGATCACTGAATTAAATGTGTTTATTCTCAGCTTGCAAGGATGGCAATAGACCATTTATCCTTGACATGGGCTGAACTTAAGATCAGGTTAGTTCTTCTAATAAGCTAAAGCAGTCAAACCCCGAAATATTACAATTCTGCATTCTGTTTGCAGTCTTTGAATATGTGTTCCTTTAAAGAAAAAGAAAAAAAAAACAAACCAAAAAAACCCACCCAAACAACCAACCAACAAAAAACTATGAAACACATGGTATTATGAAACATATTGTAATTCCAAGAGTTCCAATCCTAGTTATAATACATTGAATGAATCGCCTTGACGTTTGGAGCAGTAACCTGCTACCACAGAGGTATGGAAGGAGGTAATTTCATGAGTGTTTTCAAAGGAGGAAGCCTGTTAATACCAGTCTCAAGTTTGTAGAAAGCAGTGACTTCAGAAAGCATCAGTGTCGCTTTCAGTACTTTGGCATATGGGGTCTGGGATAGCAAAGCTGGTTCTTACGTGGCTCCCAGTAAGTATGTTTGTATGGTTGAACTGAAAGTTCACTGGTAACATCTGAGCTGGGGAACTGAACACTGTGGTTCCCATGCCACCCTTCTGCCTTTGCCAGTCATAAAAGTGAGAATGCTTGTTATAAGGAAGTTGAAGTTTGCAGGTAGTAAAGCTGCTCTTTAAAGACTGTGAATTAGAAGTTTGATAAAATAATACCATCTATCAAAGACTTCCAGCTTTTTTTGTTGTTGTTGCTGCTATGTTTTATTTTTAAGAAGTAAGGAGAGTTATATAGCAGAGTTAAGGAATCTCTTGGAAACGAGACATCTTTCAAAGTTGAATTTTTTTCCAAAGAAAATAAAAAGGAGGAAGAAAACCCCCAACCTCCTTGCAAATTAAATTTTAAAGTATAATAAGTTTGGCCAAAAGATACTCTGAGAAACAATTTGCTAAAGACATGAGGCTACAATAAATCATTTAAATTGAATCATTTCAAGTACATCAGAAATGGACATCCTGCCAGACAGACTGGAGAGCTAATAGATGAATGAAGTGTAAAAGAAGTGCTCAGCGAAGATAAAACACAGAATGAAAGCTAAATCATTTGTATCCACATTGACTTTCCTGAGAGATTTTAATGCAGGAACTTCACTTTGTAGGGGCTATTTTGAGAATTGGACTCAAATTGAAATGTTGGTAGAAAAAATTTTTAGAACTTAAAAAAAGAAAAAAGTAGCAAATTGCCAGGAGTAGATAACATTTGTCCAAGAGATCTGAAGGTAACTGCACAGGACAAGGCTGATCTGGCAACTGTAATCTGTTACTTAAAATTGTAGCAGGATCAGAGGCAGGAAAATAGGCAAACACAATTTCAATATATTAAAAGCATTCCAGAAATAGTCAGCGTACCACAGACCAGCAGGTCTGTACAGGCAAGCTGGTATGTTTCATTAGGAACAAAGACCACAGAATTGGTAAACATCCGGGCATATATAATTTATCTCATGATTTGAGAAAAGTGCACATGTACATTTCAGATAGGTGGTCTTTAGGCTCGTGGTGGGACATGCAGTTAATTGGGTCTGTTCTTTTTCCTCTCCTTCAACTTGCAGACTTGAAATTGCCAGTGGTGTCAAATGCAAAAAAAAAAAAAAAAAAATTTGTTCTGTAATCATATAACTTTGTAAAAGATATACTTATATAATAACAAGAAACAGTATAATATACCACAATGTAACTTTTTGTTAAGTTAGATGGATGTCAATAAATAATTGGACCATAAGAAATAGTGGACTGAAATTGACTTAGTGTGTAAAGTGCACTAAATGACCTGTATATAGTCAAAATCTATGACTGCTGACATGTGCTAATTTAGATGTGAATGTTTGTTCAGTTTTGGTCAAGTTCTGGCCACAAGATGTAGGTGAAGCATAGTTTGTGGTGAATATGGCATCATCAGTAAGTAGACTACTATGAAATTGGCCAAATCTGAATTTTCTCCTGCCTTCATATGTGACTCGTGACTGGCACATATCAGACTGGATGTGTGTGATTTTTTTTTTTTTTTTAAACATTGCTGATAACACACACTTCTTGATAAGAGGATACAAAATGAGTAAGGTATAGTGTCATCCTGGCATCAGATATAAGGGTTCAGGAACAAAGATTCTCTGGACTAATAGTGGCTTCATGCAAGTTATTCCATGGGTAGAGCCTCTTTAAGGTGCCTAACTTTGCATGCAGACTGAATATATTTAAAGTTTATTCAGCGTAAAAAGTTTGCACTGGAATTAATCAGTTTTTTCCTAGTAGTTCATCATAAGTATATGAATTCATGAGCTGAAAGAGGAAATGGGCATTTTATGAACTTCACTTTCTCTGCAAAAGAGTAAAATACCTGATTAAAATAAAGAGCTATTTGATACACTTGTTTCAATGACATCGCCCTTGAAAGGAGTAAGCAGTTACACAAAGCAATAAGGCTGTGTGCTGTGAGATTTTTTTCAGCTACTTATCCTAAGTGGGAAGAACTTGTATCTCGCCAATTGTGTATAAAGTTGCTGATGACCTCTGGATGTTTGAAAAGCTAAGTAACACTGGGAAAAAAACCCTTAATAGTGATTCATATAAAAATCGTAATACCTTGGTGAAGTGGCTTTACAGTGAAACAGACACACTAGACCAGCCAAAAGGCCTTCTCCTACATCTGTCAGCTGTATACCAATTTGGTACCAAGGAATCATAAAATGAGGAAAGGTTACCAGAGAGGTCAGGTTACTTCTACGGAAGCATTGTCTTTGACCAAATCTGTCCTTCAGGCTTTGGGGAGATACACTGTAGATAAATTTATTCTATTCTCTTTAAAGCATAAACCACCAAGTTTGCATGGTTACTTTGTGCATGTTGTGTCATATGGAAGAAAGCATATGTTTGTAGGTGGGTACTGATAAGCTTGCATGATTTAGGAAAGTATTCAAAAATCCTTTCATCTTCACTGTAACTTACAATGTTGCATGTTTGCCATGAATCATGCCACTTCAACCCCAGATCATCTAGCTGTCATATAAGGAGGTGAGCTTAAATTAGCTTTTACCAAATACGCTTCAGTGCAATACGTTCAATATGTTTCACTGCAATAAACTGTATTGCAGTGAGTATAGCAAGGCATTTGTAGCAGGCTTATGGATGCGAGGGTTTTGTTGCTTTAAGTCAACTTTCAACATAGACTGTTAAAGTATTTCTAGTATAAAGGAGTACTTTGCTTATTTTCATGTCATGCTAACATTGAAATGTAAAGACTTTAGTACCATGTTGATGTCCAGAAGTGTGAGTTGTGTAATGCATTTGCTAACTTTTTCGTTCATTTTTCTTTCTTGATAGCATTAATAAAATACAGAAGACAGTCTTCAAGATGTACACTAGCTTTAAGCATTTACTGGGAGTGGCAGGGAAAGCATTATTGTTGCTTTAAAAATCTTTTATGGAACTTGTTAAACATCATTTTCTCAAACTTGTATGTCCATGCAGACTACTATAAAGCAAACATTTTCCTAATCAAGTAAGCCTGTATTTTGATCACAAACCCAATAAAATTTAAATGAACTACATTTCCCCCGTTCCTCCTCCCCTCACTTTTCCTCCCACTCTATTCCCTGCATGTTGACCTTTTTTTTTAATTTGTATTTTTTAAGGAATCAGACATGTATTTTCACTTAACATTTGTTATGTTAGCAGCTCCTGGTCTTGGTATTCTGAAAGCTTGTTTGTGCCTGGTGACATTTTCTCACAGCATATTTTAGTCTACAGTCACACTACTGTTGCCAGATCTTGGTATTTGCTCGGTACCACTAGGTACTCATTTTATACTGTGTTGTATTGCAATGCAGAAAATTAGTATGTAATATGGCTTGTTGACTAGAGCAATGTAAAAGACCCCTTTGCCTCTGAAGTTAGCGAGATGCGTAGAACGCACCTGTCGTGCTATTTGAATTGCAAGAACTTAATGAGTAGGCTCTTGTTTTTAAATCTACCATTTGCTGGTTTTTTTCCCCTTGGTATTCAAAATAACTAAGTGATCTCTTATGTGTTTCCTCGGTCTTGCACGTAGCTTGCTAGCGTTTTAGAGCAGTATGTGTCTTGCATAACTTGAGATGTCTGCAATATGGATGTCTACTTGTGAATTATTTGCCTCTGTTGTAATCACTGTAAGTACACAGTGCAGCCAATGAAGTCTAGTAAACGACTCGCTTCATCCTAGAGAGAGACTTTAATTAGACAATAAATTAAAATGTTATGTAAATATCTAAAGTTAGGCAAAAAGAATTGTGGTCTAGGACCTAATGAATTCATGAACACAAACGTTGAACATGAAGATGTTAACTTTCAGTAGTTCGAAGATGTTAACTTTCAGTAGTTCGAAGATGTTAACTTTCAGTAGCTCATACATAGTATGAATGATAAACGAAAACTATTACTTCAGGACTTAGGAATTTTCCTTTCACACTGGGAACTTTGAGACATTGAGCAACTTTGTTCCTGATTCAAATTCCAGAGAGAGAAAAATCATCCCAAGTGACTCACAAATTATTTAACGATAAAGCATGAACTTCTCTTGCAAGTTCAGATGGGTACTGTTTATCCTTAACCATTATGTAATGTAAGTATTTCTAGGCACTATGAAGCACCTTCCATATTTCAGTAATTATTCCAACATAAGTGGTATGTATTGCCTATTCATTTATGTGGGCACTTTCTCGGCATGAGCAAATGCAACTTCCTCATGTTACGGCTGAATGTGAAAACTAGGGATTTTCTAAATCCCTTTTGCATTCTTTTTGTGTGAAATTCTTTGCTGTGTAACAAATCTGAGAGCTATGCACCACTTAAAACTTCACTACTACTCTCGTGTAATTCTATTTTGGGATGTAAACAGTACGCAGGCTTGGAGTCCTCTCTGCATCTGAATTTTAGCCTTAGTCGCTTAAATTTATTTCCAGCTTGAAGCATCATGCCTAAATTTAAATGGTAAATCCTTAAGAGCAGAAGAATTGTGGTATTTACTTCTGGGACACATCTTCCATGCTTTTAAGCAATGCATAGATGCTGGATAGGTTTGCTGCACAAGAAAGAATTTTGCTCTGGAAAAGAAAAAGTAAAAAGAGAAGACACTAGTCAATGAACAGTTGTGTTTCATTAGCCAGTTGGCATACATACACCTGCAAGATCCACTTGAACATTTTCTATTTGTAGTGCTCAGCTGAGTTTTACTGATGCAGCAAAACTTAGTCTGTTGTCACTTTTCAACGTCGTATTAATATTTTCACAGCCTTCTATCAAACTATTGCTGAAAACAGCCTGAGAAACAATTTTGAAATCAATAACTACTGTTTTAATACCTAGTCTAATAAGTATTGGTGTGGTGAGAGTAATTTTTAAGCTACATAATTTCTTAAAGCAGCTACAGCACTGTCACCATCCCCTAGTTTGCTGAAATACCTTAGATTTTGAGGTAGGTTTAATAAAGCCTTTAATCCTTCTGGGATTTTTAGATTAAAATATTCTCTGTGTTTTGCTGTTTAAGTACAGTTTTGCCCAATATTTGGAAAAGTAATAAGTAAAATATATTATTATTTATATTGCAGCACTTAATGTGAAAAGAACTAACAGTCTTGGAGAGCTGGCCTGTGTGCCTCGGAGGTCTTGGCATTTGCTCAGTGCAACTGTTGCTGTGTGCCCTTGCTTCCACCTCCTTCCACCCGTGCCTTCTTCCGCAACATAAAACTGGATTAATCACATACAGAAACTTTCTGTGTATGTTTCTAATACATGAGAAAGTCAGGTTTTGCTGTGGCTGACAGTAAGCAATGTAAGAAATCATCCCCCGATGGATTTACCTGATGTTGGGCAGCTAAAAGTGAAATTACAGGAAGAATGATGAGTTTGGTTCTTGCTTTCAAGCAGTAGTGCAACTCTCCCTGCAACAATATAGTGAGATTACTTGCTGTCTAAAGGTGCTATACTTCTGATTTAAAAAAAGAAAGTGCTGCTTCTGTTTACCCATAACTAAGTCATTGGTTCCAAGGGAGTAAAAAGTATTTTAAGCCATTCATACAAGTTCATACTTTCCAGTCAGCCATAGGATTTGGATTTACTTTCCTTGGGAAACTGTAAATTACTGGAAGTGCTCTGCTTTTTGTATTTTCCCAGTGATAACACTGCATACTTGCGTAAGTGTTCAGACCCCCCTGAAGCAGGGGTCTGAACTCTAGAAATCCATATTTTGAAAAGTAATGTTTAAATATTTCATCGGTCTTTTTTGCTAAAAGAATATTGTACTCATATTTGTTTCATTACTGTATGGACACAATATCACAGTCTTATTTCTGCAGAGTGTTTTTCTTTTCACTCACTGGGACACAAGTTTTACCAGATGCAATTTAGTCAGCAAAATATGCAAGATGGTACTTCAGCGTGCCTTTCTGTAAAGGGAATAGCCCTTCAGTAGTTATTTCTTACCTTAGGTACTGGTCTTGAAAATTGTCAGGTGCAAATATTTTCTTGTTAGTGTTGTTCTTCTGAATACGTGTGCAGTATGAGTTTTTGCCCCAGGCTAAGTGGTCCAGCAAATCAAAAGGTGACATGCTGTTACTAAAGATCGAAGGAGGTTTTTTTAACTGGTGGTGTTGGAGCTGAAGAAAAAAAGCCAGTAATATATATTAGAAGAGTCTTGCTCTGTGTGGCTTTACCCAGCAATAAGGAATCCATATGGATAATTTGGAATTTTTAAATGGGGGCTGGCTTGGGTTAAGGGAGGAAAAAATACATGTTGTGTTTGGGTTTTTTAAATATGTTAGAGGAAAAAGGTGAACTGTGCATGTAGCCTGGTGAGTTTATTCCAGAGTGGGGTGAAATTTCCAGACACTCGGCAGGGTGGGGTTTGTAGATGTTACTGGTAGCATCCTCCTTTTATATAGTCTGTACCTTTCCTGAAATCCCAGGGGTGGCATGAGGGGATTTTATTCGTAGGAAAGACTCTAAAGGGCTGAATTCTGCCTTAAGTTATGGGGCTTCAGGGCTGCAAGCATTGGTAAGATTATCTACCAATAAGTAGTAATTACTTACTAGTAAGTCTTTCTTACTCTAGTATAGATGGAGCCAAGTCTCCAGCAACTTCATTGTAAAAGCACTGATCCCAAGTAAAAGTAACAGCTTTTGTGAAGTGCCCCCAAATCTACCTGTTTGGCATCAGCCAAGGTAAAAACAGCTTGGCAGAGCTCATGTACACACGCGGGTTTCTGAGGCTGTCCCACCTTGTCTCTGCCAGTAAGTGACAGTTGTGTCCATTCTGTGTGCTGAGCCTGACTTTGCCAGCAGCTCCCCATTCCCATTCCCCGCCCCCCCCCCCCCCCCACACCCCCAGATGACTTTATCCTCATAACACAGACACACAGCGCTCTGGTCTGGATTTCATTTCTTCTTCTTCAGCTCTGCGCGATCTTGTGTGCATTCCTAATGCGTTACCAGCAGCCTGCGTCTCTGAAAGCACCGTATCAGTTTTCAGTGGCAAAAGCTCGGAGAGGAAACAGGCCGGTTCCTCCATGCACAAACAGCTGGGCAGTTGTGGATGGAATTAATTGCTGATATACACTGGCTGTGTTTTTCTTCTCTTGTCATTTCCTTTGCAGCTGTGAAAGGCAAGTTTTTTAGGCTTTGAAAACAGCACAGACCTTCTTAGCAGTAGTGATGCAAAAGTACTGAAATATGTATGCTTATTAGGATTTGCATACAAAATAAAACCTCTCCAAAGCTGTTAACATCCAGCACTGTTGACATTGTTATTCAAATTCCAACAGCACCTTCCAAAAGTAACTTATGACTTTGGATTTCCAGCTTGAAAAAATCTGTTAGGGCAGATTTGGCTTTCTGAAAGCAACAGTCAGTATTTTCTGAAAATAGGAGTCTGAAGTTGAGCATTGAAAGTAATCTGTTCTGAAAATGATTGTCTTCCATCTGTAGTCTTGGAGCTATTATATTAAATGGACTGATGCTGCTTTAGCCAAATGTGAAACAGTCAAGTTGCTGAAAGTCATATTCCAGGCCAGCAGTTATGGGAAATTTATCACGGGGTTGGAAAATACACATGTTATCAACAGGGCTGCATATCTGCTTTGAGGCTTCACCCAGCCCATAACAATGCAAAAACAAACCGCCCATCACAAATCAAAAAATGCTGTCAAAAGTAAATTCTGAGCACTAATGGCGTCAGAAGCTGCAGTGTGCTGGGTTTAGTTGTAAAAATCGGTGGAAATATATGTAGTATCTATTGTTGAAGATAATATTTTGTTAGCTTCCACCCTGTAAGTCCCACAGATATTTTTCCCCTTGTTTATTAAACTCTTCTAAATGCACTTTTGTTTTATGGAATTGTTACACCTCCCCTACTAGCAGGCTTATGCTGCCATGCAATTTACTCAGGGGAATATCTATAAGCTCTTTTGCCAAAATAACTACAACTACCTTAGGGATTTTACTGATACACAGTAATTGCATATTGCATACTTATAAATTGTCTGATATGTTGAATGGATTGTTTATTTAAACAAATGCTAGTGAAAGCTTTTGTTGTTTTAAGACCTGGTCCTAATAACTAAATAAATGAAGTTGTACAAATATGCTGAAAATGTCCCCACCAGCTTGTGTTGTGCAATTACTTCTACCACAAGATGAGTATTTCAAAGGTCCCACTGAAACCAGGGCTGTTATTTGTGGTAAGAAATACTGTGCAGAGTGAGGAAGGGTTGACAGAACAAGATCTTAAAAAAAAGACCCCAACACAACTCTGGAAAGGAGCCAGGTTTTCAGTGATGGCACCTGCATCAGCCAAACTCTTGCAGAGACTGCTGCAGAGATCTATGTGACTGTACTTGCAGCAAATACAAAGGAGTGCATCCTAGTTTAGCCTTTCATGCAAGGGATTTCCGCTGCAAACTTGCATCTGGCATGGCTAGTAGCGCGCAAGGAGACAGACACCAAACCAAGCCTGGCTCACATGGCACGCAGGAAGTTCAGCTGTAGTAACTCAACTGTAAATCTGAGCCAGAGAGTCAAGTATGCTTGAGCCGTAGCTCTTACTTCAAAGAATAAAAGCTGCCTCTTTCAGAGGCTCCTAGTTTTTATAGCTATACAGAAGTTAACTATCACATAAGTCGTATGTTACACATATGTATGTATGTGTGTATATATATGTGTTCATACTTTATTTTAACTATACATGTATCATAAGCACCCTGTCCTGTATATGTCATGCTAAGTACTTTTTTGGCAGGTAACGGAAGTTATGGAAACAATTAAAATTCCTATGCAACATTGGATTACTTATTTGTTTGGAAGAGTGGGTGATGTTTGGAGTAGGAAAAAAAGGCGAATCTGTACTTTAAAACAAGAGTGTAAAAGCTTTCTGGAGTGTTTTTATCAGAAGGTAGGTCTTTTTGTCAATCTGTGTTTTGACAGAAAGGAATACAGTTCTGGGTTTTGTACTCTGGTGTATCTTATTAGTAAATATTTAAGAAATGATAGAGCTGCAGTTGTTTTTATGGCCCATAATGAGCTGTGTCCATTTCAAGGCACTAAACAATGTATGAGAACAGTGCTCGGTAGCGCAAGAAGTTGTTAAAGTTCAGAAACTTTAAAGCTTTCTGCTCTGACTTCTTGTTAGTTCCTAATTCACTTTAATCTAGTGCCTGTCTGACCGAGAGATTAAAAGTAGCAAAAAACCCCAACCGGTTTTTAAGAACTGATATAGTAGCTGGGCAATTTAATTTCATCCAACAGTGAATATCTTGATCCAGAGAGTCTGCAGCTGCATTTTCCTATGGGTTATGTGACAGGTTGGTGGCATGATTTGCTTTGCAAACCTGTAAATGAGTTTGTGTTTCTTGTAGCTGTGGCTTCTTTCTCCACCCTTTTCTCATGAATAAACTTGAAAAATATTTAGGGCAAGATTTCTCTGGGCTCGCCACATCTGATGGTATCTTTTTCAGCTATGGTCTTTGTATATATGTACTTCTAAAACAATTGGGAGGTGTGGTGCAATGTGCTTCCTTGGAGGGAGGAACACTGTTAGTAAAGATTACTAATTCTGTGAGAAGAGTCAACTGCACAAAATGCTAATACTGTAGCTGGGAGGAGTCTGTGGCTTTGGTTCTTAACTCCTTTGGGTTTTGCCAGTGACTTGGAGCAGAGAAGTGTTTGGTCAGTTATGGTGAAACATTGAAAACATTTTAATCTTCCTGACAACTACATATCTTAACATACTAAAAAGTTCAGCGTCTTAATCAACCACCTGACTTACTACGTGAAGTAATTACATGTAATTAATAAATATTTCAAATTGTTTTGCGTGTGACTTAGAAGCTATAGTTGACTAATCAAATACACAATTTGACAGTACTAAAGCTCGAGACATCGTTGCATGAACTTTGTGTAAGAGTGGGTTCATTCAATAAAAAAATAAAAGCAGCATTTAAAGAGCCTTTTATTCCTGTCATAAAGATGCTTTGTGCTATTGCCGTTGTGTATTTGACAGAACGGTTGGGGATGGATGCTGCGGAAAGTTGTCTTGTATTTTGATTGTCTTCTATCTGAGACTTGCGTGATTTTTATCTTCAGTGTCGTGACATGACTGGTGAGTTAAAATTTCTGTGTTTGAATGGGGTTTTCCAGTGTAGTTAGTATCTCTGTAATCCATAAATCACTTACTCCATTTGCCTTAGTTGTTCTGCATATTACTTTTTGGTGGTTTTTTTTTTTTTTTTTTTAGGAAATGTGATCTGATTTTGCTTCTGCTTAAGTCAAGAACACGAGCCTCAGTAGGACTGGGCTCTGGGGTTTGAGTATATGCTGGCAGTTAAAGTGAGCGCAGCCGCATCGGGCACAGGGCTGATTCTGCTGTGGTGCAGTGCCATGATTTGTTGTACTGGCCTTTGAGGTTTCAATTTTAACTCTATGAAATAAAATAAATCAAATATGTTTGGTTTGGTTTTGTGGTTGGTTTGTTTTGTTTTGGGTTTTTGCACAGCTGAGCACAAATAGGTAATCTTGATTTAATTTGGAAGATAGATTTTTTTTTTTAACATGTGGCTCTAAAACGCAGCACAGCACCAGTCATACAGTTGAAGCAATTGTTGCACTGTAGTTCCCTATCTTAGTTTATTGTATCAAAGTAGTTCAACTTCTGTGAGTATGTGTGCTAATGGATTTTTATCATGTGTGTGAGTAGTAGCAGACTAGACACTCTCCTGTATTAGTCATTGCAGTGGGAGATAATAGAGAAGTCTGTTCTCATTTAAAGCTATAGCAGAATGCATGAAGCAGCCTTCGTTACTGTATACTATAATAGCACTGAATGTCTTGGGTTACATCAGATAGATTCTTATGATAAACACATGACCAGCTATTTTTAAATTGCCTATGAAATTCAATTTTCTAGTGTCAACCGCCCCCCCCCCCCCAAACCAAACAACAACCAACCAACCAAAACCCCCCAAAAGGTAAAGCACCCAAGTATTTTAAAATACATAAAACTTGAACTGAGGAGAAAAGATGAAGGAAAAGCTTCTAACTTTTACTTAATCATGCTTTCAACATCTGGAATTAAGGTTTTTCATAAACACAGTTTTGAGATACACAGTATTAATCCCAAAGTTTTGTGAGGGTACACGGAGCTTAGCCTAAAAGTCAGATACTGAGTTCTGGCATTAGTTTTTTTGCATTGTTTCCACATTCTGGCCCTCCACTCTGTTTCTTCGCCTCACTGAGCACTGAAAGGGACATAAATTGACATAACTAGATTTTTCTGACTGGTGCAAGGGAAGAAGCCTGAAAGATAAACTTTAACCTATCATCCTGTCAACAAATTTGCATTGTTACAAGAGTAAGAATTTATATACTTGTGGAGTTAAGAATAGTATGCGGGGACAATGCATTAAGATAAAGAAAGTGCATATCTGAAGTTGTATTTTTTTCAGCCTAAAAATAGGAGCTAAGCATCCTACTATCTGATTCGCTTTTCCATAATTTTGGCATAAGAAAAGTTCTGAGTATTTTTGCTGGCCTAAAGTGAGGAAATCCTAACTACGACAAAAGCTGAATGAATTAATGGGAAAATTATGAAATAATTTGGCCTGTCACTGTAGTTCTGGGATAGCTAACTTCTCTTAGCAGTCTATACTGTGTCTTCAGCATGCCACAGTTCAGTTACGCAACCTTGGGAAATTTCTCTCCCACTGAATGTACTCTTCCTTCATTAAGGCTAATGGGAGTCATGTGTTCGTGTCAGTGGGAAAGCAGACCCTTACAAATCTTTCTGGTAGATTTGGTGGAAACAGAGCTCATGTTCATTATTGCTGTGTTCTGGGCAGTTGGATGTCTCATTAGCAGGACGTTAATGATGTTCAGTGTACTACTTTATTGGGCAAGAGGATGTGGTGAAAATATAAAACAAGCGACTTCTTGATCGTAACATTTCCTTATCGCTGGATTAATTTCTGTCTGTTGTGTCCTTTCTCCCATCCTAATACTTCAACATTATTACCTGTAACCTGGTGGATGTGAAGCTGTGACGCTGGGGGTGCTCCAGCCCCACGGTCAGGCCGCTCTGCCCTGAGCCCACGCCGTGCCTCCCTTCTCCATAGTAACTTACTGCAGCTCAGTAGCAACCATTGTATTTTTGAGTCCTTCAACAGTTTAATACAGGGAGCAGATCATAAATGCTGATCAGGTAGGAGAAAATTTTAGCCATGTGACTGTCAGCGTAGTATATAGTGATAGCCACGTGCAGAGGGAGTAAACGTGGTTTTGCACAGAACCGTGGGGAAGGGCCTGCAGGCAGTGATGGGCAAGAGCCACACCACTGTTCTGCTGAGCAGATGTTCCTGCAAACTGCCCACTAACAAAAACAAACCCGCCATCTCCCCACCGAGTCGTGGCGTGGGCTGGCCCCCCGTGAAGCCAAGCCCTTGGCCAACGTCTTGCAACGCACAGTGGGAATTCGCTTCCCCTCAGGAAACCCCGGCTTTCTTGTTTTATCTCACAGCGACAACTGCAAGGAAACAATAGGCTATTAGAGCATTAGAACAACACGGGCTGCAACTGACCGCCTCATTACTTCTGTTGTGCAGGAGAGGCTAAGAGGAGAGGTTGGCTGCCCTCAGAGCTAACTTGTGGGCCGGTGTGTGGGCCTGGGCTGGTCATGAGTGTGGTCATGAGGGAGCATGGAAGGCTTCCCCTTGGGGCTGCGGCCCTGTGAAAGGGAAAGAAATAAACATAGAAACAGTGTTGGTAAAGTAAAAGCATTTGGTTGGTTTTTCCTTCCTGGTACAAAATCTGTCTTCCTTAATTCTTCAGCTTTTAAGACAAAACTATTACATCATTGATTTTTGTCACTGTGACTGTGAGAGTGGCTGGAAATGGCTGAATCACAGGTGAAGTGTCCAGTTGCAAGCAAAAAGGTGCCTGCGTCCCCAGTTCTACATGGAATGGGACAGACAGGCTTTCACCTCCCATGCAGAGTCCGCAGACCTGATTTTATCTTGAATGCAGCCTTTGGAGCTGTGGTCCTTCCTGAGACTGTGCACATCTGTAAGCAATTAGATAATTTATACCACTGATATCTCAGAAGTTAGAGTCAAACTTGCTGTACTAGGAATTTGTTGTTTCAGAGGAATAAGGAAATAGGGGAATGCTTTAATCTACAAGCAAGATATGTTCCAGCTATGTGTGCCATTAGTCTTAAAGGTGCACTTTTATTAGAAGCACTTGTATTTCAATGCCGGTAAAATATGTAGAACTGCAGAGTGGACATGCATTTTGAGGAATGTCAGGTGGCACACAACATTAAGATGTTTGTCAGTAGCTCCTCCTTTGTAAAACAGAAACAAGTTTCTTAGGCCCTCAGCTTTCACTTGCACACATGCCCCTTAACAACAAAAAAAGAAATGAGCCCTCCTGATGACATTTCAGACTGTCTTGGATAGAGTTTTCTTGCCTCCATGGCTGGGGGAGGAACCATCCAGTATGTGAGTTGTTTGTAGATCAGTTGATCTTTCCATGATGGGAAACAACAAGGTGATGAAACTAGTTTTCTATTCTGGACTGGTGTACCTGTCGCATGCTGAGAATTTTATGTGTATTTTTCTCAAAATGTATGTGGTTTTCTCAAAATATGTAATAATGAAGAATTGCGGCATTCCCTTTCTGGGTAGTTGTCTACTCATTATGTAAATGTATTCCCCAGTGTCCTGACTGGAAGCCTGCTGGAAGCTTCCGAGTCAGTGCCCTCACTCTGCAGCTCCTGGCTTGCATCAGAGGGTCCAGTACCAGAGACTTTGCCATCAGTTTGATGGGGGCCAAAATGGCTTCTCCATGTGGGAAGAAATACTTAAAAGTTAGGATGTGCACCTCTCTTTTTTTTTTTTTTTTTTTTTTTTTAACAGTCAAGGAAAAACAAGCGATGGCGGCAGCTGTGCCATGTGAGCGAGTGTGTCATGAGCCTGCTGGGCAAGGCATAGTGAAGGGCATTATTCTGCTGGGAGGTTGGCACTGGCCATGGCCCTCCAGAGTTGCCACAAAGGATTTTCTGTTCAACATCTAACGCAACAAGAACATTCATATGTTTGCAGAGGGTTTCCATGGAAACCGTGTAAACTGTGATGCTAGCAGACAGAGGCAAAGGTTATACTATTGTAGAGGTCCTTTTGTATTCTCTTTAAATGTTTCAGAGCAGCTACATTTCTTAATTGATACTCTGAGCCTATCTAACAGTTTGTTCAGATTTTTGTTTTGGTTTGGGCTTTTTTTTTTTTTTTGACTGAGCATTTGTCATGGTTGTGCTGAGAAGGTCAGATGAGCTGCAAGAATAACAATGAAAATGTGGTGGGGTGTTGTTTTTTTTTGTTTGGTTGGTTTTTTTTTACATAGAATCACTTGAATGTCATGGTTCGAATTGATTTATCTCTTTATTAGTGATAATGATGCAATTGGAAATGGAAGAACAGGGCATGAAGGAAAAAATTTCAAGCTATTCTACCCCTACTAGTACAGGTCCCAATTCTCGAGTACTTTTATCGCTCGGGTAGAACTAACTCTTTCAGGTCATCATTCACTGGCACTTGGGGGAATTTTGAATGCTTGTCTCCTCTCAGAAGTATGAACCTACCTATCCTATTTATAGATGCCTGTTTTAAGATGGGCTAGCCTTTAGTACTCTTTGACAGTTGGTGCTGTCTTTAAATTTATACTACAGATTTAGATTTCCAAACATATATAGTGCTTTGTTTGTTCATGCTTCAGGTAGTACTACCACCATGGGCACAGACCCTAGTTATTATTAAAAGAAAGAGAAGTTATCAGCTCTTCTGTATGATTATCTGAGTACCCATTTGACTGTCCACATTTGCAAAGTTGCACTTGTTCATAGGTTCAGCTTAATTATCATGGGAGGTTTTTATAAATGACTGAACTCAGTTCTGTGTTGTGTCTGGGCTCATGCTGCATGTTAGTGAGAGATGCAGGTACTTGCTTGTTGTTCACCTGCTGCTCTATGAAAATGAAATCTTACCTGATCACACTGTGCACATATTCACTCCCGCCATTTAACTTTTGAACCTCATGGTTACTTTAAGCCAAACTTGGTACAAAGATAAAAAATAATTATTTTGCACATTACAGAAGTTGATATCTTCTTAGAAGATAAGGATGTAGGATTTTGATGCTGAGGTGGAACAGATGTAAAAGTTGCTCATTCCATCTGATCATAGGGCAATAACTAAAAAAAGAAAAAGTCCAGTATAAGCATACATAATTAATTGAACTTGTGATCAAGTTTGCAGAACCAAGAGACAATTTAAATTCTCAATTTTAAAGTGTTTTATACTTTGCTGCAAAAAGTACAAAAACCTCTTTGGTGTATAAGATGTTCCCATCTAACATAGAAAAGTAACCTAGAGACATTAATTGCATTTCCAAACAATGTAGTTTTGAAAGCATTCACAGTTGTGCTGTCACAATACATGAAGCAGCACTTAGTAATTACTTTTTGTGTATATCCCATACAAGGATGAAACAGCTGACTTGGAGTACTTACGTTGTGGGCAATAGTTTTTAATACAGATTGAATAGGTGAAATGCACTGTTAGCTCAGGATAGCTGTTGACTTACTTTTGGGCAGCTAGGCATGCTGCTACGCCATGCCAGGAGGGGCCAGGAAGGGATGGATTTGTTTGTTTACTTATTTATCTTTCTCTCTTTCTCATGTTTTGTTATTTAGATATCAGATGTATAATTATTAAAAGCTTTGTATCCAGTGCTTCATTAATGTGACAGTTAAAAATAACTTTAAAAAAATAATCAGTTGGAATAGCTCCATCCATTTTAGTCTTCTAGAAACCACTAGTCTTCTGGTCCAATATAACCCGATTACAAACACCTTGAATATAACATGAAAATAAGCACAGGATAGACATAATGAAAACCTATCTTCAAGTTTCATATAGCATAATGGTATAATTGTAGTCTGTGAGGGACAGGGGTTGTGCACCAGGTAGGAGTGTTTTTCATTATGAATTCCAGCTTTCCAAATTTGAAGCCAGAAGTCTCAGGAAAAAGTCTGTTCATATAGCACAAACCTTTGCATGCTTTTCATCACTTCTTCCTGACTGCTTTGCGGTACAAACTCTGATCAGTTTTGATAACTTATCACAGAGAGAGAACGTAGTACTGATGAAGCAGGCAGAAATCAAAATCCCATAGCAATTTGCCAGAGGATTAAAAAGAACAAAACAAAAAAACCCAGCAACCCGCAAATGGCATCTTAGATGCTTGTTCCAATACTGGAAGTGTCACACAATAATTAAGATTTAAAAAGTAGAAATCTAGTTATCTCCCTGCCCAAAATAATGCAATAAATTAGCAAGTAAGAACAATGCATCTTAAAGGGGGGGGGGGAATATCTAAATACTGCCCAACTCTAAAAGCAGCATCCACTTCTACTCCTCCAGAAACCTTTGAGATCAGACTCCTGAGACCAGCAGATTCCTTTTTTCCTTTTCAGATTAGGAAATGAGTTCCAAAAAAGATGCAGTTCATCCACGTCCCCACTGGGGCTAATGCAGTGCTCTGGCTGCCCTGGGTCAGTGTCGTCGTCCTCCACAGCATTCCAGCACGTCTGTGGAAGCTGTCATGAATGAGTCTTTGGCGGGCATCTAATCACCTATTATTCAGCACTTAATCAAGTTTTGTGGTATTTTTTGGCATGTTCTTACATTAATACAGAGATCTTTAATTCCTTGAACAGTGTTAGGTTTTTACAGATATTTAAAAAAACCGAACACCCAACACATAAGCAAACAAGGTAACTGAAAGACACCCCAAAAAATGTGACTTACTTTCACTCCTCAACCAGATGTAATCTGTATAGCCTGAGATATTTTTTTGTATCATCAGTAATTTTCTTATGTTATAAACTGAAATACTGTGTTTACCTAGGATTATTTCCATGAGTTATTCAAATATTCAAAAATAAGCATTACTAAAGCTCAGAACACAATGTTATTTTTACAGCAATTGTTAATTGTTTTTTAAACTGTTTGCTTTTGATTCATAATGATATAATTGAGAGAAAAATTTGCCCCCACATCTCTCTGTGCTCAGACTCTGAATGCCAGCACAAGTAACATGTCTGATATTTGCATTCAGTATAAAGTATAAGCAGGTTTAATTGCAAACAGGCAAATACTGTTTTCAGGCCAGGTTTACAAATGAGCTTTGGAAATTCAAGTAAAATAACTTTTATGTTATTTTATGAATTTTTGTCATAATACATGATGTTGAAATAGTTTTATCTAAGACACAGATCCATCTAATATATTTGTTGGCTTCAGAATATTCTTGAAATTACAAACAAAAAAACAGTAGAAGTCAAAACTGGAAGAATTGTTTGGGGAAGGACTTGAGGGAGAGTCTTTCATGCTGCATGTGTGACTGATCAAATTGTGCCTTCAAAATTATAACCAAGGTCTTTGCATTTGGTCTTCTGAGTCGCTGGTGCTGCGACTCATGCAAGTGCCTAGTTTGTTTCTCCTCTAAGAGCAACCATGAAGAAGCTTTTCTTCACTTGCATGACTGCTTTAATAGAAAGTAAGTGTCTTCTGAAGTGGTCTGTGGTGGATGGTGTTTGTTCGTGCCACCTTGGCTGCTAGGAAATTCAGTCCCTGGTACTTTGGTCTGGCTCCTCTTTGGACATGAAAATATTCATGCTTCATGCAACTGCTTAGGACAAAAGAGAGGACAGTTTAAGTCTCGAGGAGAAGTGTTCAATGTCAGGCTGGGTTTGCATTCTAGAAACAACCACTGCAGATGTTCGCAAGTCCCCAGGATTTTGTGTAGCGTGCCAGGATGCATCTATGCTCTGTGATGCTGGAGTAGTTTTTGTGGAGTGTCTTTTATTTTATCCAGACTTTCAGTGCTTATGAGTGATGATGGAGAAAGAGAATTATGGGATAAAAGTAGATTATTGCTTGCTTGCACTGGAAAATAATAGTAACCTAATTATGAAATATTTATATAGCCTGCTTTTGACTTTTTAAAAGCTACTCTTTCTACTGTGCTTAATGCTGACTCATTATACCCCTCACTGTGTGTCCTACCAAAGCTTTTGTTAGTAAATCTTCAGCACTTGTTCAGGGTCGCGCTGGCTACTGCTCTGGGCATATCTGCTTCTCTGTTCAGTGCTGTGGTTAAGTCCTTTGACTTCAGACTGGCTTGCTTGAAATTCAGTAATTTTCCATTCCTGAAGGTGTAGAAGACCTTTGGCTCTCTAAATTCAATTTGCTTTTCTAGTACCATGAGCAAAAAGTGGCAGAGACAAGAAGCGGGTCAAATGCAGGCCAAGTCAATTGAGATTAGCGTACATATTTATATAGGTTAAACTTTGACTGCAAATGAAACTTTTTGTATTCGCTAGTTAGGTAGTTGGTTGGTTTTTTTAAATTATTTTGAAGCAAGCTGAAGACAGTATTAGCAGTGTGGGTAAACACAGAAAAAGTGTTGCTGCACCACCATAGATTCTAGGGATTCCTGGGAAGGATAATTAAAGCAACATGCTTTGGAGACAGCTAATTAAGTAGCTGCCTTTTGAACTTTCAAGAAGGGCCTGGCTGCCCCCTCAACATCCATGTGGCCCTTCTCTGCTCCATACTTTCCCTTGCCCCCCTCCCCCGGGTATTTTTAACCCTGATCTCTTTGTGTATCCAGTTTAGACCCTAGATTAATGGAAAGATGTGCTGGCACACCTAGGGGATGGCATTTTGAGAGGCAGGGAGCTGAAACCCTTCAGTTGGGAGGGGCAGGATTGCCTTAAGCCAGCCAGGAAAACATGAACTGTAGCATAAGATGTGCCTAACTTAAGTCCTCTAAAGATGATAATTTAGTATGTATTAAGCATGAAACCATAACCTCAGTCAAATTCTGCATATTTGTTAACTTTTTTCACATTATGTTTTAACATACATCAACACTTACGTTTGCAAATGGACAAGGAGGGGAAAATTGTCCCATATGTTAAGGCAAAACTAGTTCTGGTAATGGAGAAAAAAAGCAAGATTCTTTGGAGACTTAATGAGGTGAGAAAAGACAGTGTCAGCATAGTTTGGGAATAGCGATTTACAGGTTTTTGTCCCCTATGCCATCCCATGGCTGATAGCAGCTGTTAAAGCCCTACCAACAGAGCCTTCCCTCTATGCCTCAATTTGTAGCTTGCTTTTTTTGAGTATTTACTACAGTAAATGTGTAGCTTTTTTCTCGAGACGCCTGGGGTTTTTTCCATGCTTCTCATGGCCAATCAGTGGCAATGTGCTTGCTGTACAGTCAGGCCTGGGCTTGGCTGGCATAATTTGTCTCACACTTCCATTGATGCCTAAAATTACTATTTTTAAACTACAATTAAAAACCTTAAGACAACAATAATGTTCCCACTATGCCTGTTCTTCATATGTGAAATCAGTTTATACAATTGTGTTGTTTTAGATAAAACTTTCTTAGTTTTTTACTGTGGCTATCATAAATCAGCTTTTTTTGAAATGCTGTAGCTTTCTGTTTAACGTGAGAATGTATGTACAGGTCAGTAAAATGTTAAAATTCCTTTTTTGAGAAGCTACCCAATTTATTTTGACATGGTCAAGCTGATATTGGTGTATTAATGTGACTTGTGTTATTGTTCCTTATTTAAAGTTTATAGTAGAGTGATTCAGAGATCCCACGATGAACTGTGGGTAATCGTGCAGGGTGTGGTACATAATACAAAGAAAGATACAATTTGTCTTGAGAACTTTATGATTGAAGGCCTGGCGCAATTTCACCTTTTCTTCAACTCTCCGGTTACGAATGTCCCCACTGAGGTTAGCTGTTGGCCGGGTTTCCCGTTCCTCGCTTATGAGTTACGGAGAGTGTTGAGCTGCAATTGTGTATGGTCACTGTGCGGTGGTGGTCTTAAATGGGGTGTAGACTGAGCTGTCAGTGGTGGTAAAGGTTAGGATTTCATGTGAAGAGGAGGAACTCCAGGGGTTTGGGGTATAAAAAAGTTTGGCTGTGTGCTGCCATGCACGAGATCGGTTGTTCGTGTAAACATTTGTAAAATCCAGCAGTTGCCTCGTGTCGATCATCAGGGTTACCCACCATCACAGTCTCTGACCCTCCAGCAAAACCCAGGAGGCAGCTGCTTTGGCCATGACATTTCTCAGGATAATCAAACTGCCGTAAATCAAGAAGGCTTTTGATGTGCCATGGGATCAGTAAGACTTTTCCCTGCTATCCAATGTCACATGTTGTACCAGTGACCGAGGAGGGCTCTTGCAGATGGCCAGGAGTAGTCCTCATTACTCTAAATGGTGCTTTCCAGGTTGGTGTAAATGGGATTTTTAAAAAAATTATTTACATAACAAACTTGGTTCTTCTACTCCATAACTCTGTGTAGATCTGCGTAAAGAGTGAAATTGTTTCCCCTTGCATCTGTGCAGCTCAGAGGCAGCCCAAGAAAAAAGTCACCAGAGGAAGTTGGAGGCTTCGCATTGCAAAAGAGGGAGAGGAAGAGCGTTGCAAAATGCGAAAGGTTTTGGCTGCAATCAGCTTTTCCAGTTACATGGGTTTTTTTCTCACAGATAAGGTCTTAGTTTATACTGTGGAGGAACCTAGGTTTCATCTTTTTCAAAGGATTTAGGGAGATTTTTCAGCCATTGCTTGTCTATGTGTGGGGGTTATGTGTTTGCGTACTTTCACAGCTTAATACGGATAAGTACTAACAGAACGTAATCTTTTAATTTAGCTCTCTGTTGTCTACTGACTCATGAAATATTTTTAGATAACTTAGCCACAAGTGATTATGTAGCTAAGCAGAGATAAGTCTTAAAAAAAAAGGAGGGGGGGTGCTTTTTATTGTCTTAAAAGTTGAAATATTTTGGAAAACACTACCCTACTTTTTCATTACCAAGGTCCCAGATATCTCTGAAACCACACAAATTCAAAATACTGTACTTCCCCCCACCTCTCCCGTAATCTACTCTGTCCCTTTGTAGCATGACTATGAACAGGTTCATGAGAACCAAAAGTTGGAGCTGCTTTGGTGCTGCAGCATTTGCATTTCATCAGAATCCTTAAAAGCAAAAAGTAGTTATTCCTATTGAAAATTGATATTTATGTCTTACGTCTTCATTTCTGGTTTTATAATAAAACTGAAATACGCATTTGGGGTTAAATCTCCCTGACATTATTTTGAGGGGTTCCCTGACTTACGTAAGGTCAAACACAAATAATACAATTTTTGTTCTGCAGGTATAGTTTACTTGCATCCCTTATTGATACTAACTCTGCAGGGTATCAGTTAGTGTCGGGAATGGATGAATACAGGACATTAATTCCCAGTAAGTGTTGAGACCACTGATGGATTCTTTGAAATATGTAGATATTTGCTAACAATATTTATTACATTTGTTCCAGGCATCCAAATGGGTTTGACATGGGTGGGTAAATGCTGTCATCTGTAAAAGGGGGGTAACAAAATAGGGTCAGCAGGAACTGAAATGCACTGCCAGTCTGGGAGAGTCAGGGCTGTGGTGACCCATGAGCCAACTCTCTGAAATGGGCTGTGCTGCTGGGAGACGTGCAGGAGTGTCTGGACCCCCCTGTGGTCCCATGGCCTGCTGGCACGCTGGAGTTACGCAGGCATTCATGTGCTTTCATCAGCTAGAGCTACTGTTTAGAGATGACTGTAATAGGTATGTTCTTAATATGCTTCTCAAAGTGATTGAATTTGGATGCATAGTTTGTTCTCTATGTCTAAGCTTCAAGGTAGCATTGGGAAAGAGCTAGTGCTTTTATTTTCATTTGGATTTGCCAAAAGAAACCACTTCCAGAGGAGACTTGAAGTCTTGCAAGTTGAGCACTCCTGCTGCCTGTGAGCTGGCTGAGTGTGGTCATGAGCAAATGCTGCACCAAAGCAGTGGCACTGCTGCCATCGCTGTGCTGGCTGGCTCCTCTGCCACAGGTCTGCTGCATTCAGATCCTTATTCTTTGTAGAAGTCCTAAACACTGTAAGGGAATACAGCTTCAGAAAGCTTGCAGCTTGAAAATCTGCAGTAATTCATGCTGCTGTGGTCCTTACCAAATCCTCTGGAGCAGTGGAAGTGGGAGGAGGTTTTCTGCGAGCGGCAGGTGAAATTTTTCCCTGGAGGAAAGTGGAAACGAGCAGAAAAATGTTAAGGGGGGGGAAGTAACTTAATTTCTGTTGGTTTTCAGTGCTTTGTATAAGAGCAGCATTTTGCATGTACCATAGGGAGAGGTTTCCTTTTCCCTGGCAGCTTCTGTACGTCTCCTTAGCTTTCTGCTACAGTGAGGACACTCTTCCAAGACAGCAGTCTTGCCTTTGTGTAGAAGCAGGTTAATTAAGCTCTGTGTTCAGATATTTTTTGAGTGATCTCATATGTTGTGCATGAGATTTTAATTTAATGCTGCTATAGGAAAACAGCTTAAACCAAGAGAAACTTACATTCTCATCATGGAACTAATTTTTATTGTGCTTTTTTGTGAACTTCAGTATAACATAGAAGATGAAAGAAAAATGGAGGAAAAGTGGCTGTGAGGTAGGACTGACACGCTTTTCAAGTCTAGTGAGTACAGAAACTATTTACAGTTTAACAAATAATTTAATTTATTAGCTCTTCTGGTGTTTTTACTCAATTTAAGGAGGTGCTTTTTTTAAATTGCCTTAGAAATAGTCCCTGTCCACAGACTCCACACCATTTCGTAGGACCAGTCACCCTGTGTACCCAAGCAGAAGTGACAACTATCAGCACTCCAAAGTGCAGCTTAATGTTGTTTCAAAGTATGTGCATACACTTACATATGTAAATAAAATTTATGTATGAGCTAAATATAACTTGGCTTTAAAACTGTTCCTGGTAAATCGCAGTGAAACAGGCAGTTACTAAAAATAACAAATAAATAAAAGGGGGGAATATAACTACCGAAGAGAGAACTTTCTTTTAAAGGAACAAGTTTAGGGAAAGGGAAAAAACAAACCATTGTGATATCTGTTGGTGACTGACCTCTTCTCTTAAAGCAAGGTTTTAGAGACAGAATCTATTGTGTCTCTTTCTAAAGTTACAAATTAATTGTTTTTATTTGCTCGTATCATATTGTTACTGTTAACTGCTGTGGCAAACTGTGTCCAGCAGTAGAAGAGGATCTATAGTGAATAATCAACATGTCACATGAATCGCCCTTTACCACTCTGACATTTCAGTGCTTTCTCATGTTTCTCATAGTGCAGCTGCCCCCTTCCTGGTGTGATGCAGGAATACCTATATGCATCATTTCACCAACAAACTCTGAATTCCTCTTCTGTTAGTTCTCTGTAAACAGTTTGCTTGTGTGACAGGGTTTGTTCTGACTTTAATGTTTTGTGTGAAGAACAGTATAATCTCAAAATGTTCTTACTGTCTGCACAACTTTAACAAAGTAAAACAATGCTAGTAAAACAAGAAAACATCATTTTATGGAGTGAAGCAAGGAAGACCCTATGCTGCTGATGGCTCAATACAATACAGCGATGGAAAGAGCTCAGTTACGTACAGGCTTTCCTCAGCACAGGAGGTTTGATACTGGGCAAGACGGACCTTGGATCTGAACTCCAGAGATTGTCGTTTTGAGACTGGTTTTGTCTTTTACCATACTGTCACCCAGAAAAAGGTAACTGGATAACTCGTTCATCAAGGATTCTCTCCATCATTAAAAACTGTCACACAGCAGTGAAGGAATAACAAAATGTGAATGATTAAATTAGTTTGGTTCTACAGGGTTAAACATACAAGTTCATTTATGACACTTAACACATGCAAATAGCATTTATGGCCATGTGTGGAGCGTATTGGATACATCAAACCATCATTCTAGGCTTGGGTTTTGTGGGGTTTTTTCCCCCATTGCTTGTGCTGCAAAATGTTGGCAGTCTGGCCTGCAAATGTGGGGGTGCAGACTGCACCTGCTACAGGATGGGTGCATTATAAGGAGCCTTCCTTAACAGAGATAAAATGTCACATCTTCAATTAAAGGTAAAGGTATAGCCCTCATATTCTGGGTGGCTGTCAGCAACCCACTATGTTATCTCACTTTTTTGATAGTAAAGAGTAGCTGTCTCAGGTCCAGTTTATACTGAGTAGAGTGTGAGTTGCACAGCTTGAATATTTATGTTGACTTTAATATTGCACTATATAATTGGGCAAAAATAATGCTTTAGATTTAACACAGAAACACAAAAACAAGGTTCAAATACACTCAAGTTCTTATTTCTTAGGAAAAATGTATACTGCTGCGACATAGTCTCTTTAATGTGGCATCTGAAAGGAGTTGATGATTATTTTATTAGCTTACTCTGTTTAAAAACAGAAGGATTTAAATAAATACACAGCACTGGATTAGAATATTTGATTTGTAACTAGTTTGGGCTGACAAATTGTTTATGGCTGCATTGCTACTGGAAGAAGCAGTATTAGACACCCCCGTATCATCATTGTCTTTGTTTCAGAGCAAACATTTGTGTAGCTGTGCAGTTAACTGGCTGGGGGAACTGATGCAGCTGAAAATAAATCAATTTTTTTTAAAAAAAAAAACAAAGTTAAAAAAACAACAACAACCAAACACCAAAAACCACCAAACAAAACAAAACAAAAAACCCCAAAACCTTAAACCCAACCAAAGAGTAGTTTCTCCTACCCATTCCACCATCTGACCTTATAAACATTTGCTGATATGAATCTGAAGAGGTGATACAGTGAGAAGGATTGAATGGCTGGGAGGGTTGGGAGAAGGTATGACTAATTTATTTTTTAATGCAAATACTACCTTGTGTCAATTTAAGGGTGTAGTTTGATAGTTTGACTTGAGTGCTAGCGTACAGAATCACTGTATATTAGTAAAATCAGTTAATATAATTTTGAACAAATGCTACATATCTAGTGTAGCAGAAGTATTTTTGGTTCCACAAACTGCATTTACAAAATACTAATGTCTGAACATACAACTTAGTCATCTTACCAGTGTGTAAGGTGAGACTGATAAATGAAATCCAAACCTGCTGCAACATTAAAAGAAAAAGAAAATCTGTCCATGCATTGTCAGATGTTCATGGTATTTGATGTCCTGATCAGGAGAATGAATAAATAAATAAATAAAAATTAATTTTGAGGTGTCTATCCAAATAATTTTTTTGCCCTAGAACAGATGCAATTACTCAATTATATGTCATTGCTAAAATTTATAGGAGGGAGGATGAACAGTTGACTTACTAATGCCAGAAGATCACAATGACCCTCATCTCGGTCTATATTCTCCTATGTATTTTCCTGTACCTCTTAACCATTCCCTCATATTCCTTAGGCGTGCTTCTTTCTGCCAGCTTACTTATGTAGCTGACAGTGTTGGCTAAAGCCAAGTCTTTGATTCAGACTGGAACTTGCCTGTTTCATAGGGAGGCTGGAACTGAGATCAAGAGACACCCAGTTTGCTTCCAACAAGTCTCCTGGCAGACAAGATAGTGGAGGGGGGAAGAAAGAGCAGACTGTTCCTTAAAAACAAGCAGGCAAGAAATAGCAAGAACAGAGTAACTCAATGTGCTCCTTAAAAAAGAAATGCTCAGATGCTGTATAGTCTAGCTTGAGTGCTCAGACCTGAAATCAGCCATACCAGTTAATGATACGGTGTGCAAACTGCTGGTTTGCAGTGCTGGAAACTCTCAAACAGATGGATTATACTGCATAGAGAAAATGAGGATGTCTGAAACCAGCCATAGAAAAATCAGCATAAAAGGTAGGTTAATGATTCGTTGCTAGGTGATTTAATGATTTGATTGCTTTTCTGTTGGTCTGTCTTATGGTGGTATTTATTTTTACATATATTCTGTACATTATAAAATATATAAATATATCAAGTCAGTGCTTTCTGGGGTGTTCTTTGGCAAGATGAATTTTCCTTGCATCTGGTCTCTTGCTTTTTTCTTTTTTTCTTCAGTACTCCTTGTTTCTCTGACCTCGTTATTATTTTTGAGCTGCTTTTCTGATTTGACATTGAAAACAGTTATTCCAATAAAAGCGGCACAGCATGTTACTTGGACTTTACAAAGTGTCAGGTGGGGATGCTCAGGACTTAATGTTGCAGCCTAAAATCAACAGTTCCAAGTTCCTGGAATAAATTGGAAGCTTTTGTTAAATAAAACTTACTTCTAAGCAGAGAAATGTATAGCCTCCTGACAGAGGTGGAACATTCTACTTTCTCTCTGTAGCCCAGTTACGTGTATAAAATACAGAACAGAACATGGAGGCCAACCTCATGAGCTATATAAGGCATCAAAGCACAGGAGGACATGACCTGTTTTCTTTTGTAGCAGTATCAGAGTTCAGTTCAGCATGAACCAGGAGGGCATAACTAGACAGGAGGAAGCAAGAGTTAGATTAACAAGTTACCCTGTAGTAAGAGCTTTTAAGCCTCTTTGTTTCACAGGTCCCTAAAAGTATTTTCAGCAGAGATGGGGATTCTGTATAACAGAAACTTACACATGCTGACTTGCTCTTCTTAGTTTCTTTTGCTCCCCATTGGAGCAGCTGAACCATAGGTGGGAAAACTGCTCTTCTGTATACTTTCAATCTCTTTTGACATGACAGCATATGCATGTTAGGCCAAAATGTGGGCTAAACTGTGTCTCAGCTGAGTAAGAGTGATGGCTCTCACTAGATCAAAATCAGATCCCAGTTTAGGTTTGATTTCTCTGTGTATCTTTGTCCTTTCTGACCAGTCTAGATACAGTGTCTTGTTGCTATAGGGGCATATGGTCTCTCATTTCCACCTGTGCCTCAGTTTCTGGAACCACTTACACTTAGGCTGTATAGCATGCATAAGAAACATCAGCTAGTACTGCTCAGGAAGATGGTAGCTCATTTTCTGTAATTTATGAACATCACTGGAAGGGGTGGAAGCCAAAAGTAGCCTTGCAGGAAAGCTGATTTTTTTTTTTTTTCTCTCTATTCAGAAGAATATTCCCCAAAAATATGGAGGGGGAGAGAATCCTCTATCACAATTAATAGATTTTGAGATCTGGATTTTCTGTAAATACTTACTTCTATGTCATTGCCAGTCCTGTGCTGAGAAGGAGGTACAGATTTTTAGATCCCCAAAAGCTGAGCACATTTTTAACAAATATCCTCTTTAAAAAAAATAAAAATCAATGCAAGATGCAAATAAATAATAAGAGAATGGCTGATTTGATTGAAAATTTTCCAGTCAAATAGTAGGGGTTATATGAGAATCAGCCTGGGCACAACATAGTAGGCATTGAACTGGACCTAATAATAACAACTGGACCCAATACCCATATTATGTTCAGTAATGGAGGAGTTTTTATAGTCCAAGGACTTTAATGTTGTAATCTTAATGGCTAGAGGTAACAAACCAGTCTGAAAGGAAAGGGGAAAAAATTAAGTCCCAAAGCAATTAGAAAAATTTCTTTTGTGGATTTTAGGTATTGCCAGCCACATTTGTGTCTTTTTACAGATGAATGGGCTTTTCTGTCACTGTAAGAATGAATTGTAAAGTAACAGACTTGAACTAATTATGCTCTGTAAACCTACAATAATAACTATAAAAGTTTTTTGAAGTTCAGACATGCGTGTAGTTGGTGCAGCCAGCCAAGTGGATCAGCAGTTAAGCAACAGTTTGCCATTTGGAGTTAACGGGATTCAGGAGCATTTTAGGAAAAACAGTTGGATAAGGCAACTCCTGGGAAGACGTAACTGAAGATCAGGAGTCACCGATTCAAGCAAGGTTCTTGCCATCTGCATTTCTAGATTGCTTTCAGTTACCAGCAGGTGCTGGAAGGGTCTGTTCTGACTTAGATGGTGGTATTTACCCCAACACAGATGGAGAACAGTGTAGAAGAAGACGACCTTAATCTTAATATGGTAACATTTATAAGGGTATCTATTCTAACTTGAACAGAGGGAGGCTGAGCTGTGGTCATATCCTCAAATGCTGTCCCAAGAGGTTTATCCTTCTGCTTCAGTGCTCCCACCTAGAAAAGGCAATAGTTCATTCTTTAGAAAAACTTTAGCCCCTTTTATACTTCTACTAGATTTTTCCCAAACCCTCACTTCCTTGAAGCAAGCCCCTTATCTTCTCCCCAGCTTTCCCCAATTGATCACATGTAGAGAGGGCTTACTGGTGGTCAGTCAGCAAATGCTGAACGAACTTGTACTGCACCCAAGCAGAAAATGCAAAACTCACCAGTACGCTTCCACAGCCTCTGAAATGAAGTCATCAGAGTCCATGGAGCTTGTCTCCAGGATGCAAATTATACATCCCAGTACATGGTACATTCATTCAGCATGCCAGGTACCTCCTGGAACCTCTGTGTGTGCAGCTGGATAATGTTGCATCCCAGATTGTGTTTTCTCCCTCAAAAAAAGGGGGGGGGAGGGGCATAAGAACAAAAACAATTACAACCTGTAGTGATTGTTTTTGTAGAAGGGTGTTAGTTGTATTTCATCTCAATGCCAAATTTTATTGTGATCTGTAATACATGAGAAAATCATAGACATGGTTTTCTTACACCCTCCTGCTAATGCTGTCCCTGTTCTGTAGCTGATATCTGTCTTGTTTTCTGTCTGGGGTTTCATATTTGGTACAGGGCTGCAGTGCCCCAGGATTTCATCCTTGCGCTCTCCCTTGCAGCGTGCCAGCAAAGCAGTTTGGGTGTCAGTGTGGGAAACTGGCTGAAAACCAATTTGCATCCTCCTGCCAGCCTGGTTCATGGCAAGGCTGAGCAGCTGAGGGTGCAGCGTAAGGACCAAAAGGGCTTGTTGCATGCAGAAGGAGGGTTTGGGCTGCTGAAACTGGTTTTAACAGGGCTTCTAGTTGTTTCGTCTGGAAGATACGCGAGGTTGTATTTGGAGGAGCTCAGATGCTCCATGTCAGTTTGCTATTCGCAGAATACCCCAAACAGTAGTTGTACTGACCCAAACGAGGAATGGGTGAACTGTGCCATGGAGCAAGGACACTTTAAACCACTGATACTGTAATGTCAAACCACACTGTTGAATACTGCTCGACAGCTCTCATTCCTTCATGTTTGGCTTTTTTTCCTCTGAAGATGTGAATTATTTATGTACTAAATACATTTGCATGCAAATATTTTTATATTAAATATATTATTGAATGCAGATATTTGCATGTTAAAATGTATTTTCATAATACACTATCTCTTCCTACAAATCTTGCTTCTCTTTGTTCCTCAAACCTGAGAAAAACGTCCTTCTTCAGTACCCATTTGAGGAACGGTGTTCCTAAGTGTGCTTCTGAGCCTGATTCTTTGTATGAAAATTCAGGTGTCTGCTTTTTTGCTTTTGATCCAGTTCTGTTTGTGTTTACAAATGCTTATCAGGGGTTTTTTAATGATGTTTTAAGCATAGCTTTCTACCAAGACATGAAAGGGGTGTTTTGTTGTTGGTTTTTTCCTACTTCGGTGAGAATCTTTGCATACAATTGCACACAAGAGGAGAAAATCTAAAACCCAGCTATTTGCCATGGATGCAGCCGCAGTCCTGTGCAACCCAACATACAACATATATTTTGTGCAATTCCCTCGGTGTCTCGGGTGTCTCGAGTGTCTCCTGAAAGTGCAGGCACCAGCTGGTACTCTGCAGAGATGCCCTAGTAGCCTTTCAGTGGCCCAGTGTCTTGTCTTTAAGCTGGGGTTACGAGATGCTTTGGAAATGCTGTATGTGAGGAATGTCTTCATTCGAGTTGGGAGATGAGCTCTGAGCAGATTTAAAACAGAGGCCCCATCTTCTGGGTGTGTTTCCTTGAACATGTCAGGAAGGAGAGCTATATAAAAACCTTGAGGCGGTGATGAGTGCAATATAAAATGATACAGGAAAGTTAGTTGTAAAATATTATGGTCATTTCAAATGTCATAATTTTTAATTGTATGCTGTTGATTTTTTTTTTTTTATTTGAACTTGAATAAAGATGGTTAAGTGGTATCAGAGACCTCATTAATGGTTTTTAAACACTTTTCTAGAATTTTTCCTTGGTTTTCTAATAATGATAATTATTCACTTGTTCTCCTTTCATTTTAGATGTTGTTCTGCAGAGATGAAGAAGAACATTATTTGTGTCCAGACTTGAAGTTAGTTTCAATGCCCTCCTTTGGATGGTTAATCATTCTTCCCTATTTTTATTTGTTTCAGGTGAAGCCTACCATCCGCAGGGTTGAAGCATGAGTACTGATGCCAGTCAGGTGGTGATCACTACTCCTCCCCCGGCCACGATGCCTCACAAAGAGCGGTACTTTGATCGCATCAATGAGAATGACCCAGAGTATATTCGGGAGAGAAATATGTCTCCTGACCTGAGACAGGACTTCAACATGATGGAGCAAAGGAAGAGGGTCACTCAGATACTGCAGAGCCCTGTGAGTGGGATTAAGGGGGGGGGGGGGGGGGGGGCGGAGAACAAGAGAATGTTATTTTCTGAGATTCACGATTAACTTTTTGAGACTTAGAAATCTACGTCACAGCTAGCTAGAATATCTCTGGACCATCCTCTAAGAAGAGTCACCAAATAGATTATCCAGCATTTTGTTTGCATAGTGTTTTGTCTGTGAACAAGCAGCCTTTGTTGTGTTGTTTTTTTCTCCTGATGCTTTTATATTCTTCATTGCTTCATTGCAGTATTACAAAACGATCTGGCTGGCTGCAGGGCACTTAATTAAAACTTAGGGGCAGGGAAGAGAGTGATGGAGTCACTGGTCAAATAGGAACAAATTAGGGCATTACGTGGTGTTCTGCTTTCTGTGTTTGAATATTAACCTATCATTTGCATCAGGAATGCTTTAATTAACATTTATAATTGGGTTAAGTTTGTTTAAAAGCTAGACTATGTGTTCTTCTCATGTCCCTGGGGGTGATCATACCTATACTTGGCCATATTAGCACTCATCTACTGGTTGTGTAAGTTCAGTACTTGTGTAGGCTACATATAAAACTATTAAATCTGTTGAACCACTTTAATATTAGTTTTAATTTATATTTTAATACATGTATGCTTTGGGTTTAACCTGATGAATGCATTGGAAAGTAATACTGTTGCCTTGAGTATTTTGAAGCCATAGGGAGTGACTAAGGGCTGCTCTGGTGAGTCTTTTGGGGGTATTGGGTTGTAACATGAGTAATTGAGGATAACAGGACTGGGAAGGGGTTAAGAAGCTTTAAAGATTCTTCTCTCTTCAGTTCCTCTGTAAGTTGGGGTGCTTCTTCTGTAATTTTTTTTTTTAAGCTTTTCCATATGTAATGAGATTGCAAACAGCTGTTAGTAATCACCCTATTATAGTCATCCATGAATAACAGGATTGTTTGCTGAAGTGTTGTGGAGTGTCTCTTGGATCTGCATGTTGCTCTGAGTATAATGTGAACCTGTTGACTAAGGAATTTATTACTTTCAAGTCCATTTGTGCAAGCTTAGTTTTGTAGCCAAGCTCTTTTTATAAAGAAAATACTCTAAGGAGGTATTGCATAATGCTTTAATCATGATAATTTTATGTTAAACATGCAATTGTAAAATGTGATCTCAGTCTGCTCCTTCCTGTTAAAATATTCACATTATGAGTAGCCAGGACTCACAGGAAGGACTAGATCTTTAGCCTAACAGATAAAAATAAGTTAGATCTTGTTTAGGTTAGTATGTGTGTTATTTTTTGGTCCTTTCAGTGGCAGTAATGAATCTGATGAGCATAACTGTTTCCTTAACATTTTGGGGGACCTTTTGCCAAGTCTGCCAAACGCAATAAATATACCATTGCCACAGCCTCTGTCGTCTTTTTAATAGATGCAGCATCAGCATGCAGATTTTAGGAAGGGGGATGAAGAGGAGCAACCCCTGAGTCTAGGTGACTGTTTTAACAGAAGGTTAGGGGACAAAGAGCTGCTGGGCTGCTTTTAGTGTCCTGCCGCAAGAGAAGCTGAGCCCAGCACTTTTTGGAAACTGACTGTTTGGAACTGCCAGTAAGTTGCAAGTTTTTGTTGTGCAAGGGAACGGTTGTCCAAATAAGCCAGGGGCCTGCTGCCTGCTTGGCTTTTGGCATCTGCCAGGGAGAAGCAGGAACAGGGGAGCTCAGTGTGTGATCAGGCAAAAAGAGGAGATGTCTGAGCTACTAGTTCCCCTCAAGTATCTTCTTTTATTGTTTCTTTTCTTGATACAGAAAATTTAGAGGAACCCTGCTATGATTTCTCATGTGAGGAAATAAAAGCATTTTTAATACAGTATCTGTGACTGAATGTCCATCAAACTTTATGACTGATTTGGGGATAGAAACGGCATTATTTCTTCCAGATTCCAGGTGCGATGTGCCATAGTGTTCCTGAGAGTCAGGACTGAAAACAATTACCTTGTCTCCTCCTGAATACAATATTTGTCACAAAAGAGCCAGAAAGCATTTTTCCTGTTACTAGTCTGCATAACACAGATTCAGGATTGAACTAACAAGTATTGTGTGCAATGTTTTTGTTCTATAGCTGCAGAATTACATTGCATTAGAAGTTTGCGCAGAACTTTGTTGCTTCTCTGGTTTATTCCAGTCAACAAGGAAGAAATGGTTTGAAGGTGTTTGGAAGAAGAGGAAGAGAGGTTATCAGACACGTTTTAAAGAAGAGCTTGCTTGCTGGTCTTCACCCAGTCTTAGATATATGTATTCAGATCAGAGAAATAGTCATTGACTCATCTTCTGGGAAGTATTAGTAAATATGAGGTGTAAGTAGCAAGGATAATACCTTTCTTACACAAGCATGTACGGACTTGCGATGAGCTTGTTTGAACATGCACTTTCTCTGAGCCAAGGATTATGGTGTAAAACGAAAGGGTTAATCACTGTCATATACTAGGAAGCTTAGGTACTGATTTAATCTGTTTTATTAACAAGCTTTTTTTCTTTCTTTCAAGTAGGAAAATCTAAATCCTTTAGCAAGAAAATAAATTAGAGAATATATTTCAGGAACCATGGTATATTTTGTGCAGTGCATGTTATCGTAAGGGCTACAGCCCTGACCAGACATCTTCAGACATCAAACTGCTGCATCTCTCTGATGTGCTGTTTAATGCACATATTGATGTGCAATCTGACTACTCCTCTCTGATGTGCAATTTCCTTTTCCTAAATTAAATAATTTAAAAGCTACTGGAAAGCTATTCCCATTACCTCCCATGTTTGCTAATGTCTTAGAGTCTGTTCATAATAAGTCTTAAACAAATTATAGGAGTTTTATGACTGCTGCCCATGAAGAATGTCCTGACGTTATCAGTGAATTCTCAGACATGTTTGCTTAATGCTGCATGTAACCTGTGAGCATCTGACAGCCTGGAGAATCTGATAGGACTGGTGCCTTTGTTGTTCTGTGTTTGTTAGAAAGGTGGAAACAAAGTAAGATCAGCTGGGTCTGAGCAGCCTGATAGTATCCAGAGGTACTGCTGGCCAATCTTTAAGATAAAGCCATTTAAGTTTATTTCAGTAATGTCTGTGCATTTGAAAAGGTTCACATACTGTGTCGTTATTTTTAAAGGAAAGGTACTACATCTATGCAGTGGATTAATTTTATTGCTTTACATGGTGTCTGAGATACTTGACCTAAAGTACATCCAAAATTTGGAAAGATGGGGTTGTGGGGGGTTTTTTTGGTTGGTTTTTTTTTTTTTAGATTTTCTAGCTTAACTCTGAAATTAGAAACGGTTTTGTCTCTTTATATGCTAAACAATAATATATTGCTTGTTACGCAGAGTAACTATCTCTTTCAAAGAGTGAACGCTTGTTGGCTGTATCATCAAAACCCTTATTTCAGTTATGGTGTACAAGTCCTTATGGCATTTCTCTGGTGCCTTCACCATGGCAACCAGAAGCTTCAAAAACACTTTAGAAAAAAAAAAAGGCAATGGTTGTGCAGTTATGGTGTGTGAAGACTGAACAGTCAGTTCAGCATTGAGGAGCTGCATGAACATATAGAAAGGAGAAACTCCTTGCAGCCCTTCTGGAGTGGCCAGGGAAGGTGTTGGATGTTTCTGCAGGCAGGCAGCAATGCCACACTAGTTCCACTGAAGTGAGATCATGTGAAACAATTATCTAACCATCAGGAAAGCTAACTACAGGCCTTAGCTAACAGGACTGTGTGTGTAACCTGACAGGAAATTATGATCACTGCTTAAACTGCATCGAGGAGTACCTTACATCCACTTTGTATCACTGTATTTGAAGAAAAGCTACAGTTCAGAGTGGAAATGGGAGAGGATGCATTCTTATAAATAAAATGTACTGTTATATGAGATATATTTCATTATTTTTACTGATGTAAGAAAAAGTTGGAGTAGTCAAATTTGTGTATAAAGTGATGAGTTGAACAGCTGAAATATGTAAACATAAAAATGCCCAGTTATTGGAATTTAAATGCCCGGTTTATGTTTTGAATTTACCAGTGAAAGTTTCATGTGGCTTGTCAAGACCCATTAAATGTGCACTTGCTGTTTTTACATATGAAACACAGTTATTTGGAGCTTGTTTGGTTTTAAGTTGAGCAATTTGCTGGCAGGATCTCACCATGCATTGCTTTAATTTCATGTTGGATGTAGAGAACGCTTACCAATCCATCATGGCTCTGCAGGGTGTTTGGGGCGATTCTGGCTCGGTGCTGCCATTACATGAGAGCATTGGTTCAGGTCTAGCCAACCAGATTGCAAAATCAGGCATTTTTTATGCTGAGGTTAAAAATGTACTTCTCTCCTGTGCCTGTCTTCCTTCCTGCCTTGTATATGCACACACACCCCTGCCTCCCACGCCAGCTGGTATTGCCCAGGAAAGTGGGGAGATAACAGTCCAGCTTAGCAACTCATCTATTCAGAGGTCTGCCTGAGTATGCAGGCAGATTTTTCTCCTCAAAAACAAGCAAACCCACCCACACTTCCATCTTTTTTCTGACTATATTATCTATGTTATTTTCAAACCATCAGGATCGAGATGAAGGATGGTTTGATTTATGTTTTTCCCCAGCTTTTGCAGTTGTCTAGCTTACCTTATTTTGTATTGAGTGACCGTGCAGTATTTTTGCAACACCACTCCCTTTTAGGGCAATTTATTTTCTTAAAATATCAAAGTCCTTTCAGTTCCTCACAGATTTCAGCTTCCACTGCTCTTTCCTCACAAGTTCAAAAGCCTTTCAGATCCTTCAGGAGAGTCACCCTTTGGCCCTGAAGGGTTCACAATCTTCTACATATCCTGGGGACCTCCTTGCTGGGCAGGCCTCTCACATTGCAGCTCTCTCCTCTGGTTTTGGTCTTCTCTGACATCTTCCTGACTTCCTGCTGGGGAATAGCTCATTTAATTGCATGCTTTCGTCATACGACCAGTGCAGCATTTCTTTCACCAGGGGCGATAAGCTCAGCTTGTCACATCGTTTAAGACATGCCACAAAATGTCCCTTAAAGATCCCCTCTGAACTGTGACAATACCCTGCTGAGCCCAGGGCAGACTGGGGGGCCAGGCAAGTTCAGCATTTTAAGTGAGGGGGAATTTGTGCTCAATGTAATGCTGTCTTAAATCAAGGCCATCCACGCAATCCTATTGCCTAACTTCCATTTCTATAGCTGCGACAGTGCACAGTCAATTCATGCCCATGTCCTGCACCACAAGTGCAATTGTGAGTTTTTCCCTGCTTCCTTATGCTAAAAATTAGTTACCTTTCACTCCTCTCTTATTTCCATATTGCTGCTTTCCATTCAGTTTGAACTATGGTTTTCATTAGATATAAATGCCAACAGTTTCCCAAATTGATTCCACCCCCTACCACCACCCCAACTCCCCCTATTTCTGATCTTCCTGCTAGTTGTTGCTGCTTGGGTTTGGGTTTTTGTTGTCTTGGGGTGTGTCTGCAGATCCTGTTGTACTTTTGCCGCCATATTCTTTAGATTATTCATATCATTAAACAATCAGATCCATCTTCCTTTGTCTGACAACTTTCCTATGGTCCTATAAACTTGAAGTTATTAACTGTAAATAACACTCTGATCTGAATTAATTCCCTAGGTAAGTGATAAGGAGATATAAAATAACATGCATTGTAACAAAAGCCACCATTTTTCTTTCATTCACTAATCATGTAAATTCTGTCCAATAAAGGCATCAAACTGGTCTGGTGAAAGCAGGAAGAGGGGTTTCCATTGCAGTAGAAGTAATGAAAAACAATTAAAAGTACTACTTAGCGGTATTCATTTGTAAGTCCTTTGTTGTTGTTGTTGGCTGTTAAATAATCCTTTGGTTTAGTACACGTTCTTAACAGTCCCTGGAAAATCCTGGAAAGTTGTGACTGATGACTTTCCTCCCTGGCTGCAGGAACACGTGCATCCAGAATGCCCTGCAAGAGCTTGGCCCGTCATCTGTACTGGTGCATCACCACCATGTGTGCTCCTGCCCTCCCTACTCCTGCGCTTACTGAAAAAACACTTAATTATGCTCAGAAATGCATAAGACCCCTGACAAGCTGAAATTTGATTTTTTTTCTAGCGTTTTAAGTTTCAGCAGTTATATTCCATCTAGCAAGATGCATAGTGTGGCTTTACTCCATGAGAAAACACGAGGGAGACACCCAGAACCCCCATTCATGGCAGCAGGTGTGTGAGTGTGGAGATTGCTGGCGCTGGGACTTTGGAAGCTGGGTGTGCTGAAGATGGGCTTTGCAAAGAAGTTTAGCACTTCAGGTTTTGCTTTAACTGTAGAGTATCTCTAGGCTGCTTATCGCAAGAGAAAACACGCCGCTTCAGCTCAGGAAGGGAAGCTAGTGTGTACCAGGTTAGAGGAGCCAGAAAAACCGGCGCAGTCTGAGCTCTGTATGGGGACTGACTTGCTGCTGATTGAGTCGCTGAATCCAGCCCAGATACTGCAAGTGAATAGATTATTCTAACTTTACCTAATTCCCCATATTTATTACTGAGCCTATTTCTTTCCATCTTGACAAAAAAGTTTCCCCACTCCCCTGTTTGGTTTTTTTTTTTTTTTTTTTTTTTTTGTTTTTTTTTTTTTTTTTTTTTCCACGGGGTTAACAAACACTTTTTGTGACTCTTATCTTCTCCCCGCCAGCCTTAACTCACTGGCGGTTTTTTTGTGGCCAGCTCCACCCTTTTCCACTTAGGGCATGGGTTGTTTGTATCTAAACTTCAGTCTTGAAACAGCCTGTTACAAAGTCGTATGGGCTGTTTTGGTGAAGGTCTTCCTCTTTGCGGACAGCTGCGTTTACAGCACAGGACTTAAAATTAAGGTCTCTTCGCTCTCAAGAACAAAATACCAGTTAAGTTTTGAAACTTTTCTTCAGTGGTGGTGCTTTGGCTTAGAGACGCTGCGTGGGTGCATTTATATGTAGATAGGTTGAATTAGACCTTTTTTAAAAAATGGATTTAAGACATACAAACACTGATCAAAAATGGGCAAAAGTGAAAATGGGTGAAGGGGCTTGTTGTATTATTTTGCAGCTTTTAGGCTAACAGCAGTGCTGCTATTAAATGTGGGGACCTCACATATCTTTTCTAGCCACTTTCCTGGAAACTGACATATCAAACTGTTTGGACGTTACTGTAATTAAGTGTGGAGTATTTTCAGTGTGGAGTGTAGTTAAGTAAGCGATGATGTGGAGTATTTGTAGATGACCTGTATACCATTGTTTTCTCTATTTACAAGGAAATTTTTTTTCTTATGATTTTATTTCTACTTCTTTTGGGTGGATAAGGACCATGTGGAGAAATCAATGGTCAACAAACCGGAAACAGCATAGAAAGATAGTGAAAACACTTATGAGCCTGCTTACTTCTTAATACCCTCAGAGAGCTGCCTACCAAGATGAAGAGATTAATACTAAAATTTTCTAGCAACATTATTATTCTGTGCTATATATAGATGTGTATACATGTAAAATAGGTTATTCTAGCAAGTTGGTTATTCTAGTTTTTCTGCTTATGTTGACTGAAAGATACCAGTTGTCAACTGCTACATGCAAATGTTGCTTTTATTCTTTAAAGCCCCACTTTACGCTGTCAGCTCACACTTGGACAGTCCTGAAAAAAAATGAAAGTAAACAAGTCAGAACTGAGTCTTGTAACTCCACTCTTGAGTTTCAGCCCTTGCAGGTCTAAGTTGAAAGATTTTTGCATCTAAACTGCTTGAGTTTATGATGTGTATTTGGAAGATGATTGCAAATATTTCTGGAGAAGTAATTTTATGATACTAGAAAGGCCTTGACCTAATCATGCAACTAATGACTCTATTAAGAAAAGCTGTATCTGTTCTGCAGGCTGCAGTACCATGTAAGGCTGTCTAAGCTGGTGTAAAAGAGCTGACTGGAGTTTTAGAAACAGTTAGGAAGTTTAGAAACAATGGAGTTCTAGAAAGGGTTTTAGGAACAGGCTGAGCTGCCCTGTATATTTTTACTGGTGAGTTGTGGGGAAATTCATGTCAGTGCAAGGTAGTGGAATGGCATTCAGAAGGTGGGTGAGATAGCAGAGCAGCCAGGCATCACCAGCTCAGGGCAGTCAGGTCAGCAGCTGGCAGGCTTGGCTGTGCCGGGGATGCTTTGGTTCATGGTGTAAATGCAAAACTATGTTTTCCTCTGGTGTAACTTAGTGTAGTTCAGCTCACTGCAGTTTTGAAGAGAACAACCTCAACTGGCAGTTGTGGAAGGGGAGTTTGCAGCCTGCGAGGTCAGGCTATTCGCTTAGGTGCCTCTCTGCTGCCAGGTGAGTAAAAAGCTCTGCTCCTAGTTGCGCATCTTATCTGAAATGTTGCTTTACCTCATTTCCAGTAGCTGTCATGGGCCCGGTTTTCGTACCACAGGCTGTTTTGTATGAAAACTTTCAGCAGGATGCTTGAGGTGCTGTTCCAGCAAAACCAAGGAGGGATACTGCTGAGCTGGGCAGTTGGGCTCACTGAAGGCAGAAGGATGCTTTTGCAAACAGGAAACTATTCTCAGCTACAGCCGGGTGGGTTATCCAGGCGGTGGCCTTGCCGTAGCACTGGTGCAGCCACAGGCAGGTTGGCCGAGTCCCGAAGTGGTGCAGCTGTGTTGACAGGGCGACCGTGTTGACGGGCAGTATGGGCAGCCATGAGGTTCTGTGCTTCTCACTTTGGGACTCAGTACTCCACTGTAAAAAGTCAGTGCTCTTATTGTATCATCTTATATCTAGAGTTCTAGTGTTTTAAAACAAACCAAAAAACCCCCACATGTACCCAAAGAGCTATCTAAATCCCAGAGCTGAAACTTTCTTTTTATTGAGCAATGCTGAGCATACAGCTGAATAATTTTTCATTCTTCTGACAGTACAGTTTTTCCTTTGTCAGCATTTTCTTGTTGAATACTACTTATGAAGTTATTAGTGACCTTTCTGCTTGAAAAATATCTGCTTTGTGTCAGAGTGTTTGTCGTCTTTTTGAAAACATCTCTCTCGGGCATGACTTTTACTTGGTCACTTGTGGGCAGTTGCAGTGTAATGCCATATATATATAGTCTCATGAATTAAAGCAAAACCAAACTGCTTGGTCTCCAGGCTGCAGTTAGGTTTTCAGAAGCAGATTCCTGCTGCTGAATGGGTCAGATCCCAAAATTGGAGCCCTGCATGGTAGTGGTTTTACAGAAATCAGTGCTGTACAGTGAAAGCTCCAATAAATATCATTCATTTAATTGCTAATATTTAAGGTAAATTGTTGTCCAGGAGAATTTTATGCCCTTCATACGAGCCCATCAGGAATTATCAGAAACAGAGGAAGGTTGTGTTAGCGCATGTGGGATGGTTATCTGAGGACATAGAGATCTGAGTTTTAAAGGTCTCTAGCAGTGAACGAAAGGTACTGAAATATTCATAAATATGCACGGAGCAATGTGTGTGAGTCTCGTGTGTGACACTGAAGGCTGCAGTCTGCTAGAAAACATTGTTGCGCACTGGCGTATAGATAAATTGCATACTTTATTTCATGCACTTCATCCATATCCTCATCTCTGTTTTACAGCCTATCCCAAACCTCCATATCTGATACTTGCCCTGGCTCTTACCTATCTTCTGTTATTTCTAAAATTATTTTTAAGAAAAGCTGCTTGTTCAGTTTAACAAAATTGTTGATACAACACTAAATCCTTATTTGTAGTAACCTCAGCAAGTGTATAATACACTACTGTTAGCATCAGAGAGCAAAACTAAGAAGAATGAAAATAGCATGATCAGAAAGCAGAAGAATTAAAAATATAATAAGAAATAAACCAAAAAAATCTTTCTTTCAAAAATTGCCTGAAATACATTACTTTTTTTCTACTATAGAAGTAACATTACTCATACAGGTTTTAAAAAAAAAAAATAATCTGAATATGACTAACAAGAGCTTACTGCAAACGTTTTTGCAGATCCTTTTTATAGTCCTTGTTGAATTGAAGTGAGTGATTTAATGTAATACAGATAACTGTTTTTCTCCATCTCCTCCCAAGCAAATACTTCCATGAATTTTGTGAATTCTGTCTTCCACGTGGCCCCTGGGAGACTACAGATGCGCAGTTTCCTTATATACAAGTTATAAACAAGAGTGAAAGAGCTTTTTCAGCCTTGCAGAGTGAAATGGCAGAACTTTCTTTCAGGGGGCCTCATTCAGGAATATTTGAGAAGTAACCGAATATCTTGGGATGACAGAATTTGAAAATAAGTGTTAGTATAGCTTGTTGATGAAATATATGGCCAGTCATCTCTGCAATCTTAATAGATCACAGTAATAGAAGGAGAAAGTGCCATAAAAGCATAGCCTCATGGTGAACCATTAGCAGAAAAGCGAGCTGGCGCTGGGATGGCTGGTGCTTGAAAGTCTGTTTTATGTGGCTTGGGTCTTTTTATTTGGGGTAGGCAAAACCTTCTGTAATGTGAGGGATGTGCAAAGGGCCAAGGAAGTATTTCTGTTGTTATTTTACATTTTTTGCACTTTCAAGCATGTTGGTAGAACATAAAGGTTGCTCCTTTTTCTATGCATTGTGAGCTGTTGGACCACCAAAATGCTTTCTTCTAGTTATGTGAAAAATCTTTGTGTCTTCTACAGGGGATTGTATAAGTCACACACATCTGAATTTCATTCAAAACCACTTTGGTTGTAGTGAGAGATGCTCAGATTCAGGTACTAACCAACCTCAGGGATTTAAACCAGGCTGTCATAGGTGATGCTGAATCATCTGTTTCCTGTTTTTTTCAGATTGTGATTTTCTGTGTATCCCCCTTGTTACCCTGAGGTATGGCCACACATTAAACACTCAGTGCTGCACTTTATTTTTCACTGAGAGTTGTGCTTTGAGTATGTAAGATGCTACTTACCACCCAGTGCTCTGCAAATGGGGCTCTGGGCCTCTCAGAATGAATGTCCCATATTGGTGGAAGCAACTGACCTCGACCTCCTTGCTACCATTCTGTGGAAATGATGACAGGGCCCTGCTGCACCTTAAAGGCATGTTTCGGGGATTAGTGAGTTAATGCTTGTGAAGCACTTGGATTTACAGCAATTATCTGCCCAGAGAAAATCTTGTCAGATAGTTAATAATGGTCATCTCAACAGAGTATGAGTAGCATGCAAAAAAGGCACAGGGCCATTTTCTGAGTGGTGATGAGAGGAGAAAATACTGAATTTATTTTCTAGTGAGAACTAGCCACTGTGTGCCAAATGAGGCATGGGGACAGGATGGCTGTGGTATGCTTAAAGATTATTTTCTGTGTGCAAGAGGAGCAAAGAAACATCCTCTGCATGTCTGACTTCCAGCAGTCTGGGCTTGCCGCCACAATCGGGTTCCAGGCTGGGGACGGTGCTCATTATTTTGTTAGTAAGGGTGGCAGCCACGTTGCCATTGGAACACATGGAGTCATGATGATGATAGCCATCCTCAGAGCCGAATCAGATTGAAGTGAGTAGGTTTCACAGTCATCTGCTGATAGATGGAGGATAAAAGTCAGGATGTTTGCTCTAACCACTTGCTGTTTCCCACAAATCCTTGTTTGCCTTTCTGGCAATTACCTCCCATGATTACCTCCCATTAGTTTCCCTTACAGGCTCCCAGTGCTGATGCACCTCCCATACCTCCACTTCTTTTCTCCCAGTCCCAGTTAGGTTCCTTTCCTCACTCGATTCCCTGCTTCTTCTTTCCTTTTCCCCATCTGCTTCCTTCCCCTGCTGCATAGATCTTACCTACAGCAGCCACTAATGAGAAGAATCTGACTTTGCCTTCAAAGTGTATCTTCAGGCTAGCAAGAGGTTGTCCAGCTGTTTGAGGGATGCTGTGTGCGTAGTCTGGTCTACATGGAGAGATCCGTGTAACAGATTACTGCATAGTCAGTTCATGTGAATTTTTAGAGGCTTTACTTGTGGAAATCTGGCAAGTCTCAGGCACACATGATCCTGACAAAATTACTGCAAGGAAGAGCACAGGTGTCTGAAAACTTAGAAATTAAAGTGTAGTTATGGATGCTCAGCTGTCCAACTGAGAGGCTGTATCGAGTAGAGTCTTGAGGATGTTTTTGGCGGGGGGTGGGTCTGGTAGCACTCTCTTTTTTTAGAGTCAAAACCTGTTGATGAACAGACTATGTCATGAGATTGGTGGATTTTACCCAAGAAAGTGGGTGTTTTGGAGGACTGAATTAAAATTCAGTGAAGAAATCACATTTGTCATACAGAACTATTTTCTTTTTAAATTGAGAGCAAGTACTCTGCTAAGAAAGGCAAACTGAAAGGAGCAATTACATGCAGGGAATAGCCTGGAGTTATAATAGGAGTCAGCTGCGTGGTAGAGACACCAAATGTCTTTCTGGAATGAACCAGCAAGAGCATTTGCAATACACCTCAGCTCATGTTGTGTGCAGCTTTGCATACTGCTGGTTCAGACAAAAGCTGGAAGATGCTGCCAAGAACTAATGAGAGGTTTAGAAAATACAGCCTACAAGGAAAGTTTAAAGGAATAGAATTTACTTAATCTAGAAATGTCAGAACTGAAGTAGTCCTAGGACAGGCATTTGTTGTGGATAGTGGTTAACCTGCCTATCATCTAGAAGGAACACACATCATCCACAGTGTATAGTGTATTAAATTTGATACTGTGAAAACCTTTTTCATGATATATTCTGCAAAAGTTTATCTCTTGGGGTTGCGGACATTTTATACAGGAGGAGAGGGAAGGGTTTTTCCCTTTGGGAGAAGGAAAGAAATAGAGACAAGGTGACATCCTGGCGTTCCTTCTAGTTTTTGCATGGCTGTGATACTACTTGAGTATGGATGAGCTCCAGTTTTCCAGTTGTTTATAACTTTATCAAATGTGGATGGATTTTCAGAGGGGTTACAGAATTAAAAAATATCCAGCACTAAAAGCAAGACATCCTGATCGAATTTCAAGTACCTCTTCCAAAATATGGAGGACTCTTTAATTATTGATAAAAATGGGGTTTGTTATCATTTACAAAAATGCATTTTATCTTCTCTTGTTATGGGATACAGCTAACCCTCTGTGACCAAACACCTTCCTCCCTCCCCCAGATTGCCAATACTTAGCATACAAAGTTTAGGCCAGATGGTTAAAGTTTGGCAAAGTTATAAGCAGCTAAAAACAAGGTCTAAGGGGAAGTTTCATGTAACATTAATAACAGGCAAAGCTACCAGCCCCACCTATAATAATCTTATTTCTATCAAAGCCAGGTTTCCTTGATGATTCTCAAATGTTTCTGCAGGCTTTTAGAGAAGATCTGGAATGCCTTATTCAAGAACAGATGAAGAAGGGCAATAACCCCACTGGACTGCTTGCGTTACAGCAGATTGCTGAATACATTACAGCAAGCTCTTTTGCAGGTTTTTCCTCATCTTCACTCAGTAAGTAAATTATACGCATAATTGCACTTTTTCTCTTCTGTTTTTTTATCATCATCATGGCTTAGCAATGGTGGGATCTCCTCTTTCTTTGAATGAAGTTCTGTCAGAGCTTGCTTAAGCTGTGAATTACTACAGATGGTGGCCTTAACTTTCCTTTTTAGGCTTCTTTCAAATTCTTTGATTTGTATGATGATATTCAAAATGTTTGGAGTCCTCATGCTCAGTTATTCTAGAATTTGCTAATAGAAGTTTAAATGACATAGGGAGCAAAATGCTGTGCCCCATTACTATCAGCAGTTTAACATGAGCATAAACTGAGGTGTGAATTATGTAACCATTTAGATTGTTTATTTTTCTACTCTTGCATATAAGTTGCTATTAAAAAAAATAATAATGAGGGGGGAGAATAGCCTAGCAAACTGAATCATTACACAAACAGCTCCCACAGTTTAAAACAGCTTGTAGTATGCACTGTAGTTACAAAGATATCACTAGGATCTTCCAGTTAACACCCAAGTTCTTCTTTCCAAATCATGAAGCACTGAAACGTTAAAGTCCATTTAAGTTCTGTGGGTGGACATCATACGGGAGCTTACAAGACTGAAGTACAGCGGCAGCTGTCAGCATTCAGCATCTTTTGAGAATTGGTCCCAAAACGGCACTTCAGAGTTCATTTAACGAAACAAGTGGAAGGGTACAACAGAGAGCCCAAATAATCTCATCTCCACATCTCTGGTTGGTTAGTGAGACTGTGGGTCCGACTGTTGTCTGTGCTGCGTTTGCCCAGGGACTCAGGGTGACTAATCTCAAAGTGCTTACTCTTTTTGTTGAAAACCAAAATGACACTTACCTCTTCTGGTTGTAATGTTCCCTGTAAGCAAAGGCTGTAGCTCTCAAAAGGGATAACATGCATTTGTGAAGAGAAGAAGGGTAGGTTTGTGTAGACATAAGTCAAAGAGATAATTGATCTTTGTGATTTCTCTGTTAAGAGGTGATCTCTTCTGTCTAAGGGTTTGAGAACCCTGGCAGTAATCCTCATTTCTTCATTAGAACTAAATTAAAATGCTAAGGTTGAGAGATCTCTTCAGATTAGTTATACTAGTGTCAGAAGTCCAGCAGGAATGTTTCTTCTGTAATTTTCAAACATGTAAAGATACTTCATTAGTGGCAAATATCTTAAAGCACAGTTCCAATCTTACATAGGATCTTGAATAAGGAGAGAGCTCAAAACCCTAATGGTACTTCAGAGGAAACCTTTTTCAAGCACAAGGGAGGTGAATTAAAGAGATGAAGACTTAAATCCAGGGTATGGTTCCTACTGTCTTAAAGTAACAGATGTTTCAGTAAAGGCCTTAGAAATCCCAGCAGTGCAGTTCCAGTCTAATAATTGCTGATACTGCTATGCTAACAATTTAAATACACTGCTTCTGGAAGATCATGGCATCGGTAGAAGTTATTTCATTGTCCAACTGGCCGTCATCTTTTTTTTTATGTTATTTTTCAGGCCATGGAATGATTGCACCCATCAATGATCTACCTGGGATAGATACTTCCACGTTTGTTAAAGGAGAAAAACTTACGCGTTGCAAGTTAGCGAGTTTATATAGATTGGCTGACTTGTTTGGGTGGGCACATTTACCAAATGCCTATATCACAGTAAGTATTTTATAGAATAAAATTTTTTACTTGGAATCTTACCTAGTCATTCAAATAAATTTTCCCCCTAAATATATAAATTCAAAAATAGGTCAGTAATCCATTTTCTTCCTCCTTTGCAGGTAAGAGTAAGCAAAGAACATGACCATATTCTAATCATTCCAAGAGGTCTGTCCTTTTCTGAAGCTTCAGCTTCTAATTTGGTATGTGATTCAACTGCTGTAATAACCAGCAAGGCTCAGCCTGTTTTCTAAGAGACTTTTGTGGCTGCTTAAATGGACTTCTAAACTATAATCATGCTGTTATTTGTTTTTTAATCTTTACCCACCAGTTGAAAAGTCGATTAACTATTTAGATACTAGGATCCTTTGTCCTCAGCTTTTCTTTTTGGGTTTAGCTTTGCTTTCTGTTGCTTTGTCTTCAGCTTAAATGTGGAGCAGCAAAGTTCTGTTTTCCTGTGTGATGAAGCTCATCAAATAGCCTCAGTGTAACAGCAACCTTTTATAACCTGACAATATGGTAATACATGTGAAATTGCTCTGTAGGAGTAGTGTTAGTAGCATCAGCTCTTATTTTTGTAAGTGGGGAAATAAAGATGAGTAATCTTCCCCAGGCCCAACAAAGGAGCTGGGTGAAGTTACAGATTGGCTTTTAGGCAATGGTAGCTACTAAATCATGTATCTTTTGGTGCAGAACCTGCCATATGTTCTTCATGTCAGTATGTATCTGTAAAGAAACTACCTCCAGTTGAAAAGGGTAGCAGATTGAGATCGATAGCATTACACCAGCAAACACAGAACCAAAATACAAACATGAGAACAAGATCTGATATGACCCTGCTGTTGTTTTTTGTTGATCCTGGAATAACTGTTTTAATGTTCCCATGAAATTGAAAATTCCCTATGCATTTAATTTTCTTATTGGAAATTTCTCAGAGGCTGAATTTTCTTCATATTTAAAATGCAGGAAATGT